>NC_134714.1:128287058-128604117 GCF_049634645.1 Pelodiscus sinensis | reverse complement strand
TGCTCCCTCCAGGGAGGGGACCAGACACGCAGGCGCACACCCCCACGCTCTCCCAGGGAGGGGACCAGACACGCAGGCGCACACAGCGCCCATGCTCCCTCCAGGGAGGGGACCAGACACGCAGGCGCACACAGCGCCCATGCTCCCTCCAGGGAGGGGACCAGACACGCAGGCGCACACAGCGCCCATGCTCCCTCCAGGGAGGGGACCAGACACGCAGGCGCACACACCCATGCTCTCCCAGGGAGGGGACCAGACACGACACCCCCACGCCACCTTCTCTCCCTGGGCAGAGGAGGAAAGGGAGGATGTGCCCCCCACACAGAAGAGTGGAGGGAGGCAATTCCCAGACACAGGACACTTGGGAGATGGGAGAGGCAGAGCTGAACATGGCTCTCGGAGCAGAGGGGGAGAGGATGGGCGTGGCTCTGGGAGAGACAGGGAGGAGAGGGTTGGTCTCACACCACACTCTCTGGCTCATGTGCTGGAGGGAGGGAGAGGAAGGGCCAGACGAGGGCAGGCAGGACTTCATGTGGATCACCCCCAGCCTCTCCCTGGGTTGCGCTGTCGGCTCCCTCTGCGCTCCTCCGTTGGCACAGCAGTGGGGCGCTCGCCCAGGCAGCTTGTCCCCCGCCGAGTCAAGGAACACTTAAGCGCGTGGTGGGCAGTTGGTACTTACTTTGGCAGCAGCAATGGCTGCAAGGCCACCTCCTCCGTTTCCGGGATGCTGGCGGGGGGTGACTGTTTTTGGCTGCTGTAAGACACAGCTTTGCCCAGCTGGGGGGCCGCGGGCGGGTCAGGCGAGCGCACCCGGAACACGTGTGGCAGCTCCGGTTTGCCGAAGCGGGGCGGCGCCGGGCGGGTCAGCGGGTTCTTGCCCAGCGGGGAGCGCTTCGAATCGTCCGAGGAGGAGCTGGTGCGTGGGGCATTGCTGGAGCCTGGTGTCGACTGGATGCCCGAGTCTACCAGCCCCGTGTCCTCCTCCTTGGCCAGAGGCGGTGGGGTGGGTGACTGCTGCAGCAGCTTCTCCCGCTCTTGCATGGAGGCCACGATGTGGCGGGAGAGATTGTCATAGCGCATGGGCGAGGGCTCGCAGGGGGGCGGGTACTTGGGCGAGCCGGTGCCAGGGAAGCGGCTGTGCAGGTCGGCCTCCCGCTGCTGGGAGATGCGGGCTGAGAGAAAGGGCGAGGTGTAGCCCAGGGGGGGCTCTGGCTCCGGCCCGGCTTGCACTGACTCGAAGTCGGGGCTGTCAGAGGGCGTGAGCAGGCTGTCATACGAAAGGCTGCCGTTGCGCGTCTGGTTCACCAGGCTCTTGTAGGAGGTGGAGGTGGTGCCCTCGGAGCGGATCGACTGCAGCTGGCCCAGCTCGAAGCCCGTGCCTTGGGCTGACTTGAGGCTAGAGGAGCGCGAGCCACTCGACAGCGGGTCGAAGTGGAAGCTCTTGCCGAAGGTGGGTGAGCGGAAGTTCTCGGGCTCCAGGCTTGGCTCTGAGCGGTAGCTGGGGTTCCGGCTGCTCTCAACGATGGAGGTCGGCTCCTTCAGGCTGTCCCCTCGGCTCAGCTGACGGGATGCACGGTACAGTCAGAGCCTACCTGATGCCCACAGAACTAGGAACCAACTTCAGCCCATCCCACCCTCAGATGGTCCTGGAACTGGCACTGAGCACCCCCCAGACAGCCCAGTCCGCATCCCATTTCCCAGGGTTTTGCCCTGTAGACTCTCTGGGGATGCCTGGTGAAGACGGGGCAACATCCCCTCTAAAAGGGCCCAGCGCCCCTCACAGTCCAACCCCCACATTCCCCAGCGTTCTGCCCTGCAGGGTTGGCATAAGGAACCCACAGACACCGGAGGGGACAGCCCAAGAGACAGGGCGTGCACTGCCCTAGGAGATCAGCTGCAGGAGCTGGGGTAACATCCCCTTCTCAAGGGACTCAGCCCTCTCCCAGCACTGCCCTTTAAGGACAAGCCCATGTCCCGTGGAAGGTGTGAGCCGTTCCCCTCGCAACACTGCAGCCACTGATAGTGATCAGTTGGGTGGCTGGGGCAGGACCCAACCCCACATTCTGAGATGCTCAGTCCTTGCATATCTCCCTTTCACTGCCTCCACTTGCCCCGAGCAGCTCCCAAATGGGTCTCTTCCCCCCTCCCCCATGTGGGCTAGCCCCCAGGGCCGTCCATGGGTAGCGTTACCTTGGCGCTGGTAGAGTGGGGCATGGCGGCTGAGGTGCTGCTGCTGCTGTAGCCAGGGCGGTACTTGTACATGGTGGGAGTCGGAGGGCTGTCCCTGCCTAGCAAGCTGTTGTCTATGAGGGGAGAGACACAGACACTCACAAACAGCACCCATGGGGTCCTCTCCCTACAGCTGGGATGCCGAGGGAGACAGTCACCGTGCTGATTCAGGAGACCCGGCTCCGAGCCTGGGGGAGGGGCTTGGGGTGCCAAGGAGGGGGAGGAACTGAGAGAGATGGGCCAAAGGGAATGGGATGAAATGGAACAGAAGGGCCGTTTCCCATCAGTAAGATCAGGCAGGCAGCCAGTTTCCAGTCCCAGGTGCAGCCCGGCCAGCGCTGGGTTATGAGTTCTCAGCTCCACTCCGCTGAGCAAGGGGTCCCGTGACTGGCAGAGAAGCCCCACACTGAGCTGTGCAACAGGCAAGAGGCCCCACTGCTTGGGGGTGAGGCGGATTTGCCCTCATGCCCAGGGGAACCGTCTTAACGCTGCTCCAACCCAAGTGCCTGAGGAGGGAGAGCGGGGAGGCGAGCAGCGCATTTCCAGAGCTCTGTCCAACAGGCGCTACGCACGTCACAGCCTGTCCTCGCCACCTGCCTCGAGGCCACGCATCTTACTACCACCTTGCAGGCCCTGCCCAGATCTCCAACTCCATGGAAGTCTCTTCTCCCACTAATCCTGCAGCTGCCTCCCAGCCCGGCCCCATTCTGTCCAAATGCCTCCTCTTCCACCACACCCTGTAGCTCTGCCTATGGGGCCTTGCAAAACTCTGATACGGTCCCATCCTATGGGGGGTACGAACAGCTGGGTCCACGTGTTCCTCTTCAAAGATCTAGCTTGTGTTCTAACCACTAGCTTGTGCTTCCTTGCCCCCCAGACAGGGGCTAAACACCCACAGCAGCAACTCAGAGGCAGGCAAACACCTGGGGAAACAGAGCGAGGCAACAACCCACCCACGCTCACTAGAGCCCTGGACTCCCAGTAACCAGACCACGCCTCCTCTCCACACACATTCCCTCGGACGGGCTCTCCCAGCAGGGGACAGCGCTGGCAGGCCACAAGCCAGTGAGAATGCCTACACGGGGGAAATGAACACTAGCAACTGTGCTGCCACCTTCGCATCACGACTGGCACCACCACCGTGGCAACAAGCAAGAGTCAACCCCCCTCTGGCTCCCTGCTTCCCACACAAGGGTAGCAGCACAAACCAGTCTAGCGCCCTGGTCCAGAGCGCCGCCACAGCAACCTTCCCAGCCAGGCGAGATGGGGCAGCCCTCGCCATGCACTCAGCAGTGCGTGGGGCCCGGCGCTAGCTGCGCGCAACACACCGCAAGCCCTGCCAACGGTCCATTCCTAGAACTACCCAGCCGCTCCTCCGCGGAGCTCTGCCTAGGCACGTCCCTTCTGCTCTGCGAGCTCTGGGCTCCCCTCCCTGCGACGGTGGGAAGAGCTGCTCCTCAGCCTGGCATGCCTTCCTTACCCTCATTGGTGGCCAGGGTTAAGTGCGTCCTCAGACCTGTGTAGCGGCTGAGGTCTGGCTTGGGTGGGGGGGGCGGCTCAGCGTCGGCCGACTGGCTCTCCGTCACCTCCAGGCTTCCTTTGGACTGCAGAGACAAAGGGCAGAGGAGCAATCAGAAGGGCGGGGCAGGATGCATGGTCCTCCCCGCTGGGCACAGCAGCAGCGAGGGGTAGTGGAGGGGCCCTACTGTCTCCTGGCGCTGACAAGGCGTCCTGGGAACAACGTCCGCCTGTGGCTCAGATACTGAGTGGGAAGGGAAGAGGTGCCTCTGGCTACCCAGGAGGAGAGAGATGGAAGGTGCGAGCCTCATGCAGCAGCGGTTGCCACATGGAAGGAACAGCGCTTCGGCTGCAAGGCAGGTGGGACACACGGTGAAACCACACAGAGGGGAAGAAAGGGAGCATGTCAAAGGCTCACTCGGTTCCTACTCACGGTGGCACCCTGCACCCCTGGGCTCTCCCTGCCCAGGGAGGCAGCCTCCACCCTCCTCACCTTGGTTCTCTTCAGTTCAGCCTGGATACCATTGTCCATGATCTTGACCATGACCTGTCCATCAGACACCTCAGGCCGCAGGAAGGGCGGCCTCACCAGCACCGTCTGCTCTGCCTTTGGTCGGCCGAGGTATCTAGAGAAGCACGGGGGAGCAGTAAGCCATGGGCTCTACAGGAGAGCAGCGGAGCTGGGACAGAGCTCTCTGCACGCAGGCTGCTTCCACCTGGCTGGCACCTACAGCCAAGAGCTGCAGGTCCCAGAGCGCGCCCCACGAGAGCCATGCGCGCCATGACGCTAAGCCACAGCGATGGTGCTTCTGACCATGCTGGTCCCCAAACACCAAGAGATTCTATACGGAGCATCTCAGCCTCCCATGAAAACCAGGAGGCTCCCCGGAAAGCGGCTGCACTGAGACCCAGAGGCAGGTTTGCATTTAAAGCAGGGGATCAGGGACTTGCCCCAGCGGAGTAGCCCCTTACGTGAGGACACCTACCTCCCCAAAGAGCTGAGCAGGCCCAGGACTGTGGGGCTGGCTCAGATCTCCCTGTAGGTGGGGCAGACTTACCTGGGAGCTGGGGAGCTGCAGAGAACTCGGCTGACATTCTTACAGCAGCCATTGGTGAAGGGGTTCACGCCACCCCGGAATTTACCCGTAACCTGTGGGGGACAGAGAACCGTTCAGGGGAGCTGGGACAGAAGCCACCCCCAAAGCCCTCTGGCCTGCAGAGTACGTACCTGTTCGTTGGTAGTGCGTCCCCGAGCTACCAGCACCACGTGGAACCCCGTAAGGCCAGCTACCGGAATGAAGAACAAGCCGGCCACACACATCACCCCCATGCTGTCAGGAGAGTCAAGGGAACAACCCAAGTGCTGTTCTTGTTTACACGCCCCTCTCCCACCCCTCTGCCCAGCCTGGGAACGCTCCCTCTCCCAGCCTCTCTACACCCAGGGGTGCACCCCCTCGCCTAGCCCGGGCTGCTCCTCTGGGCAGGATTTCGCCGGGATGGCAGGAGGATACGTGACAGCCATGCGGACCCCGGAGAGCTCTTCCACCTGGCAGAGGACATACAGCAGGCCAAAGCCGAAGACGCCCATGATGTGCACAGTGAGCGAGAGCAGGAAGAGGAAGAAGTAGCGGTAGTTGCGCCGCCCAATGCAGTTGTTCACCCAGGGACAGTGATGGTCAAATTCCTGCCAGTGACAAGGGAAGGGGAGAAAACAGTCAGAGGTTTGTGTGCAACAGCACAGGGCCACCGCTGCTAGCCAATCGGGGCCATGGGACAAGCAGAACACACGATCACCCTGCCACCCCCAATCCCCCACAGGGAGAGCGGAGGACAGGACCACCCTGCCACCCCACCCCTTCCCATGGCTCCAAACCCCAGAGGGAGAGCCAAGGACAGGACCATCATGTCACCCCACCCCACAAGAAGGGTGGCGCACAGGACTGCCAATGCTACCCCACAAGAATAGCGAAGAGTAGGTCCATCTACTTGGGATCAGAAGGTAGGACCCTCTCTGTCTGCATGGTAATCAGAGCAGAAGGCTCTCCCACCCACCTGCCGCAGAGAAACAGGGCACAACATGCTCTTGTCCTCTATGGTCCTCACCCCATATGCCATTAGGCAAATGGTGTGAGACAGACAGACCCACCCTCCATGTCCTGCAGCTAAGCACAGCACAGGACCCCCGCGAGCATACAGAGCAGTGCAGCGCTCATGCTGTCATGTGCGCACAATAGCCCAGCCCGTGTTTCCTCACCTCCACGCAGTTGTCACAGACGCTGCAGTGGGAGCAGCGTGGGGGCCGGTAGAAGCGGCACGTCGCACACCATTTCATGCGCACCTGGATACCCTTGATTTCCACTGTCTTGTATAGGGGGGCTCTGAAGTCATCCTCCTTGTCCTCATCTTCATCAGCTGAGGGAGGGGACATGCCCAGCAGAGCAACAAGTCAGAGCCCTGGGAAGCCACAGGCCAAGCCTAGCTGCCCCCTGTCCCCCCAAACTGGGAGAGCTTTGAGACCCTCCGCCTTTGCCAACCTGGTGCTGTTGCATTGGACACCTCAGCCACCCCTAAACAGGAAAATCCTGATGTCTGCATTCTGAGCAGGCATGGGGGCCTCTAGAGGCCCCAAATATCACACCCTCTATCGGGAGGGAGGGAAGGAGGAGGAGGAGGGAGAGCAGGAGCCAGCGCTGGGGGGAGCTGGCTTAAAATCAACTATTGGATTAGTTAATCAATCTAAATGTAACATCCCTAATGACCAGGGCTAAAAAGTTCCTTCCTCAGCCCTGTGGTCATCAGCTTATGCCCTGAAGCTGGAGATCACGGGTATCAGCCATGGAGCACTGTAAAGAGTTGGCTCATGACAAAGCACTTTTTGGCCTGCCCTGCGGAGGGTACAGCTCTCACCTCGTGGGAATATCCCCGGGTCCATGAAGGTGGCCATGCTGAAGTTGGCCAGCACGAAGAGGAAGACAACAGCATTGTAGATGGGGATGATCGGGGAGATGTACAGGCTGAGCCCCGGGCACCTGCACACAGACACAAGAGAGGAGACAATGCAAAGCCACCTCCACTCAGGACTGAACGAACTCTAGGCAGGATGCCTCCAGCTCCCCCACTCCCTTCCACCAGCACCTCTCCAATTTAGCCTAATAACTGCATTCTGCAACCCCAGGAGAAGCCCTTCAGACTCATCTAACCACGGAGGGACTCCAGGCAATCCCGTCTGGAGCAGGGAACTAGGGCGGGGTGAGGACAGAGCTGTGCCCTCAACCCTGCATCTGACTGTAAATTAAGTAGCATTTAATACCCTTTCCCCAGCTGCTGCTCTTTGCTGTGGAGTTCAGGAAAGCAACAGCAGGGCAGAGGGGGAGAACAGGGGATGTCCCTGCTGGGCACTGGACAAGCTGTCCCTGCTATGCTTTGTGGTATGTCCTATCTTCCCAAAGTGGAAGTCCACATCCCACCCCTGGTCCTGCAAACGGGGGGGTCAGATGTCCCAATGGGCCAACCCTGGAGCAGGGGATTCACACTCCCCAGGGAAGCTTAGAAACCACAGGAGCCAAAGAATTCCCAACACACGGCTGTTAACCCTTCCCTGAGCTGCCAGAGGTTTGCTTGGAAGCGGGTCTGCCACCTTCTCACCAGGGCAGGGATATGTCCAAGAGACAACCAGCGCTTGAAGACAGAACTGATGGGCCGTTCCTCTGGGACAGAAACAAAGCCCAATAGGACTGACCTGTGTTTTGGGCCTCAAGCCCCTCGCTAGATCCTAACCTTGTTCCACGGAGCACCACCTCCTGCTGGAGCTGGCTGGTATAGAAACTCATAC
This sequence comes from Pelodiscus sinensis, assembly GCF_049634645.1. Classification (NCBI taxonomy): domain Eukaryota; kingdom Metazoa; phylum Chordata; order Testudines; family Trionychidae; genus Pelodiscus; species Pelodiscus sinensis. The sequence goes on along the minus strand of NC_134714.1, from coordinate 128,596,538 downwards.
CAATAACCTCTCCTGAGAGCAGCTTGCTTTGAAATCCAGCATGTACCCTCCACACTCTGAACAGTAGCAACTGGGCATGGGGAACCCAGAGGGTACGTCTAGACTACAGGGCTTTGTCGACAGATGCTGTCGACAAAGAGTATCTAGACTACATCCAGTTCTGTCGACAAAGCAAGCTGCTTTGTCGACATAACAGTGTGGATGCAAAAGACAGCGTAGATGCAATAACACCTTCTGTCTACAGAACTCTGTCAACAAAAGGCGTTATTCCTCGTAGAACGAGGTTTACATATGTCGACAAAACTGCTGAGTTTTGTCAACGTTATGTCGACATAACTCAAAGGCAGTGTGGATGCAGGTATAGTTTTGTCGACAAAAGTCCACTTTTGTCGACAAAACCCTGTAGTCTAGACACACCCAGAGTCCAGGAAGGGAAGTGATTAGCAGTAGGCACATGAGGGAAACATTCTGCTGGGCCCCTCTGACCAGCTCGGGAAAATCTACTGGAAAGGGAGAGTGAAGAACCATCCTCCCCTTCCAACCCATCACAAAGGCCCCCTCCAATACAAAGTGGTCACCCCCAACAGTTAAACGATGGCTCTGTCCAGCTGTGTAGGGCCTAGCTGGGCCCCAGTCTGCATCCAAGGAAGGAGGACTAGTGATTAGGGCTCCATCCTAAAACTTAGAAGAGTTGGGTTCAAATAGTGCTCTGTCAAAGACTTCACATGGCCTCTCCGTACCTCAGTTTCCCAGCTTACAATGGGGTTAACGACACTGCTCTGCCTCACACGGGGTGTGGGTACATACAGTGAGAGACTCAGACTCTACAGCACTGGGGCCCAGACAGATGGAGCCTTGAATGAACCAACTCATCAAGGCAAACTAGATAACAAGGCAGAGAAACAGGACAAGCCAGTCTGACCAGCAGCTCCACACACAGAGACCAACCCAGAGAAAATACATGGCCCCACAACACAGGCAAGGAGACCAGGTTACAGGAGGGGAAGCACCTGTGGAGCAGAAAGCAGCCAAGCAGAATGTCCAAGTGAAAGAAAGAGAGAGCCTTACACCTGAACGCCGGGACAGTCGGCTAAGGCTCCCAAATGCCGCCGGCCCGTGGTGGGAAGCAGGGGACACAGCAGATCACTGTCTGCTCCTCAGCGCCCTCGGGGGGTGGGGAGAGGCATTCAGGAGGACGGGAGAGTTTGGGGAACGAAGGTCACTAGTTACGGCAGAGGATGGGGTCAGAGTGGAATGCTGGGGAGGGCCCTTTGTGGTCTGTGGTCACACAGCATCCAGCCCAAGGGTGCTCTGGCCCAAGGCTGGGGCGCCTCGGGGCTACTGGAATACTCCTAATAACTAATATGCAGGGCTTAGCTCAGTGGTCCCTGGCTAGAGCCTGTATGTGCCACGGTCATGCAAATAATGAAATGGGTGAGAGGTCCCCAGCCCCAGCACGGACCTGCCACAACTGGAGAAGAATCGCCCCTCCCCCCAACCCAGGTGCTGCTGAAGAGAGCTCAGAGGAGTCCTCTCCCCACACTGTAGTCCCAGGGCAGCATGTGCCCCAAACACCTCACCCCTTCCCAGAGGTCACAGGCCTCAATCCTCCTGCATTCTAACCCCAGGAGCCAGCCCTGAGCTCCTCAGTCCCAGCCCCACCCCTCTCTCCGGAACCCCTCAGCCCTACCCCTGCCCACATGAACTTTGTTACCTGCCTGGATAATCAAGTGTCACACATCACCTCCATACTGGTGCAGAGAACAAAATTCATCCTGCACATGGGTGGGAAAAGGAGGGGGAACACGGGTGTCTAGTGTGAGATCTACAATGCCTTAGTACTCTGCTATTGCTAAGCCCGGTGGGCCAAACAGGGCAGACCGTGATAAGGAAGTTCCAGACTTATTTCTGGAATTCCCACCATGACACACAGACCCACTGGAATTAACCAGGCTCCATACAGCAAAGGGCTCTTACATGCCTAAAGCTACATGTCAGTGCTGCAGGCCAGGATGTAGGTGGAGTGGCAGAGCGGGTGAGGGTGGGGCAGGACTGAAAGCGCTGGGGGCTGTGGGACCGGACAAGCAGGAGTTACTGCAGGTAGGATTGCATACTGCAGTGCAAGTGATGTTATGGTGTGATCCCTTCAAAACATGACACCACCCACTCTCCAGCTCTGTGAGCATACATAGCGTGGGAGAGCAAGATTGCTATGGGGGAAATAGGGATCAGGTGCCCCTCATTCTAGACAGAGTGCCCCACTCACTGCTGGCTGGCTAGCTAGCTAGCTAACAGCTCCTCCAGAATACCAGGAGGGCTCTGAGGGGGGTGTCAGAAATGGCGCACGCTACCAGGGGAATCACCGTACCTCCAGCCCCGCCCCTGGAAGGGCCTGGCTCAGGAGACAGTGGGCTTCCCCCTGGAAGGCGCCGGTGTAATACCCTAATCTGCTTTTGCTGCTGGGAGTTTAATCCTGCAGATCTAGGGCAGCATCTGTCCCTCTCCCCCCGCCAGAGCCCTGCAATAACACAGAGGGATTTAGGCAGCAGGAGCATGGAGACAGAGTGCAGGGCTGACTGTAGAGGATGACATATGGTGTGACTAGGGTAATCCACAGCAGCCGCCGAGTCTCAGGCAGCATTTGTGGGGCACTCACTAGACTGAGCAGGGATGGCCTGCCCTACTGCTCACTGTTCCACTTCCAGCCCCTCTGCTCCCAAACACTGTCATTCCAGTCCCTTCAGAGGGACAGCAAAGCCCATTTCAGACCATCCTCTTCTTGCATGCAGGTCAGTGGGAGCACAGGCAGTCTCCAGTGAAGGGCAGGCGGGGCAGCAGCAGTCACACCCTGGCTCTGCTAATCAAACCTGAAGTGTGAGATGGGCCTGACACAGGGGAAGAGCATGTCCAAATGCCAACACCTACTGACCAGGCCCCGCAAGAGGCAAGCCATCACCCAATGGCACCAGGGGACAGGCTAGCAGGCAGGGCTGCTGGGGAAGAGGGGAGGGCTTGGAGAACTGAAGAAACAGACTCAGTCTGTTTTAGGGCACGATTTCCAATCCAATCCAAGCTATGGGGGACTCTCTGGCACAAGTGTGTCACAGGTGGGGTTGTGGAGCAGCAAGTCCAAGCCAGCCAGAAACCAACAAGCCCACTGAAGGGCATATTGCAGAAGTGGGCAAAAGGGCCTCCAAGCAGGCGGATCCAGCCCGCCAAGGCCCTGCTGCTCCCCTGCCCCCAGGTCAATCAGAGCTTGGGGGAAGGGGAGCATGTGAAGCGCCACACACTGCTTGCGGGGAGGGAGAAGGAGGAGGAGGAGAGGAGAGCGGAGGCGGCTTCGCGCACTCTCCCACCCCCAGGCCCTAACTGGCCTAGGGGCAGGGGAGCAAGGGAAATCTCCTCCCACGCCAGGGGCATGGGCACCTTGGGGGAATGTGGGGTGGGGGCAAAGGCATTCCCTCACCCCCAGTCCAATAGTTGTGTGGGGGGCAAGGAACCTGGAAATATCTTGGCCCCGCCCCTTCTGCTCGATGCCCCGCCCCTTCCTGTGCAGCCCAGGGCCACTTCAAACATTTCCAAAGTGGCCCCTGGCAAAAAATTCAGCCTAAATTGTTCCTATCCCACTTGTGTTTCCCATCATGCTGCTGAAGCAGGGATGTAGTTAGAACCATCGCAGCCATTTGCACGGCTCCATGGACAGATGTTCCCATCCCAAAGTCACCAGAACTTAACTCACAATTCATAGTTGCAGCAGAGGGACTCTGGCTAGACAGGCCACAGACTGGAGGCCCCAGTGCTTGAGGAAGCAGGCACTACCATTTATGCTGTGCTTGCACATGCGCTCTGTTAATGGGGCCTGTTCTGGGAGTGCCTGGAAGGCGGCGCATGCCCTGGACGAGACTGGTAGGAAGAGGAGCCAGATGCAGAGAAGCAAGGGAGAGGTAACAATATATGATGGTCCTGGAAGCCAAGGGAGGAGCAGCTGCACACACGTGCCCTGGCATGCAGTTTCCAAAGTGGGTGGGAGAGGGGAAGGGGGGGGGGCAGGGAGGCAAAGGGAGATGAGGGGCTGTCCAGAGTATGAGCAGGCAGGCAGGCAGGCAGGCAGGCACTTTGGCTGCACCCACTGGAGGTGGCATTGGAACAGCTTGCTGATTTCCCACCTGGTAATTAACCCAATTAATTCCCTCAGTCTCTCCAGCCATGCTCTGGGCAGGGAGCCTGCATCCAGGTCAGCGTATTTCCCAACATTTTCAGGCACCAGCCAGGCTCTCACTTCCGCACTCACCCTCTCTGGCGGTGCGGTGACTGGCACTGACTGAACAGGCCAGAGTGCCCCAGGCCTTTGCGTAAGCAGAGGAGCGATGCTCCAGAGCTGGTGTAGCTGGAGTGGGACACCGAGATAGAGAACCCGACAGTTCCTTTGGCTGGTACAACAGCAATGCATGAGGAGGGACAAGGGACCAAGTGCACAAGACTGTGTCAGGGCTCCTGGGCAGTGGCGCTGCCAGCAAGAGGAAGTGCTGGAACAGAACACAAGGCGGTGGGAAGTGCAGGGAGAGTGCTGGAAGTAAGATGGGACAGAGGACTTTGAGGCGGCCTAGGGTGACTCCCCAAAAAGCACGTCCCATCCTACCCCATAACCTGTGCCCAGATCCTGGTCCTCAAAAGTATCTGCTATCTGGGTGGTCCTACTACTTGGCTCCCAGCAGCTCCAGGCCCTCTTGTTTCCTTGCTTGGTCCTGTATGTAGCATCTCAGTTTCCCCGCCTGATGACCCATTGCCAAATGTCCTCTATCTGGGTCCAGCTCCTGATTCAAAGGATGCTCTGGCAGCCCAGGAGGGAAAGAACTGCCTGGCCCAGGACTAGCAGAAATGTTGGAACGCCATTCCAGCTCCTTGAAAAGGTGCTCAATTGCATACTGGAACGTTCTGGCACGGCTACAGCCCTGCTCCTGGGTGTGGTTCCATGCTGCCATGGACCTGCTAGGTATCTTAGGCAATCACTTCCCTTGCGGGTTTCCCCATCCGCTTCACACAAGGGGCAGGGAAGGAGAAAGCCAAATCCTCTAATACTTGCAAAGTATGGCAGAGGTACAAAGCTAAGTACTGCCCATTAAGCACAGGACAGAGTCCAGGAACAATTTACTACACAGGCTGTGTGAAGTGAAACTGAGGCAGCCTGGTGTCACAATCCCACCCCAAGCAGGTTTTGTTGTGTGCCCAAACAACAGCATCAGGCTTGGCTTGTGTGTGGCTGTGGCGTGAGTACCCAAGCTGCCTTACACCATACTGACTCTGCCCAAGGTTTAGTTGTTTTATGCCAGTACAAGAAAGGGATTAAAGAGGGGTGGCTTTCAATCCTTTCTGTTCCTACAGGACTGTCACATGAAGCAGAACTCCAGAAGCCTTGCGAGGAGCCAGCAGACAAGGAGCAATCATCAACATGCTTCTGAAGCACACCTTCCTAGGGTGGCTACAAATACTCTTCTGCCACAGCTCAGACCATATCAACCCCCAAATCCTGCGCCTCTCCCCACTCACTCCCTTCTCCCTCAAAGCTCTGCACTGCTCAGCCTCCGCCCAAGCCGCCTTCCCGCCTCACTGATCCCAATGCCTGGAGCTGCTTCCCGGGCACCCTTTTGTTGGCCAAATTCCTCCTCTAACTTTGTATCTTTCAGCATTAAGCCGCTCTCAAAAATTATCTTATCTCATTGGCACTCGGGACATCTAGCCATTCTCCCATCTCTGTACCTGGAACCATCTCATCTGCTCAGGTTAGCCTCCACAGCTCCTTAGGGCTGCATCTTACTTTGTAGATTACGCAGCGCCAGGCACACTGACCGGGCTAGCAGAGCGAACTGACACTACAATCCACCTCAGCAGACAGTTACACACAGCAACTGAGCCTCATGCTCTGTACTAGCTGCCCATTTCCTGCCACTCAAAATGTGCCTCGTGAGCTGAACTGCATGGTACCAGCCCACAAGGGAGTGCAGCCTGGTTAGAAAAGCATTCAAGGGATTCGGGGAATGATGTTTCTCTCTGCTGGTATTTTTGCAAATGAATAAGCATCCCCAGCACTCTGAGGCCCCCGAGGGGCACAGCATCCCCCCTGCCAGAGGGAAAAGAAAGTGTGTCTCGATCTGGAGCGACTGGCAGAGGGGAGAGGATTCTATTCATCCATCCGGAGAGATACAGAGACAGCACATGGGGTGGAATGGCTATCTACTCAAGGACATTGCAAAGGCAGCTGAACTTCACTCCTTCAGGCTTTACCTTCACAGAGGAAAAGCCACCTCCAAGGCAACTGAAGGGAGACTGCAAACAGCCAAGCTATAAGCACTGAAGGAGTCACTCTCACTGCGGTGTCCTCAGTCAGTTAATTCCAGGACTGCCAGCGGCTCCATGGAGCTGTGAAAGCCCTAGTGATGCATAGCATGGAGCAGCTGGACAGAGAGGAAGCTGGGCAAGACTCCAACAGCAGCAATATACTCGCTCGGCTGTGAAGTCAAGGCTTCAAGGTCAGCGATTGTGGGAACCCCTCACACTTTCTCCACTCTGGAGGGCCAGAGCACTAAACCCTCTTAGCTCTCCGCAGTCTAGGGCGGGGGTTGAGACTTCAACTCCCCGAGCAGATCCACGCAGGCGAGTCCGAGGAAGGAGATGGGCTGGTCCCTCTACTCACAAGGTGGCTATTATGGCCTTTGTGGGAGTAAATTTGGTCTCCTCCCTACAAGGCAGCCCCCATATTTAGGGCAGTTCCCTCTCCTCTCTCCTACCACAGGGAGGTGCTTAGTAGTAGCTGACTGTGGTGAGATGGATTCTTGCACGGAGAGAAAGTGCAGGGCTGAGTCCCCCCAGACGCCACCCCTGTGATTTTACGGCTCAGAGTGACTATTAGCTATTGTTGGAATTTTGCCCAACTCCCTACCTCTTCCCTTTGCTGAACAGGAAAGGAAATGGAGGCATTCTGGGAGGGCAACAACTGGGAGGGGGAGGGAACTGAATAAGAGGATCAGGTTAAGAACTGGGGAGGAAAGGGAAACACTAGCAAAAGGAGAAGAGACAGATGTGTGGGTAACACTTAACATTTTGGAATGGCTCTCCCATCTCCAAGAGCAAAACTCTCTTCCCTTAAACCGAAAGTAAAGCCCCATTCACGTTTTCTGAGAGGAGGGGAACAGTCAGGGAGAGCCATTCGGCCTTTGCCACTGGGTCCCAGTTACCTCACTTTGCATGAGAAGTCTCCAAACAGTGAATGAGCGAAAAAACCCAAATATTCACATGGAAAGCTGGGCCTTTGCAAGCTAAGAGGCCATGCAGAGCTGCAGGATGCATCTGGGGCAAAGGAACTTTATCCTCTAATAGGAAAGCTGAACCTTCCATGCCATCTCCCTCCCTCACCATGCCAATAGAGCAAGCAACCAATTTTCCAGCATGGAGATGTACTGTCCCTGAGCCAAAGAGGGGAATGAATGACAGACAACCCCCTCCCTCATGGGGCATTCCAGTACAAATGGTACATTCCAACCCAAGCAAGGAGTAAAGTCCCTCCCCTGGACATTTCAGGGAGGAGCAGTTGAGTTTCTAAGAGCCACTGATGGAAGGAGACAGCGATGGATGCTCAGGAAAGAGCTGGATGAGAAAACAAAGCAGCCCAAATGGAGATCCCAGTGCATCAGAATCAATGATAGTTATTTAGTTTATCCTCCTCCCCAATGCTTAATGGGGCTTGGAGTGTCCCTAACAAGCATTTAGGTGAGGAACCGTTTTAACCATTTTAAGAGGGTTTTGGGTGTTTACAGCCTCCACTGTACATTCTTCTCCATGTAGTTCAGAGAACAGGAAAGTGACTGCACAGCACCAGCTCCCCCAGCTCCCCTACCTGCCCTGGGGAAAGCCTACACCCTCTCATATCAAGTCTAGTTATAGCCCACCAAGCAGGCAAGCTGCCAAACGAAGACAATTTGGCACACAGTGAACTTTATACCCAGAACGGCAGGCGAGGGATTCAATGCCATTCCAGCCTGGAATTTCAGAGCAGGAGTTTAGGAACTGAGCCAAGGCTCAGAGATACCCAGGATCCACAAGGAGGAAAAAAAACCTCTTACAGATCTGTAGGATCCAAGCCCCAGAATAGTGTGTTCTTGGACTCCAGCCACAGCAAGCCCTGTTCCTGCACAGCACACTAGTGACACAAGTCACACGTGTGCCACCCACGGGCAGCGGAAGCTACACTGCAATTCACTAACATGAAAAAGAGTCTCACCGCCTCTGAAAGCGGGGGGACCCCGCCCTAGGGCACTAATGTCAGCACTCCCATGCCCAGGCTTTATGTTGTGGAACCTGCACCCCAGTTTGCTTGGACCAGGATTCATATTACCAGCCTCTAAGTGCTCTGGACACCTGAAATCCATTCTTCTAGGAAATATGAAGCCTGACACTAGTGCCAACTGTAGATCCTACCAGCCAATTGTTCCAGCCTTCGTCCTCCAGGCAAAGAAAGATTTGCATACCAGACACTAGTGACTGAGTTCCCATACTCCACTTCCCAACACAGTGAAAAGAAGCACCAAGAGATAAGTCCTAGGCAAGTTCCATTTGCTTGTCACAGATCAGAGGCTTAGACTGATGTGGGAAGGAAGCCTCATTAGCTGAAGTTCAGGCAATGCATTCCTGCCTTGCATGCTCCTAGCCGGACTGGATTTCCTACACTGAGTCACAACAGGCCTTAGGAGAGGCAGCAAAGACAGCAAATGTTTCCATGGCTCATAGTCTACACCAGACCAGGGAAGGTGGGGTTCCCAACATAGCAGCACAGTGACCATTTGAATTCCAGGGAACTCCACTGAGTATGCTCTTAAGTTTAGAGATAAAGCAGCTGATTTTCAGAGGAGCTGTTGACACTTGCCTTTCCATCATGGATAACAGAGTGCTTGGAAACTCAATGGTTCCAGCCCGCCAGGCAAACTGAGTCACACCTTGGGAGCTAAGGCAGAGAGTTTCTCTTCTGATCACACTGGGAAAACCAGTTACTCCATAGCCCATACTCTAATGCAGCCAGATCTTCCTCTCACCCCCCAAAATAGCAGTTACAGCACAGCTCAGTCTCATCTTCCAAAGCCCTTCCCCTCCCCCAACTTCTGCAGCTATTTCACTTTCCCCTAGGAGAGACACGCTCCACAGAAAACAACCCTCCACTTCTAACTCTGGAGCTGAACTCTGAGCAGATGCTGTTGGCATTATCACATTCACCTGGCTGATTAGTGATAGAAATGTAGCCGCGTTAGTCTGGGGGTAGCTGAAGCAAAATGCAGGACAATGTAGCACTTTAAAGACTAACAAGATGGTTTATTAGATGATGAGCTTTCGTGGGTCTGGCCCACGAAAGCTCATCATCTAATAAACCATCTTGTTAGTCTTTAAAGTGCTACATTGTCCTGCATTTTACCTGGCTGATTGTGATGGTGCAGAGATTCTCCACGTAGTTCAGAGAATTTTGCCCACGTAGTTTAGGGAAATTGTTTCTTTCCTGTTTCTCACTAAAACTTCATTGAAAATAGCCCTCCAGAGCTCCTCATGGCTGGATGAATATTGTTATGACTGCAAGGGGTACAATCCAGCTAGGGTCATCTGCTCAGACCCCCTGTAACAGAGCCACTGGGGAGCCCTGACATTAACACACACAATGCTTCAAACCCAATTCCAGGCAAATCAAATCACTATGTCCCTACTCCACCCTTCCTGCTTTACTTTTGCCATTGCCCATCCACCCTCATGAGGCAGAGGCAAGCTCCAATTTCCTGCCCTGGAAAGGGAACTTAAGTTTCCATGGCCCATTCAGTCCTTGGCTTCTCAGCTGAAACTGACAAATGGAAAAATCAATGCCAGTGTTTGTGATATGGACTCATGTGACTGTCAGAGACTGAGTCTACTCAGTAATCAGGCAAACTCAAACCTCAGCACCTTTCAAACAAAATAAAATATCCATTACAAACCAGCCTGCCCAAAATAATGCCACCAAAATGCACCCAATAAACCAAGTGAAAAACAGATGTCCATATTCTCTTTAACAAACCTGTAAAGCACTCAAGTATCACAGGAATAAGCTCACTTGAAGAGAGCACCAACAGGAAGGTGGGCTGATTGCCATCCCTGCACCCTACACACTCTTCAATTCATTTCAAACAGGCATCACATAGCTATGAACAGATGTATTTCCATCGCAACTGATCTTGGACAGGTTTGGCTAGGGCCCCAGAGGATCCATACTCCATTTACCATCCCTGACTGAAATGGAGCTGGAGCCCTCAGTACAAAAGACTATATTCTATCTCATCTCCCGAGATGGAGCTTTTCTTGGTGTCTGGCTCTCTGATGCTTTCGAACTACAGGAACGATACAGCAAGCCAAAACCTGAAGCCCACACTTGCATTTGGATGCTGCTTTTCTGTCTGCAGAATACCCTTAAGAGGAAAAAAATGGGGAGTATCCAAGAAAGGACAGGGGATGAGGGGAGAGAAATCAATGGTTGCTTTTTTGGTACAGACTAAAACAAAAGATGGCAGCTTGTTTGGGGAGGTGAGCAGTTGTGCTGCAATTTAATTGGCTTAATTATGGAGCAGGATGGAGAACAGCAGGGAATTCTGGGATAAATTCGAGCAAAGAGACAAATTGGAGTTGGACATTAGGCAGCCTCTGTGAAAGGTGAGATTACATGGATAGCCAAATTTCTTCAAAAGGGAAAGCCAGTGAAAACTAGATTTACTGAAACTCGGGAGCAGTGACCTAATATGCATTGGGAGCAGGCCCAGGAGAATGTGAAGGGAAGAGAAAGAAATGGGCAAGGAGACACCAAAGGGCTTTCCTCTGGACTAAATTATAGGAAATGTTTAAGAGAAGACCACACTACAAATCCACAGCTTCTCCTTCCAAGAGGAGAATGGGGAACACACCCCACTTCCTTTTTTATTCTCAGGCCAATTCTGTTTACTCAGCCTCTTCTGAACAGTGGCCCACGGCCCTAATTAACTCGATACTTCTCTTAATTAAGTCCATACATTAAAATGGACTCAATTAAGGCTTGAAATTCCTAGGTCAGGTCTCAGATGGACCAATGAGCAGCACAATTTATATGCTGGAAAGATGCATTGAAGGAAATACACAGGCCACAAAATTACGAAGTTTTCAACAAGGAATAGTCTAGCAGTGCCTTAAAGACTAACAAAACATGTAGATGGTATCATGAGCTTGCGTGGGTACAACCCACTTCAGATGAAAGTTCTCAAGAACAGCCATGCAGGTAGAGTAAATAAAAACTCAGGCCCAGGCCAATTCTCACACCCCATTACTGAGGAATGTTATTACAGGCCAATGAGGGATCTGGATGTCTTTACATCGAACCTACTTTTTTCTCTTCATCTCTATTTATTTAACTCCGTGTAACTATGTATGATTTCCAAATCAAATCCTTTAGTGCCAATGCTTGCAAGCAACCCAGCATTAAACAAGGCAATAAGCAGTCATACTGGAGGCAGTTTGGGAACGGGCTGCTCTCTCGCCTGACCACACAGGCTGCGGAGAAAGAAAACTGAACCATACCAGACATACACCAGCATCACCTAATTGCTGCTGTCACTAGCTAAGACAGGCTTGGGGAATCTACAGCCCAACTGGTGGGTTGTATCTGGATGGCAGCTGGCCTTGATCTGACCCACAAAGCTTGGAGCTCCCCACTAACTGGAGCAAGACAAGCTGGCGCTGGCACTCCAACCATGCAGGGGGGGGGAGGGTCACCAAGTTTCAGTGCTCCCCTCAAGTGGCCAGAGTGCCAGCTCACTGCTGCAGTGTGGGGGAAGGGAACCTCAGGCGTCAGATCAAGGAAAGCTGACAGCCACATCCAGCTTGTGAGCTCTGCCGTGTATGGGGGAGGAAGCAGTTCTGTGCTAAGTATATTAAGAGGTGGGTAATTCCCTAATCACGTAGGCGATAAAAATTCTATCGTGTATAGATCAATCAATAAGGGAAGAAGCGTTCAGTCCAGGCTTGCGATGAGTCCAAGACCTACCCCCGCTGTGCAGTTTAAATGTAGTAAGAGCTGTGCACGCAGGCAGCCTGGCTCCTACTACATTTAAACTACAGAGCCACAGTGGGGGTAGGTCCCAGGCACGCGCTGGGCCTGAGCAAGCCCGGCTCAGTCCCAGCTCACCCTGGGTCCAGGAGTTACCCCTTTTGCAGCTCTGCAGCTTTAATATACTAAGAGCCGGGCTGCCGAGGCTGATTGGTTAATCGACTAGTCACATCACTATTCTGCATGCTGCTCTTCTTTGGGAGGGGAGGGAGGGAAAAATGTAGCTCAGGGAAGCTCAGCCCTTATGCTGCTTCCAGACTCCACCTCCCGTTGGCCAGGAATTGCAACCAATGAGAGGGAAGGTAATAGAAAGTGTAGGGTGATGTGGAGTCACCAGTATCCCCCTGGGAGCTGCACCAGTTAGGCACACAATCCCCTCCTGCATCCCACTCTAGCCCCCCTGCTGCCCAGACCCCTCCCCCCCATCCCACTCCTGCATCCTACCAGCTGCCCAAACCCTGCACCCCCACCACAGCCCTCTCCCCAGTAGCCTCCTGCCATACACTGAACTCCTCATTTATGGCTTCATTCCAGAGCCTAGGGGCCCCCACAACATTCTGGCCCTGGGGGGGGAAACCCGAAGCCTTGGGGCCCCCCACCACGCAGCTGGAGTGCAAAGAGAACCCTGGCACCCCAAGATGCATGAGTGAATGTCTCTGATCAGTTGGGGGTTTGTTGTGCTTCTCACTTGTGTATGGCCCCACCCGTTTGATCTATCTGTGGGTCAGTGGCCTCTGACCTGAAAAAAAAATGTTCCCCACTCTTGGTCTAGGAAAACCAGAAGGAAGAGGTACCTATCTGTAGTAAGGATGTTAAGTACGGTTTAATTCACTAGTAATGAAGGGGGGGGGGGGCAACTAGTCAACTATCTTGTTGACTATCCGATAAGCATTTGCTTGTCGACTACTTCTTAACATCCCTAGTCTGTAGTCCCAAATCAGACAGCTCACAGTGACAGGAGGGGAAATAACAGGACAATTATTCAATTTCAGTGATTGTTATCAAATGAGTAAGGATGCAAATCTGATTTTATATGTTCTTTTCCACCCCATTCCCACTCCAAAAGGCTCAAGAAGAGACTCCGCTTCAGAACTGAAGGAAACAATATAACCCAGCCCTCAATCTGACTGGCCATGCACTGTTTTGGCTTCTCCGGGCTGTGCTCCTGCCTGACAAAGGGAGCCTCCTTTGAGTTTTAATTTGACACTGTAAAGTAGGTTAAACAACTTCAACTGGCCTACAATTAAGTGACTGCCCAGGCACTTCCATCCTGAACAAACCTGCTCAACGGTGCAGGTGTTTAAGTAATCGCAACAAGGCTTTGCAGCTTGCAGCCCTATGATAAGATGACCTAGGAGGAGAGGGGAGCTTACTTTTCTACTCAGTGATTTTTCACAGCTGTCCAGCTGCTGGCTCAGATTGGTGGAGACTGTTTCCCTTTGTCCTCCATTTATAGCCTTCTGCTCTATTGTGAGATACTGCACATCACAATGATGGGGAAAACGCGCTGTGCATCGTATCCCAGCATGGAAATGCCATGAATGACAGCTCATGGAAAGAAATACAAATCTGGGATGCCACCCCTCATTTTCCCCCTTTTGCATACACCAGGCTGGCACCAATCAACTTACATGTCGGGGGGGGGGGGGGTGTGACATTTTACAACCCAAAATGGTAAAGGTGTTGTCTTCCTTCACTCTTCAGCATCTGAGTCAAAGTGGATATACTGATCTAATAGATATCTTGAGTTCCTGTGCTGGTAATTCTGAGGGCTACTGGACAAAAAGTCAGTCTCCACAAATCACACTAGGAAACAATCAAACCAGCATTATCCTTCCCACCCCGATATATGGGTGCTCTCCAGCCTTTCAACTCTACAGTTTTATGATGAAGTAGCAAGGATGAAAAACCCCACGCCCTGCCCTTCTCTTTCCACTCCCCAGTTGAACAATCAACACCTCACCATCTCATCAAAGATGTTTCCCCGAGCACTAATCAATCCTTTGCCAGAGAATATTAGTGACTCCTCCAGTTCAAAGCCAGGGTTCAGGTAACACCCAGTATGGACAATTCTTGCCCAAGGCTTAATAAAAGACTCAGCAATGGCAAGTCAACTCATGAACTGAGCAAAGTACTTCTCTCAGCTGCCCCTCCATCCCCAGAGGCATGAGCATGCTGCAGCATCCCACTTATTCCATCTGGTAGATATGCTCCACAAAGAGCAGCTAGTTTGAGAGCCACCGAGAAAAGAGGTCTCTAAAAGAGGAAGGGCAACATCCAACCAGGCAAGAAGGGGAAGAAGAGCTTGGTTGACAGTTGACTCCACCTGAATTTGGTAGGTTCTAAAGGGCCATGTCTCTTCTGCACTAGTCTTGACTAGTCTATATTTGGTATGCTTAAGCCCTGTCTATCCTGAGTACCTGATTAATCTTTGCACAGTATGTGAAGTTTCACAACCACTTCCCCCCCACTCCACAGATGCTGAAAAAGAAAAGGATCTATTCTCAAGTCTCAGCAAGATTAAAGCCAGAAATGGGGCTAGCTGGCCAACCAGAGGGAAATTAATTTAAAAGTCCACCTTGAGAAAAAGTAGGCGTTTGAGCACCCAAAGATCTTTCCTCTTCTCCTGTACGATGGGATCATGCCCTAACACTGGCAAAATTTCACTTCACACCAAAAATCAGGATATTTCCAATACTGTGAAAATTCTAACACTTCCAGAACCCCCCCCACATGTGGTTACCAGCAGGCACTGGAGGGAAAACCTAAGAGTGGCTTGAATAGTACAGGAGCTTCAGCAGAGAAGCAATCTTTCATTGCTTTGACACTGAGCCTCTCCAGCACACAGGTCACTCCCTCCTCCCCACTCACTGTGCTAGCTTTAATCCCTTAGAAGTCACATGTGCACTGCTGTTTTATTGAATGAGTTAGACACCCTCTCATACCCTAGTATTTAGCAGAGCTACAACCACACCCTATATGCAGGGTAATACCCAGAATCTTAAAGGACAAGGGCACCTGCGCTACTCAATGCGGTGCTGGGTCTAATTTGCACAGCTTGGAATCAAGATACTCTTCCAAGAACGGGAGATGAGTTGAGAACAGCAACAGCTTACAGAAGCCAGGTCCTTTCCAGGACTTGAAGTCTTATTCCGCATACACACCACTGAATCTAGAACAGGGTTGGGCAATAATTTTTGCCCAGTGGCCACATCAAAAATTTTTGAAGTAGCCCTGGGCCACCCTACCCCCAGACCATGATTGGAAGTGTGGGAAGCTTCCTCTTGCCCTGTGAGGACCATGTGACACTTGGAAGTGCTGGGCTACTCACTGGGCCGGGGCAGGACAAAGGGAGCTTCACGCAGCTTCCCTCCCCCTGACCCCACAGGCCCTGATTGGCCTGGGGGCGGGGCACATGAAGCCTGCTCCACTCTCTGCTTCAAAGTGCCATGTGCTCCTAGCAGGGCAGGAGGAGGTGTGTGCTACCCCACCCCCCAGCCAATTAAGGCCTGGGAGCGGGGAAGCGCACAAAGCCTTCCCTGTTTTGCCCCCATCCTGTGCACGGCACTTGGAAGCGCCGCGTGCTGCTCACAGGATGGGGACAGAGTGGAGAAGGCTTCATGCACTTCCCCGCACCCAGGCCCTAATTGGCTTGGGGGCGTGGGAGCAGCAGGGCCTCTGTGGGCTGGATCCACCCACTTGGCAGGCCAGATCCAGCCCACGGAGACCCTTTTGCCCACCACGATCTAGAACTTAGTCAGCTCTGCCCCAAATAAGGATGAAAAAGAAAGCTATTTACCCCACCTGAGAGAGTGTTGATGCTCACTACAGTCCAAAGCCCCTCACAGCTAAGGGCATGATTCTCCGGTGACATCACTGCTTCCCCTAGCCATGTCACATCAACTGGCTCTATTATCTCTCAGTGTGCTCCCATGCCTAACAGTATCCAGCATGATTATCTACCACAGTGTTTCTCAACCTTTTTTTTTTTTTTTTTTTTTAAATAAAGTATCCCCTTAAAAAAAAAAAAAGTACCAACAGTTTTCAGAGAATTTTTTTCTACCATTGCAACACATTTGTTTAAACAACTTAATCACAGCCGAGAGGGCAGTGAAATTTTTGGGTGTAAAAGTACAATAATAAAGCACTATAAAACTTAAAACAAAAATTCAGTTTTCTCCAAATTTCAGCTGTGTTTATGTACCCCCCCACACTTCTCTCAAGTACCCCAAGAGTATTCATACCACTGGTTGAAAAAACACTGATCTGACACACCCTTCCTCATCAACCTCTGACATGGTTATTCCCCAAACTCACAGGTACATCAAGTTTGATTCCAGAGATACTCAACACCGCACACCACCTTAAGATAAAATCTGAGATCAATTGCAGTAAGCGAACCAGATGGGGAGGGGTTGTAAGAGGGTCAAAGAACATTACTCCTTGGGACTTTTTCTTGTAGCTTCCGAGTCAATTTTCTTAACTCTGAATAATTCACACACACGTATTCCTAATTTCCTTCCCAGATCCAACAAACTGCTTGTGGCTTTGGTTATCCCCAGTACATGAAAACTGTTTCAGTTTCATCCCAGATACAAAGGCCATCCTTCAAACAGGATGATGTGACAGGATCCCTGGGTTAAGGCTTGTGTGTTAATTCCAAATGTCCAAAGACAGCAAGAAGCAGAAAATTGTGATTCAACAGCTACAAGGCACTTTGCTTTGGCAACTGGATAGGATTCACCATGTACCATTTCCTCTGACTTCAGCTTGACTGGAAAAGCCAACTACAACATATTTGAACCAAGTTGAGGGCCACTCTGACACCTAAAGCACAAACGCAGAGCTGAGACTTTAGACTTGAAAAAGCAGCATCCCACCCATTTCTTCAGCAGGCTCCTGACAAGAGACTCCTGACAAGAGACTAAGTTGTGTCAAGTCACCTCATTTCTCCCGCTGCCCAGATTTAACTTCTCTGCTCAGTCATAATAGAGTATGGAGCCAATTTGATATCTTAGGTAGCCCTGAGTCACTTTGTCAGCAGGCCCAACTCCCCACACGTGGCAAACTATTTACAACTCACGTGAATGCGAAGAAGAGAGTGGTGGCTCCCACTAAAAAGATGGCAGCAGCTGAGACCGGGACGTATTTGCTGGGTTTGAACCTCTTTCCAGATGCTGCTGGCATGTTGGAGCTCTGGTGGGGGATCCGCCCTGCAGCATAGCCCAGGCGCAACTGGAGTCAGAATGGACACGAAAAGGGGGAGGGGACCTTAAGAAGGGAAGGAAAGAGGAAGGGGGCAGAAGTAGTCGTGAAGGTAAACAGTTATCCAACTTCCTGAAATATACTTTGAGAATATTCCAAATGGTGCAGGAGGAAACAATCCAGAGGAAAAATCCACACCGGTCTCTGGAGGGAGACACAGCCAAGGGAGTTTACGCTGTCCCCTGAAAGTTTGGGGATGTACAGAAGGACATTTAAAAAATAAAATGGGAAACCAAATTCCAATTCAATCTGCTGTTAGTAACACAACAGCTGGGAGCAGCTAAACTACAGGTGTAAGTAATAGCTCCCCACGCAGCCTGTGGCAAATGCTGGCTTCCAAAGTGGAGGCAAAGATTTTATAAGTTAGGGTGGGGAAAGCGGTAAGTGAAAATTGCAGAGCTCTGCAGCACATGGAGGCAAGCCAAGTTCCAGAAGTCCTTCCCACCCTGGTGATTGCTCCTGGAAAGGTGGCCAACTCAGCAACAGGCTGCCATTAGATTTCTTTGAAAAAAAACCACACCAAAATCCCAAGGCAGTCTCCTCTCCTTTATAGTCTGTTCCTGGTGTCCAGCAGTTCTCTCCAGTCACAGCTCAGGGGAACAGGGTTATCCTGAAAAAATGTGCTTGTTTTCCTTCACACTGCTTGGTTCTTGCCTTCCCTTCACTCAAGGCAGTCGAAGAGATACTCAGTTCCTGGTGAAATCAGGGAGAGATTGCGTAGCGGTGGTTGTTTAATTTTATTTATTTCTCGCTTGACGGCTAAAGCCGGCTAACAGCTGGTGCCAGGTTGAGCTGTAAATCCTTCCCTTTGAAAGGAGGGGTTGGAGAAGGAATTCAGTTGGCGTGTGCGTTTTCAACCTCTTCCTATTTGTTTCCTTTTGTATGACACCCCAAACTCTTCAACAGGTCTAGTTTCCACCTGATTTTTATCAACAAAATTGAATTTCAAATCCTTTCTGTAGTGACGGTCTCTACAAAATGCCTGGCTGGGGGGACGTGAGACTTGGAAGTTTTCAGAAAATTCTGTTAAAACTCCAGAATGCAACTGATAATTAAAATAAGGCTGATTGGGCCCCTCTCACACCCATGGCCTAGGGAATTTCAGTCTGTTCCAAGTAGTTCCATTTTCATTTCCCTTCCCCATATAAAATTGTTTCAATCCATATTTGTTTAAAAAATTATATAAAATAATTAAAACTTGACATCTGGAACTCCACGCTTTATCTAGAAAAAAAGAAAAATTAAATTAAAGGAAGTCAGGAAAAATAACCACTTTAATACTAACAATGCACTTTGAATCCTCAAGTACTGTACAAGCGTTCATTTCAAGAGGTAAACATAGTCCAGAGGCCTTAGAACCAAGCAGGGGAAAAGATGTTGCTGTCTCAAATATGACACAGACTCACTCCATAGGCTTTGGAATGTCACTTATCTCTGAGAATCAGATTTTACATGTGCAAAATTGAGATGATACACAACTCTCACTGAAAGATCATCAACTAAGAGCAAGTTTAACACTTAAAGTTCTGGCTTTCAACATCACTTTCCATCGTCAAAGAGCTTCACAATCATTCCTTAGCTAAGCAATCTGAGGTAAGTACAGGCAGTCCCCGGGTTACGTACATGATAGGGACTGTAGGTTTGTTAAGTTGAATCTGTATGTAAGTCGGAACTGGCGTCCAGATTCAGCCGCTGCTGAAACTGACCGCCAGTTCTGACTTACATACAGATTCAACTTAAGAACCCCAAGCCAGCTGCTGCTGAAACTGATCAGCAGCTGATTCCAGGAAGCCTGGGGCAGAGCAACTCTGCCTCGGGCTTCCTGTAGTCAGCGCTGGTCAGTTTCAGCAGCGGCTGACTTGGGGACGCCTGGGGCAGAGCAGCTGGGGTGCTGCTGGGTTGCTCCAGTAGCACCACTCCTCGGTGCTACTGGACCAACCCAGCAGCACCCCAGCTGCTCTGCCCCAGGCGTCCTGATTCAGCCACTGCTGAAACTGACCAGCAGCGGCTGAATCAGGACCTGGGGCAGAGCAGCTGGGGTGCTGCCGGGTTGGTCCAGTAGTGCCCAGAGCAGCGCTGCAGGACCAATCAGCAGCGCCCCAGCTGCTCTGCTCCAGGGTCCAAAACAAAAGCCTGGTCTGCTGGGGGGGGGGGGGGCACACTAGCCGCGCCCCCCCCAGCAGACCAGGGACACCGGGAGCAGCGCCGCAGCAGCAGCGGGGTGCCGCGCCTCTGAGGCTTTGCTCTGGCAAAGTCTCAGAGGCGCGGGACCCCCCCGCGGCTGCAGCTCCAGTCCCGGTGCCTGTGGTCTGCTGGGGACCGTCCCCAGCAGACTACAGGCACCCGGACTGAAGCGGCAGCAGCGGCAGGTCCCCGCGCTTCTGAGGCTTTGCTCTGGCAAAGCCTCAGAAGCGCAGGAACCCGCCCGGTGCCCCTGGTCTGCTGGAGACGGTCTCCAGCAGACCAGGGGCACCAGAGCAGCTTGCGAGCTCTGGGGCGAGAAAGCCCCATTCGTAAGTGCGGATCCAACGTAAGTCAAATCCGCGTAAGTCGGGGACTGCCTGTATTACCCTACTTTTATTGTGAAGAATACTGAAGATGAAAACTTGTCCCAAACCACAGCAGTTCATGAGAGAGCAGAGATTAGAACTCAAGACATTCTGGCTCCTTGTTCTATGATCATGTTTTTTCTAGACTATTACAACTAAAGAACTTCTAGCCCCGGCTATGGTCCTGGTCCCATGGAATGAAGGGGACATATAATCATAAGTTTGGGTCCTTTGCTGAGAAGGCAGGAAAGAAAAGGGAAAGCAATACCTACAGGATCTTACCAGCTCTAAAAGTGGGCAAGAGATGCTCACAGAAAAACCCAACCCTATCAACTGCTGAATACATTTACACTTGGCTGCCTTAAAATCAAGAAAAGCACATGTCTCACCAGGAAGCCCTAATTAGGCATAGGAAGAGGAGATCTGACTATAATTCAGCTTGAGTGAGAGAGTCAAACTCCTCCTCCCATATAAAATGGGGAGAAAATAAGTTTCTCTCTGGAAATAAAAGTCAGGAGGTTGCCACGGCACAAGTTGAGAGCCAGTGAAGCCATCACAGGTCAAGAACAATCTGGGCACAGATTATATTTCATTGATTATTGCTATAGCAACTCTGCTCAGTTCCAACTTTATTTGCAACACATTTATTCCACTGGTTCCATGTTTTATCATGAAGCTTATATTACTACATTAGGTAGAAAAACACAGAGCTGTAATACAGAATTCCCTTCAATTTTTCCACTGAGTGGAATGAATTTTCTTGTTGAGGTCACAAAATTCATGTTGCAGGAGTGGGGCCAAGACCTTCTGAGTGTGGGAGTGGAATCAGGCCTGCGACAGAGGGTTGGGGTACAGGAGTATGATGGCTCCATCTGAGAGTGTGGGCTCTAGAGTGGGATTGAGGGGCTCAGGGCTATGAGACAGAAGGTTAGAAAGCAGGTCTGGGGTAAGATGGACATGAGGGCTTTTGGGTACAAGGGGGCTCCAGGTTTGGGGAGGGGTTTAGGGCTTGGGGTGCAGGCTTTGGGCTAGTCAGTGATGAGGGCTATGGGGTGCAGGAGAGTGCTCAGGACTGGGGGATCCTCAGGTGGGGTAGGAGGTTGGGCTCAGGCTTACCTGGGCAGCTTCCTGTTTGGGCTGGTGGGGAGAGGCTCCTGTCCACCAGTACAGGGCAGCTCGGTGCTAGGGCCAGCAGGAAGGGGATCCTGACCCCCAGACCATGGCCATGTCAGGGCTTGGGGAGAGATCTTTCCCCATCACTGCCCTGTGTGGGAATGAATGGGAAGCTGCGCAGCTGAGGAGGAGCTATGCAGTAATAACGGTTCTAATTTTTCTACTTTAATTTTTCCATGTCTATCACATCTCTCAAACTCACATTTTAGGTAAATTTTAGTGGTGAATTTTTTGTAGGTAAATTTTAAATATGCCAGACTGATATTCTTGGAGCTTGAAAGAACTACAGTATAACATTAAAGAAAATCTCTAATTACCAGCTAATTATAATACAGACTAAATCAGTTAAGCAATAAAACAAGATTTTAAATATCTACTCATTCAATTGCCAAAGCAGAGTAAGATACCTTTCCAAGTGAGGAGGGCTTTAGCTTTTGGTTTTTGCAGAATCTAATCTTACATTTTTAATATGCAAGTTGCTAGCCTACATGATTGAAAGGGAACCTTTCCTAATGTGACTCTAAGACTGCTTTCTGAGTGTGCAGCCAGCTCCAATTTCACTCTATTGCTATTGACTATTCCAAGTAGCAGCAGAGTGCTAACTGACAAGACTGGTCATTTTCACAGCTACTATGAAGAACTTCATGGGAAGAAGCATACTGTCAATTTCACACTGCTGTTTCTAAGGGAAATTCTAAGCAGCAACAGAGATAGGCACTCAGTTTCCCCACAAGTGAGGAGAACCTAAAACAAAGGGATAGAGAAAGCTTTACAAAGATGATCACTGTTCTGCTTTGCTACAGAATGTGTAGAGACATTAGCTCTAGTATGAGCTAACCTACAATCATCTTAATGGCGTGTTAACTCTGAAGTTTATTTAGGACAGCAATGCCAACACTGTAAACTATGGCGCTAATTGCCTTAGCGGAAGCATTCAGTTAATGTACTTACTAGGGATGTAAGCGACTAGTAGTCTACTATCCGATAAGCAAAAGCTTATCAGATAGTCGACTAGTCCCTTGACTAGTTGCTCCCCCCCCCCCCCAGATGCCTCCATCACAGGCAGCAAGGGGTGGGAGCAGGAGCCAGTGCTGGGGGGAGCCAGCTTAAAAGCAGGTTCCTCCTAGCACCATTTCTGCAGGGGGCGGGGGAGGCAGAAGGGTAGTGGGGACCAGGCACGAGCCGGGAATCAGATGATTCCTAGCTCACAACCAGTCCCAGACACTGCACCTCTGCTTTTTAAATATATTAGAGCCTACTGGCTCTTAATACATTTAAAAGTCAGAAGCACAGCGGGTGGGCGTGGGGAGGAGGGAACCCAGTGCAAGTTGGGACTCAGCTTTCCCAGCTTGCACAGGGATCCCCCCCCTCGCTGCGCTTCAGCCCTGAACAGTTAGCTCCCGGCCCCAGGAGTTAACCCTGCTGCAGCTCCCCTGCTTACCAACAGAAAATCCATCAACTACTCAATTAGTTGATTAAACTAAACTGAACGTCCCTAGTGCTTACCTACTGTAACAGGACAACCAACACTAAAATAAGGTTGCAAATTTTGAAGATGCATATAAATAAGTGTTCTATCATACTTTGGGGGCTGATTTTGTTTTTAAAGTCTTCAGCATAGGCCTCTCCCCCTTTCCACAGCAGAGTAATCACTGTTCTGCTTTTCCCACTCATCTCCAGCTGCTCTTACCTCCTCATCTAATTCAATCACTTAGCAATGCATCTTCCCTTCCAATCAGTCTCCACTGCCTCCCTCTTCTAGACTCATTGACAGCTCCACTATCAGTTTCACCAGCTCACCACCTCAGCAATATCTTCATCTCTTCCCACCACACCCGGGTAGGTACACTCTATATCAGTGGTCTCCAACCTTTTTAAGCACGAGATCACTTTTTGAATTTAAGTGCAAGCCAAGATCTACCTCAAACCCAAATATCCTTGCCCCACCTCCTTTGTGCTCCTTGCCCCACCTCCCTTTGAGGCCTCGCCACTGCTCCCTCCCTCCCCCATCCTCACTCACTTTCACCAGGGTGGGAAAGGGGGTTGGGGTGCAGGTTCTGGTCTTAGGCTAAGGGATTTAGAGTGTGAGGGGCTCTGATCTGAGTTCGGGGCAGGCAGTTGGGATGCAGGAGGGGCTTCTAGGTGCAGGCTCTGAGAGGGTGTTTAGATGCATGGGGGCTCAGGGCTAGGGCAGGGGCTTGAGGTATAGCAGGCAGTTCATGACTTGGGTAAGGGTTCAGGATGTGGACTCCAGTTGAGCACTACTTACCTCAGTTGGCTCCTGGGTGATGGTGTAGTGCGGATAAGGCAGGTTCACCCCTGCCTTGGCCCTGCACCACTCCCAAAAGCAACCAACAAACTTCCTCCATACCTAATCCTGTTGTGCCCCATCTCTGCTCTGCAGAGATAGGGTACAAGGTGGGAGAAGGCAGCACCTTGACAGGACCCTCCTCTCCCTTCCCTGCCCAGCACAGGAAGCTCCTGGGAGAACAGCTCCAAGGCAAATGGCCAGAGATGTGCAGCAGTGGGAGGAGGCGCAGCTGAAGTGCTGGCACTTGATAGTCTCTTGGCCAAACCAGTCAGGATCACTTGTCAGAGGCTCTGAGATCTACCAGTAGATCCCGATCGACTGGTTGGTGATCACTGCTCTATATTCTGTTTCTTTCTCTCTGGTATCTCCAGAATCTGCCCTTTCCTCATTAACCCCAATGCCCACACCTTTTGCCATGTCTCATTCATCTCGCATCTCCATTTCTGGGATCTTTTTCTCTTACCTCTCATCTCTCTCTTTTTAGGCTACTCCAAACACTTCCACTTTTCATTCTCTTCTCCACCTCAAAATTCGAGCTCCCTCTTCTCATCTGCAAGACATGATCTCACCTATTCCAATTTCGTCCTCTTCTCACACCCACTTACTCCTTATAGCTCCGCCTAAAGTTCTCCTTCCACCTTGGGATTAGGATGTTAAAATGTGGTTAGCTGACTAGTTGACAGGCACTTCCGCATTCCGCCTTTGAAATGTACAAGAGCCCCCACTATACATTTCAAAGGAGGAATGTGGAACTCCGGGCTGCATGAGGGTGCCTGCTTTGAAATGTACAAGAGTCCCCAGTGGGGGCTCTTGTGCATTTCAAAGCCACGAAGCCCAGGATCAGCAGAAGAAGCATTTCAAAGAGGCAGCCATGGAGCCCAGGGTCAGCTGGGGAGTCCCCAGCTGGCCCTGGGCTCTACAGCTGCCCCTTTGAAAAACAGAGGTGGCATTTTAAAGGGGCAGCCACCACACAGCTGATCCACGGATCAGCTGTGCAGTGGCTGCCCCTTTGAAATGCCACCTTGGGATTTCAAAGCCCCTGTGCAGCACTGCCACTTTGAAGTACCCCTTCCCCCCCTTTGCTGCCTCTCAGAGACAGTATGGGGGAGAGGGGGAGGAATCGACTCGTCAACAGACTAGCCAAAAAGCAAATACTTATCAGATAGTCAACTAGTCTTTAATATCCCTACTTGGGATCTTCCACTCTGCTTCCTCCACATACCTTAACAGGTTCATTCTTCTGGTCTGCCAGGAGCCCTATCTATCCTTAAAATCCATTCATCTGAAAAATCTTTCCTGCTGTGCTTTTCTCCTCACAAGTGTCTCCACCTCTTGTCTGAACTGCTACCCTGTATCTCACTCAGACTATCACAGCTACAAGGCAAGGAACACACGATTTACTCTATTCTTTGTAAAGAATGCACATTCACCATGCGAAAGAAAACATTTGTAATGATTTCACAACATTTCCCTACTTATTTCCATCGCCACAGCTAATCACTGCAGTTTCTATTTAAGCCCCTGGAACACAACAGTACAGGCATTACAAGTTTCTCAATGGTTCACCTTTGCCCTGGAGAGATCAGCTTAATGGGGAGAAGAGGGGAGTTCTCCGTGCCCAATTCCATAATTTGCATTTTGCCAAATACAGAAGTGGTCTGCATTGTGTGGTCATCTCTCTCAGTGCAAATTAGACAAACCCCAACATAGATCACCAAGCAATAACTTAGATAATTAATAAGCTCTCTGGGATAGCACAAAAAGATGGTCCCTGTATTTGTACAGCACCTAGAACAATGGGGTCCCAGTCCATGATAAGGGCTCTGAGCGCTACGGTAGCACAAATAAAATAAGGCAGGAGCTTATTGTAATTACTATCGCAATAACACACCCCAAACAGTCTACAGATGAAAGGCCTTGTACCCTATTATGGACCCTCTCAATTTTTCAGTCTGCCCTTGGTTAAGTTAGTATAAATCTACAACTTACTGAAATAAATTAAACCCCAATAATGTGCTCTTTCCACCATACTGTGCCTTTGTAACTTGTGAAATGCCTGTTAAATTTCTTCCTATCTCTTCCACTTCTGAACAGAGATGCACTGGTCAGAGCAGGAGCTCAGCCCCCTCCTTTCCACTGGAATGTGAATTGATAATTTCATTGAAATAGAGAAGACAGTCACATAATTGATCCTTTCCCATTTTTAAATTCATCATCACAACCTAAAAATGGCTGGGACAGGAAATTTACATAGTGTTTTTAAACATGTCAATCCATTGGCACACACCACACAGCCAATCTAGCCCAGAACTCACAAGGAGCTCATCACTTCCCTCTCTAAAACAACCTCTGGTTTCCAGCTAGGAGAAATGCTGCTGGGACCTGAAAGGCATTCCAGATGGCACCTCTCTGCAGGGAAGGTCACCCATGAAACGTAAAACCCTTTATTTTCAATTTTACCCAAAAAAAATACCCAGGTTTTACAAAAGCAATTTGTTTTTACCAAAATTCACCCACAATGTGGGCCACTCAAGTACATGAAATTACTGTTAAGAAAATCCAGTACATTAGTTGTAGGCTGTTGTTAATAAATTAGTCTAAGTACTAATACAAGGCTGTTTGTTATTGTAAAACAAAGTAGAAGATATGCAAACACACACGGGTGCATGTGTGTACTTACTGTTAATGGGCAATTCCTAAAACACACCACAGCATTAAACTGCTTTTACTTTTAATACTCTTTACTTTTCTCTGTTTATTGCTTCTTTCTGTCCTTGCATCCCCTAATACTAATGTTGATATTACCCCAAAAAAGTGAAGTTTGTTTTTTTTCCATGGATCTTCAGACATTTGAAAATCTTTATAATAAAAGCTGAGAAACTCTGAACAAAAAAAAAAAAAAAAAAAAACCTGAAAATGAAGGGCCTCGACATAGGGATGTACTCAACTACTGGCTCATTCCCCCTCCCCCCCCCCCGGGATCTGAGTGGGGTTAGGGGAGGCGGAGCTGCTGCTCAGTCCTTGCTTGTGCCAGCCGTGCTGCAGCTCTGTGCTTTAAATGTAGTAAGAGCCTGGTGGCTCTTACTATATTTAAAAATGCAGAGCCGTAGCAGTCTGCAATTGCCACGAGCCAGGACTGCTAAGTCCCAGTTCACGCCAGTTCCGAGAGCAATCCCCATTGAAGCTCTGCAAAACGCCTCCTCTTACTGACTAATTGTGTAGTTGATACAAATTGTATCAACTACACCAGTGTTTCTCAAATGGTGTTCCATAGAATGCAACTGTAGGACTATATAGCTCAAAATCAGTGAAGAAATGCAAATATTAAGAATCCCATAGTAACATTAACCTGGTTACACTGTTCATATGAAATATTTTATTTGTACTGAGGTAGCCTCCAGACTAGGGATGTGAAAGGTTAATCAGTAAATATCATCCTAACAGGTGATATTTTCCCTGTTCACCAGTGAGGACTGGTGCAGCTCTTTGCATGCCACAGGCAGGGGTCTGCTTGAGTCCTGGGGGGGGGGGGGGGGGGGCACCCGTGGACAGGAGCTGCTTGGGTTGTCTGGAGCAGCCCTGTCCACCGTGGGCTCAGGTGTGCTGAAGTCAGGAGTTATTTCAGACTACGAGAGCAGCCCCTACCTGCAGCATACGGAGCCCTACCTGGGATAAGGCTGGCCGAGAGAGGCCCTGCCTGCAGCAACAGGGAGGAAGGGTGCTCCAGCTCAGTCCAGCTGAAGCATCCCCCACCCATCTTCCCTTTAATTGGCTAACTGGTTAAACATCATTTCCAGACAGTCCAATGAGGAATCTGGGGTCTATTGTGCTAGATAACCAGAGTCCCTATATTAAAAAAGCCTATTTAATCAATTTTCTTCTCCTGGTTTTTTTTAAATCATATTCTCTTTTAAAAGAAGAGAAACAAAATATTAGGACATTGGCTGTTGGTGCTGCTTGGAGAAGCGGGGGAGAGGGAAGCTTTATCTTTTGCATTGCCTTGCTTACAGTTCCTACAATGAGACCTAAAATTTGCATTCATGGTAGTTATTTCATGTTTATATCTTTTTCTTTTAAAGATAAGAAAAAGCAGCAAGAGTCTTACTCCAGAGGTAAGCAGGCACCAGTTTATACCTTTACGCTGGCCAAGCTGCTATTACTGCTAGTAAAGACATACAGCTCTGCTTTCTATCCATAGATTTCAAAGTGCTTTATATAGGAAAGCAAGTATTATCCCCACTTTACAGAGGAGTCAGATGAAGTGCCTTGCTTAAAGCATCACAGGGACTCCAGTCATAGTCAGAAATAAAACCCTTATGTTCTGCCTCAGCCCTAACTACACAAGCAAACTGCCCATCCTCTCAAAACATAAGACCTCTCAAAAACAGACCTTGTCTAGCCTAGGAATCAAAGTTGGGATGTTACATCTTCTAAAACTTTAATTAGATCTAGCTACCTATCACCACCTACCTGTATATCCTAGGCCAGTGTTTCTCAACCAGTGATATGAGTACCCTTAGGGGTGATACGTCAACGCAACTAAAATTTGGAGAAAACTGAATTTTTTTAAAAGTTTTACAGCACTATTATTTTTGTACTTTTTACACCCAAAAATTTCATTGCCCACCAGGCTATGATTAAGTTGTTTAAACAAACATATTGCAATAGAAGAAAAAAAATGTGTCTGAAAACTGTAGGTACTAGGGATATTTATAATTTTTTTTTTTGGAAAGGGGGTACTTTATAAAAAAAGGTTGAGAAACACTGTCCTAGGCTAGACCTAGTTGCATTATTAGTCTAGAAAAAATCATTTTGGGCCAAGATCAAGCATGGAAAACGTCAGGCTAAAATGAGATTGTTTACTGACATTTACATGTGAGTGAAAGCAGAAAGTTCTAGATGAAACCATTTACTACAATGACTATTTAAAAAGCCTGTAATAAATACAAAAGAGGCCTTTCCAACCTAAATCCACAGGGGGAGTGATAGGGTGAAGTTTAATTTATTAAAGTTTTATTTTGAGGTCTTCTAAGCAGGTATCAGAATACCCCAAAACAGACAACAATTTGGGGGGGGGGGGGGGGAGAGAGAGAAAGTAAATAAATAAAATTAAAACTGTGGGAGAGATTATACTATGAAAAGCTTCACAACTCCTCATGGGTAACACTCATTCCAAACTCACACCAATAAAACCTTTATCTTGCATAAAAACAGCCAAACTGAGTCAGACCAATGGTTCATCTGCCTATTATATTATCTTCCAACAATGCCAGATGCTTCAGAAGGAATAAAGAACATGGCACTTGTTAACGGAGCAATTCCCTAACATCCAGTTCCAACATCTGTAGAGCCCTGAGAACAGGCATGTAGACCAAATAACTACAGTCCTGTGAGGATACAAAGTTTGTATTTGTATCTGGCAAAATGAGCCACTGATATCTGTGCTGAGGATGCTGACACCCGTGAATATCTACATGTTTACATAGTGATAGAAATGTAGCCCTGTTAGTCTGGGGTAGCTGAAGCAAAATGCAGGACAATGTAGCACTCATTTTGATCTGAGGAAGTGGGTCTGGCCCACGAAAGCTCATCATCTAATAAACCATCTTGTTAGTCTTTAAAGTGCTACATTGTCCTACATGTTTACAGGGACCTAAGAACCTGGCAGTCAGAGGCTTAACCACCCTGGTTGTTAACCATTGACTGACCTCTCTTCTATGATCTTATGTAATTTTTTAAACCTTGTTATAGTTTTGGTCTTCATGGTATCCCCCATCAATGAGTTCCACAAGTTGACAGTGCGTTGTGTGACGTTCTTCCTTTTGTTTGTTTTTAATACGCTACTCATTAATTCATTGGGTGACCCATAACATTCTTGTGTTATGTGAAGGGATAAACATTTCCCTACTTGCTTCCTCCACACCATTCATGATTTTATAGATCTCTTTCATGCCCCCTTCCTGCCCTGCCAGTCATCTGCTTTTCAATTGACTGGTCCCAGTCTATCTAGGTCTGCAGCATGGGTGTACTATTAATTTATACAGTGGGCATTATATTTGTCTTATTATCTATTCCTTTCCTATTGGTTCCTAACTTTGTTAACATGCAGCAGCAGTCAAAAAGGCTAAGTGGATGTTTTCAGAGAATTATCCATAACTCCAAGATCTCTTTCTTGTGTCTTAACAGCTAATTTAAACTCCATCATTTCATATGTATGATTGGAATGTTTCCCAAAATGCATTACTTTGCATTTATCAACACTGAATTTCACCTGCCATTCTGTCGCGCTGTCACAACCATAAACACTGAGACTATAAATTTAGACATATATAGAGAGGCAATCTGGATTTAGACAGGGCAGTAATATTCAACGCATGGGTGTAATTTGGATTTATGCAGGGAAGGGGTGACATTGAGAACAGGGCATAATTTAGAATTAGAAGCACAGGGAGCAATATTCAAAGTGAGGCATTATGTGTAAAATCTAAATTGTATCCTTGAGGAGTAACTTCTCAGTTTTTTGTAAATGCCACCAAACAGCAGCATGAAACCAATCTGCCTGCCAGTTAGTTCACAGCCCCATTTAATGATATCCATAGTGCATGCTGGAAAATGTGCGCGATTGGGGGATTGTGCAGAATGGATCAAAGTGCGGCATAAGATAGAGACATCCTGAACACAATGTGGGAATGCTATGTTCAATCACAATGGGATATTAACAACTGAGGTGCACTGATTATTATCTTTGACAAAATAAACACTTTACTGTATAGCAATACCCCACAGGCTCTTGCAAAACCTGCCTGAGCCATCTGAGATTCAAGCTATACTGGATAAGTAACTTTAAAAAAGAATCCCCTCTCCTGCTATCCTAGCTTTACACAAAAAGGGGTCATTAGCCTGAATGTATTAGAATGAAGTGAATTGTAGGGTCCTTTGAGGGCTATAACTGGAAGCTATAGTGGGGTAAAGAAATCTGAAAGTGGATACAGCTGACAGTTACTCTGGCAGATGAGTGATAATTTTCCTTTGTCTATGAGCATATAATACAGGGCAGCTGTATCTGAGAAGTCTATTTTAGACACTTATCTGGTCTCCATCACCATAATAGCTGAGTGGCTCATAAAATCTGTGAGGTAGGGAAGTGCTATTATCCCCATTTTACTTATGAAAATTGAAGCAAAGAGAGGCTCAATGACTTGCCCAGGTCGCACAGAGTATCTGTGATGGAGCTGGGAACTGAAACCTTAGTCTCCAAATCCTAGGCTAGCACCTTTCTTTTCATGCAAAAGGCAGGGGGCACCAAGAAAGGGAAAACAGGTTTCATGCAGCTGTGATACTGTAATCTAGTGCAGGGAAAAGCTTAATTCAGGGAAAAGGAGATTCTAAGAGCAGGGAAAAGGAGATTCTAAGAGCAGAAAACAGGACTCGCATGAGAGAAGATGTAATCCAGGAGAGAGAAGAGATGAAGAGGGCTTGTACATCAAGGGAACACTGCATATAACCAGGGATGGAGGCAACAGGAGACAAGCTGGGAATTTAACAGGTTGTGCTGGCTAGAGAATAAAGATGTAAAACCAGGGAAATTAATAAATAAGGGATCAGACTCAACAGGCAAGAGTCCACACTAAAGGTAGACTGGGGAAGGGAGGGTTGCACATGAGCAACAGGGAATTAAACACAAGAGAGGGCTACAGGGTGGAGAGAAAGGTGGTCCCTTAACATAAATGAGTCTATGGAAGTGTCAGAGTGCCACAGCAGAAGGGAAAAATCAAACAGGGGATCAGCAAGAGTCATAGTGAGTGGGGTGATCACATTAGGGGACAGTCAGAAACAGGATGTTCTGAGTGGGGAAAGAATCTTTGTGGGACAAGGGTCACATAAGAGGGGATGGGAAAGGATATGGGGATTTCCAGATCACACAGAAATGAAGAGGTTTGATATGAGACCAGATGTCTGGGAGGCAGGTGAGCTGAGAGGAATCATTTGGTGGAGAGACCTGGGGAAATGGTGATGCTGAAGAGGGAGGAGTTATGTGGGCAGGGGTCTGTGGGTGTTGAAGGGATCTCTCTTGGGGCGGCAAGGGGGTGCTGAGCAAAGAGGTATCTGTGGATGCTAGGGGTGAGAGGAGGCTGATATAGAGCAGTGGTTCTCACACTTGTGTGTTGGTGACTCCTTTCACACAGCAAGCCTCCAAGTGTGACACTCCCCTTGTGAATTAAGAACATTAACTCCATTTTAAATGCTAGAAGTAAAGTAGGGTTAGGATAGGGGGTCTGACTACTCACAGCACCCCACCTAATGTCACAAAGTTAGACCCCCCCAGTTTGAGAACCCCTTCAGTATGGGGAGGATCAGTATTCAGGAAAAAAGTCTGGGTTGCTGAGAGGTGTCTCTCTGGAAACAGAGGAGCAATGAGGAGCAAGGATGCTGGAGGTGTTTATGGGGGAGTAGAAGTGTGGAGGCAGGGGTGTCTGGAAGTATGAGGTAACTTTGCAGGGAGAGGAACAGGAAGAAATAAGATGATGCTAAAGAGATGTCTGTATGGGCAGGGAAATTTAGAAGTGAGGCCATGTGGGGGAGGAAGTAATGTAGGGACACAGACACTGAAGGAAGTAGGGGTCTGTGGGGGAGGAGCAGTGCAGGGGTACTGAAAAAAGGAGTGGGGGGACTGTGGATACTCTACATATTATGGGTGGCAGCAGGGGCACTGAAGGAGGAAAGGGTCAGGGACTCTGAATACTGTGGAGGAGGAGCTGCACAGGGACAAGGATGCTGAAGGCATAATGGGTCTGTGGGGACAGTGGGGGGGGGCTAAATAGAAGAAACCTGTAGGGGGAGAGGCAGTGTGGGTGTGCTGGAGGAAAGGATCTCTGGGGCAATGACAAACAGAGACCTGTGGGGGAAGGATACTATGGGTGCTAACAAGGAGACTGGGGGGGGGGGAGGGGAGGCAGTGAGAAGTAGGGGGGTTGCTGATGAAACCCATGGGGGGGGTGGGACAATGTGGGGAGGGGAGGGGAGGGGAGATTAATAAGACCTGTAGGGGGAGCAAGGGGAGGATGTTGATGAGACCTGTGTGGGGACAGGGTGCACAGTAGAAGAGTGACCTGTGGGAGGGGGTGCACTGAGGAGGAGAGATGTGAGGGGAGGGACAGTGTGGGGGCACTAACGAGACCCGTGGGGGAGGGACAGTGTGGGGGCGGGGGGGCCCCGAGGGGCAGAGGCCCGTGGGGAGGGGAGGGGCAGTGTGGGGGCGGGGAGGCCCCGAGGAGCAGAGGCGGTGTGGGGGCGGGGGGCCCGAGGGCAGGGGCAGTGTGGGGGCGGGGGGGAGGGGCGCGGGAGGATGGGGCCCGCGGGCCGATCTGTGGGGGCCGGGTCCGAGGCGGGCTAGGCCCGCAGGCGGGGCCCGGCCTCCCCCCGATTTATTTCCCCGGCTCCCCGCGGCAGGCGAGGCCCCGATCCCCCGCCCCGTGCAGCTGGGCCCGGCCCGCCCGCACTCACCGCTCGGCGCCGCGGCTCCCTCCGCCCGGCCCGGCTCCCCGTGTGAGAGGCGCGTCCAGGCAGCAGGGAGGAAGCGCGCTCCCGAGGCCCTGCGGGCTCGCGCTGCGCTCGCCGGTTAGTCCCAGGCCGCGCGCTCCGCCTTCTGCCCCCTCGGCCGGCGCCGCGTCGCGCGCCCGTGCGAACACTGCCCGCCGCTGATTGGCTGCGGCGTGAGGGAGGGCGGGAGCGAGAGAGAGACGAGCCGTTGCCCATGCCCAGAGAGACGGACACCCCCGTCCGCGCGTGCGCCGCAGAGCGCCGCAATCGAGGCGGGATAGGCGCAGGGGAGCGGCTCACTGAGCACGCGCCGAACAGCCCCGCTCCCAGAACCCACTCGGCTCCAGACGCCACATTCGAGCTCGGCCCAGCAGATTGATGACCCCGCCGCCCAATCAGAGCTCAACCCCGCCTAGCGTGGGAATCTACGCACGGCTCGTGGCGGATTCGGGTGATCGCGTCAATGGACCCCCCCCCCCCGTCTCGTTCTGTTGATATTTGGGGGAGGTGCCTTATTGAAAACAATTTAAATAAGCAGCGGAGAGGGAATAACCACCCCCCCCATGACTTCATGGTACCGTTCTCTGTGACGTCATAGTATACTCCACAAACTGCAGAACCCCCCACTTCGCGTGACTCCACCCCCCCATTCCATTGTCACGACGAGCCCACCACCTGACCCAGCCTTCAGTGGGTGTGAACCCCCATGGGCCAGTGACTCATGGCACAGCCCCTCCCCCCCGCCTCCACAGCCACCCAGCGCAGCATCTGGGGAGAGTGACCCTTGCCCCGTGTACACAGCGTGGGTTATCGCCCTGCCCCGTGTGACCGAGTGGGGATTGGGTTTGCTCTGGTATGCTGTATGTGATTCCTGCTGTCCTGTACTGCTCTGTTGTAACCCCGTGTTTGCGCCTCAGTTTCTCCAGGCCTTGCACCCCCATCCACAGCCAGCTCTGACTCTCAGCTAGCAAGTAGAACAAAAGTTTCATTCCTTGATAGGGACACAGCATAGCACAAACTTGTTAACACAGGAACCAGAAGCAGATAGTCCAATCCAGCTTAGGCAGAGGGAGACCCAGGGCCAGCACCCTGGGCCCCCTCCCTGCATCCTCCACCAGCAGAGAACTCATATACGCCCCACCTCATCCCCCAGCCTGGAGGCGGCTCTGCCCCCTCCTTTGTTCAGGTTCCTGAGCAAGGTGTCAGCTGGTTGCTCTACCCACCCAGGCTCAGGTTATAGGACAGCCTGAGCTATTGTTGTGTACTGCTAAGATGGGACCGCCTGGGGTAGCCTCCCTTCAGTGACAGCCAATCCAACATTCCTATCCCCAGCCAGACACCAATGCAGTACCCAGGGAAACTGAGGCACACACAGGGTTACAACAGAACAGTACAATAGGAATCACTTTCAGCACAACAAAGTAAACAGAGTGAACACAATCCCCACTCCATTACATCCTGGCACCAGGGTTATATTGCAAGCAGGATGCCAAGCCACTCAGGTGTCCTGTAAGCAAAAATGAGGAAGGAAAAGCTTAAGCTATAAGCAGCTGATGTTTGTTAAGAGACAATGGCATGGCAAGACAACGCCAGCACACAGCAGAGATCAAAAGACTACCGTGGTTTAAAAAGGAATTTCTCCCTCCAAAGGGAGGAAAAGCAGACTAAGATGCAGGGCCCCATTGGATGAGCACTTTAATGAGTGTGGTCACAACAGCAGCACTGAGAGAGTTCTAAGTAAATTCCCTCCATGAAGAGATTACCTTACAGCCCTGGAAGCCTGTGCACACAGTTGCTTCTCAGCACTGTAACTTGCTGTGCTGGGGGTGGGAAAGGGAGGAAATTACATCTAGGGTTGCCAGGTGTCCGGTTTTGAACTGGACAGTCAAGTATTTGAGCTTTCTGTTCAGGAAACAAATTGAGAAAATATAAATGTCCGGTATTTTCTAAATAAGATATAATATTGATTGTGATGTAATGTTAAGTGTTTCCAGTATTTTTGTTGAAACCATCTGGCAACCCTAAATGTACATCCCTGACGAGAAAGTTAAAGGAGCTTCAGGAGGTAGCCGAGTTAGTCTGTTATAGAAAAAACAACAAATGGTCTGGTAGCACTTTATAGACTAACAAAACATGTAGATGGTATCATGAGCTTTTGTGCGCACAGTCCACTTCTTCAGATGACCGGAGTTATGAGAACTCAAACACCTAGATCTATATCATGACAGAGGAGGATAGCAATGGTTCCACTTACAACAGCCTGAATAAGTAATCACGAGGGCTTCAATTTTAAATTATATCATAATAGCACCTAGAAAACCCAAGTAAGACCAGGGCCTCCCAATGCTGGGTACTACACAAACACGAAGTAAGAGATAGTCTTTGCTCCAAAATAGCCACCTTTAAATGGATAAAAGACAAAGGGAGGATTATTATCCTCTTTTTACAGAGCGTTAATGTGGCCTAGAGATGTGACATTACTTGCCTCAGGTCACACAGGTAATCTGCAGCAAAGCCAGGAATTGAACCTGATATGAGGCTCCGCACAGATAAGGCCAGCTCCTGCTCAAAAACTGCAGTTCTACCACCTAAGCTGGAAAAACTCAGTCATAAAAGGGGAAAGAACAAGGAAAACAGCTGATTGACATTTCATCATGCAGAGGTATAGCACTGGTTTCTCTTTGCAGCAGCATACATACCTCAACCATGAATCCTTCTTGCAACAGCTGCATGGCATGACTGGCTTTATTTCTCCCCTCCCCCACACTCTCAAAGCCCAAAGCACAGCCAGGAAGTTACACAAGGTCTGCACATCTCTGGTAAGTGGGAAGTGCTTCTGCCTAAGCAACAGGTCCTGACGTGCGACTTATGAAGTTTTTGATCCTTAGAACAGGTGAAAACGTGAATTACCTCAGATTACAGTGCACTAATTACACTGGGGAATTTGGATATGGCCCTTCTGCCCAATTCACCATCTTTTATAATCGAATCATATAGCCAGCACTATTGCCTTGTGATCCAAGAAGTCACTAGAAGGGGTTAATCAACAGTGCCCTCTCCTGGCTAGAGGGGTTAGGACAACTCATATTCCTCAACCCAAAATCCACTCTTTTTCTTCTATTCTATAGTCTTTCCCAGCATGTCCCGTCTTCTCTCCTGCTGTAGAACCTGCAGCATTCTTCCTACCTTTTCCATTTGTAAACCTTTTGTCCCCTCTTACCCTGAAGCTCCACCAACTTGCAGTAGTTCCTTGTGATGATTTCCCATTCTAATGGCAAATTCCTGGCTCCAAACCCATTTAAAACCACTGTACAACTTTATTGCAATGGCAGCCAGTCAAGGATGAGGGCCCAAGGTGCTAGGTGTTGTAGAAACACAGAACGAACCTACTATTCCAAATATAAGATGAGACAACAGATGAGCACAATTGATAAAAAGGGTGGGGAGAGAAGGCAACGAACACAAAGAGCAGTCACTGAACACCAACTGCCCAGCTATGGGTGCTGTCCACATTATAGCACAAGTAGGCTTTCAGGGGGGAGTTGAAGGAACTGTGGATGTTAATGGGGAATTCATTTGATAGATAAGGGTAATGGGGAGCTCTTTGTTGGAATGTTGGAAATGGGTGATCCAAGCTGGCAGTAAGTCAGGACAGACATCTCCATAGTGGAGGTGAGGTGAAGGGCCTAGAAAATGAAATTGTTAGTTCCTCGTAACCTAGCTCCTGGGATGATCCACATTTTGCTCAAATGCTCCAGCCTACTTTGTGTGGCCCTATTTCATTCCTTACATCAAAATTCCCCTCTCCAAGCCCCAAGCAGTGCATCTTGTGTGCATGCACTACAGAGCTCTCTCACACTGCAAGAGGTTACACAAAATTAATCCAGTCACCAAAAAACAACAAAAGGCCAGGAAATTTATTAACATTAGAAAAATATAAAAGAATATTGATCATCTCCTATAAAGAGAAGCCCCATGAAGCGTGGGCTGTGCAAAAGCGACAACAGGTCCAGATTTCAGGGGCTGAAATCTAAGGCAGGGAAGGGAACCTAGAGAAGGGAGGTAGGCAGTGAATCACGTACAGCTACATTTAATCTCCTATTTCCTCCCTGCTTCCATCTACAAGTTAATCCACAAACTTCCTCATCTGACCGACTCTGGTTTGTCCCAATGGTTTGTTCTGCACAGCAGCCTCTATCCCTTCTCACGCTGGTTTCAAATGGTTTAGTCTATGTGGCAGTCACCACCCCCTTCATTTGGTAAAAATACTGTCCACAATGAAGATGCTCTAAGATGCTGGAGTACACCTCTTCTGCTCCAGTGCAGCCCCTACTTAAGGTCCATGAAGCGGATGTCCATGATCAGCAGGAAGTTCTTGGGCAGTGGACGAGGTGCCGGTGCCAGCACCGTGAAGACCTGGCGATCTACGTCCACCCCAGTGACAACAATGAACCCAGCCACACTGGTCTCAGAGATGTTCTCCTCACTGCCATCAGCAGTGCTGACACTCAACAAGTGGTGCACCATGTCACGGCCTGGTGTCACTGGCACAAGCTTGAGTTGATTGTCCTCCTGTGACATGCCCAGAGGCAGGCATGAGTCAGGGATGGTGGGCGCCCCCACCTTGTAGATCTTGACATCAGAGAATTTGACATCGAAGGCGTGGGGGTAGAAGCAGCCACGGAAGCCATAGAAGTACTCACGGATGCGATCATCCCGGCATTCCCGCCGGAAGTCCTTTGAACGCTCCACCACCCCACCTGACTTGGGGAGCAACACCGTGCGCACAAAATGGGGCAGGTCCCGCTTCAGCTCATTGTACAGGCGTTCCTGGTCCAGCACTACCACCACATCCACCTCAAAGGCTGAGGCTGCATGCACCAGGGCCTGATACCCAGAGCCCTTCACCCAGCCGCACGTGTTGATGACACAGCCACTGACTGAAGCCCGACGGTTCACTTCGCAGCGCTGGTTAAAAACGTCAGCCAAGCGAGATGTGATCTGCAGAGAGGAAGCAGCATAGCTAATTAGAACCCAAGAAAGATGTGCAGGAAGGGCTCCACCCGCAGTCTTTTCCTTTCTCAAGGTGTGGCCTGTATTTTTCACAGCCTGCTACCACTAGATGGTGGACTTATCACATATAAATTGCCCTGGAGTAGCTATTCAACTCAGTAGAGGAGATACCCACACAAACGTCTTTCCATTCAAGCACCTCATTTTAGATACCTAGACATAGCAAGTTCAACACGGCAGAGCATAGCTTAATACGAGATACACTCTATAAATAACTATATGATGTTTAGTTACTCAGGACTAGGGATATAAGAGGTTAACTAGTTACCCAGTAAGCAGGTGGCTTGTCAGTGTGTGTTGTGGTTGGAAAACCGGAAGATCATTGTATTTCGAGGAGTTAGTGTATCTTTCCAGTTCTCATGTCTGCAAACTAGAAAACAGGCTTTGGACTGCTGTTAGCAAGGGAAATTCCCAGCTAGCTAGCTCGTTAGAGATAGGCCCTGTCTGGCATGGCTGAGCTCATTGCATAGTTGAGATAAGCTTCCAGGTAAACAAGCCTGCCTTCGGGAATCTTCTCAAGCAGGCAGGTGTTTGTTTTGGGGTTTTTTTTCCTCTGTATGTAGTTAGTGGCTGATTCTAGAATTTTGTGTACAGGCTATATATTGTTTAATGTTGCCAACGCCCTTTGGACTTCCCGAAGGACCTGGAACTGTACAGGTGTCTTCTGACCTGGCCCAGGAGTCCATCCTTTGCTGAGTCAGAGTCCCCAGCAAGCCAAAGGGATGTTGTCAGCCTTCTCTTGCCTTTTCTTTTTATATCACCTGCAATATCTAATAAATCTTGCATTTATATGCATTAAGCTATTTGTGTCTTCTTGGTTACCCTCCGAACCTGAGAGCAGAGTTTGGCTGGCCCAGTCTCTGAAGTAAGACAGCGTGCTTTCAAGGTAACTGGTTAACTGGCCTGGCCAGCTGGATCCTGCTTGTGGCCACAGTAGACTCGGCCAGAGGTCACCTCTCTCTCCCAACCTGCAGCCAGGACTGGAGCATGCAGTGGAGCCAGAGCTGCCTCCATTTTCTGGCTCCGTCTCAGCCGCAACCCATCATGGACAGGGGGCTGCTCCAGGTTTGACCAATTAGACTTAGTGTTTAACCAGTTAATATGTTAAACGTTAAATACATCCCTATTCAGGACCAACTACTAAGCACCAGGGCATTTATTTGTTTTGTAGAAAACTAATCAGATTGGAGATCTAACACCCTGCCGACTAAAATTGAAGATAAATGATACAGGCAGTCCCCGGGTTACGTGGATCCGATTTACGTCGGATCCCTACTTACGAACGGGGCTTTTCTCGCCGCGGAGGACGTGGGCGGCGGGACCGCCCAGACGTACCATGGTCCCACCGCCCGCGTCCTCCGCGGCGAGAAAAGCTGCTCCGCGTCTCCCTGGCCTGCTGGGGGGCATCCCCCAGCAGACCAGGGAGACGCAGGGCAAAGCCGCGGAAGACACGGGTGGCGGGACCGTGGCGCATCTGGGCGGTCCCGCCGCCCGCATCCTCCGTGGTGAGAAAAGCCGCTCCGCGTCTCCCTGGTCTGCTGGGGGGTCCCCCCCAGCAGACCAGGGAGACGCAGAGCAAAGCCGTGGAGGACGCGGGCGGCGGGACTGCGGCGCGTCTCAGCGGTCCCGCCGCCCGCGTCTCCCTGGTCTGCTGGGGGGGGAGGGGGGGCGCACTAGCTGCGCCCCACCCCTCCCCAACAGACCAGACTTTTCTCGCCGCAGAGGACGCAGGAGGCGGGACCGCGGCGCATCTTGGCGGTCCCACCGCCCCCGTCCTCCGCGGCGAGAAAAGCCTGGTCTGCTGGGGGGGGGCGCAGCTAGTGCGCCGCCCCCCCCAAGCAGACCAGGCTTTTCTCGCTGCTGGTGAGTTTCAGCAGCGGCTGACTTGGGGACGCCTGGGGTAGAGCAGCTGGGGGGCTGCCGGGTTGGTCCTACAGCACCGAGGTGCGGCGCTACTGGACCAACCCAGCAGCACCCCAGCTGCTCTGCCCCAGGTGTCCCCAAGTCAGCTGCTGCTGAAACTGATCAGCGGCTGATTCCAGGAAGCCCGGGGCAAAGCAGCTCTGCCTCGGGCTTCCTGTAGTCAGCCGCTGGTCAGTTTCAGCAGCGGCTGAATCGGGGACACCTGGGGTACAATATGTACCAGTTCCGACTTACATACAAATTCAACTTAAGAACAAACCTACAGTCCCGATCTTGTATGTAACCCAGGGACTGCCTGTAATTTCTTCTGCACTAGGAATGTTAGAATGTAACCAACTAACCAATCAGCCAATAACCTGATGCTTATCAGTTACATTCAAACTCAGCCTGCTTCCGGGGAGGCTGTTTCACTGAAGCAGAGCAGCGAAGCCTGCTCCCTGGGGAGTGGGCTGGTGGCCCCACTGCAGGCTCTGCAGTATAAAGCTAAACTTTATACTACAGAACCCGCAGTGCCTGTAACTGTGTAACCACTAAAAATCTTAGCAGCTACACGGTTACTGTATTAAACACTTTTAAACATCCCTATTCTATACCTCTACAATGGTGCTCACAGAGGAGAGATTTACTGAGTATTGTGCAGGAGACTAACAGAAGGTATGTAACTATTCACAGATTCAGAAAAACAATGTAGGTTTGTGTCTACAATGAAATATAGGAAGTGGCAGTTATTGCTGCATTAGAGAGATGATATAAGCATCACCCCTATAGGAAGGTGTGAAATGCTAAGCTGTGCTCTTTTTAACACAGAAGTTGCCAAGTAATCAAATAGAATATCCTTTTTACTCGCCTCTCCCCCATCATAGATCTTTTCGAGCTGTATTTTTTTTAAAAGGTTTAGCCTGTTGTCTTGATTGGGATATCTGCAGTGATGTGTAATTAAAAAGATTATTTGGACAATATTTACAGGGGATGTGGTGGTTAATTAGCTAATCGAGTAGTTGATGGAATTTCCATTAACTATTCGATAAAGGGGAGCACTTGCTACTCCCACTGCAGTTTAAATGTAGCAGGAGTCAGGTGCACAGGCAACGAGGCTCCTACTAGATTTAAACAGCAGAGCTGCAGTGGCATTAGCCCCTGTGGGTGGCACGAGCCGGGACTGAGCAGTCTCAGCTTGCGCTGGCTCCGGGATCCACTGTGGCTCTGCATTTTAAATGTAGTAAGAGCCACCTGGCTCTTACTACATTTAAAAGTCAGAACTGCAGTAGGGGACCCAGCGTGAGCCGGGACTGCTGAGTCCCAGCTTGCACCAGGTCCCCCACTGTGTGTCTGCTTCCCCAGCCCCTCCAAGGGTGCTGGAGGGAACTAGCTTGTAAGCTGGCTCCCCCTAGTACTGGCTCCTGCCCCCCTCCCCCCCGATACAGAGGCAGCAAGGGTGAGGGAAGCAAGTAGTCAAGTAGTGACTCAACTAGTCACTTATGTCCATAATATTCATAATCTCTTAGGTTAATAAATGCCAATGTTCATCTCAGAACATGCCGATGTTTGATTGCTGTCCCTATTCTGCAGGTAAGGAAGTAACTTAAGAACATAAGAATGGCCACTCCGGATCAGACCAATGGTCCATCTAGCCCAATATCCTGCCTTTGCTAGCATCTGGGACTGGACCATCAGAGACTTAGGGACACCCTGAGCATAGGGTAACAGCCCTAAACATTTTGATTAACAACCAATGATTGTCATGACCTCCATTAACTTATTTACTTCTTTTTTGAACCCATATATTTTTTGGCTTTCACAACATCCTCTGGCAATGAGTTCCACAGGCTGACTTTGAAGAGTATGAAAAAGTCATTCTTATTTTGTTTTAAACGTGCTATTTATCAATTTCATTTGGTGACTCTGGGTTCTTGTATTACGGGAAAGGGTATTAACTTCCCAAGATCACACAGGAAGTAGCAGCAGCGTTGGCCCAAACGTTGTGACTTCCAGTTCACCATGCAAGCCTGCTCTCTTTCAAGGTAACAGATTAACAAGAATTGATGATAAGAGAGGATAAAAGAGGAAGCAACAACTCAAACACCCTCCCTCGCCTCTTCTCCAGACCAGGAGATGAAAATGCAGCCGAGCAGGACCAGAGATGATCATGAGGTGGGCAGACAAGGCAATGTTACCCCTTTACTCCTAGTAATATTGAGATTTACTTTAGATTATGATGTTTTCTAGTGGGACCACAGTACATGTATGAATCAACATCCCATCTCCAAAAGTATGGCTCCATATACAGTCTCCTATACTGTTCCATCACCCAGATCCATATGCTCTAATTATTAAAGGTTGCCATGTCTCTAGAACTGTGCATGTAGGAAAAAGTCCTGGGCTGCTTTGAATTTCACCCTCAAATCCACCATTGCTCACCTTGTTATAGAGTTTGATGTTGGTGCCAGGAGTGGTGGAGCCAAAGTGATAAACGAGGGGGGCCTGGATAGAGAAGCCCTCCTCTACATCAGCAGGCCGCTCAATGTACAGTGCTCCCATGGTGCCAGGGATGGAGACAGAGCCTTGGCCCACGTCCAGCTCCACGAATGTGGGTCGGCGCCCCAGCCGCACGGCATAGTTCAGCAGCAGCCGGCACACTGTCGACTTACCCACATCTGTAGGCCCTACCACCATGACCCGGGGCCCCTGCTCATCCTCGCGCTCTGCCTGCCGCCGCATCTGCTCAAGGGCAGTATGGGTGTTGAGGTAGAGGAGCATGGGGGTGTCCTTCGATACATAAGCCACTTCAGTGCGGCCGCTCAGCTGCACTGTACAGCCATGCCATGTGAACACAGCCACCTTGGCACCAGCATCAAAAGTGAATTTCTTATTGCGGGTCAGCTCAGTGCCGAAGATCTCCGCCATGCCTGTCAGAAGCTCCAGCTGGACAGTCTGCGAGGCCTCCACCTCAAAGCGAAGCTCTGTCTCCCGCTCCAGCTCAAACTTTGCCACCTGCTTCTTCTCATCCCCGGCCTCCTCTGCCATCTCTATCCCTGCATAAGCCTGAAACAGACACAAGAAAAGAAGTGACATCACAGGGAATATAATGCTCTTCCATGCCCCTCCCCCCCAGTGTTCTGTGTTGTCACACAGTCACAGGCATTATTATACATGGACGAGAGGGAGGATCCCACTTCCTGCACCGTGATACGACTGATTATTCTGGAACTTCACTAATTAGATAATATTCCTGTCACATCCCTAGGAACCACACACAAAAGAGCACCAAGGCTGATAGGGGCCACAGACGATCGTCATGGAAACAACAGGACAAGAGGTTGACTTTAGCAAAGCTTTCGATACAGTCTCCCACAATATTCTTGCCAGCAAGTTAAGAAAATATGGATTGGATAAATGGACTGTAAGGTGGATAGAAAGCTGGTTAGATTGTTGGGCCCAATGGATGGTGATCATCAGCTTGATGTCAGATATATGGTCGGTTTCATGCAGAGTGCCCCAAGGATCAGTTCTAGGGAGCATTTTGTTCAACATCTTTATTAATGACCTGGATGAGGGGATGGATTGCACCCTCAGCAAATTTGCAGATGACACTTAGGGGGAGAGGTAGATATGTTGGAGGGCAGGGATAGGGTCCAGTGTGAGCTAGACAGATTAGAGGATTGGGCCAAAAGAAATCTGATGAGGTTCAATAAGGACAAATGCAGAGTCCCGCACTTGGGACGGAATAATCTCATGCATAGTTACAGGCTGGGAACTGACTGGCTAAATAGCAGTTTGGCAGAAAAGGACCTGGGGATTACAATAGATGAGAAACTGGATATGAGTCAACAGTGTGCCCTTGTAGCCAAGAAGACTAATTGCATATTAAGGTGCATTAGAAGGAGCATTGCCAGCACATCTAGACAAGTGATATTCTGCTCTGGTGAGGCCATAGCTGGAGTACTGAGTCCAGTTTTGGGCCCCCCCCTCCCCCACTACAGAAAGGATGTGGACACATTGGAGAGGGTCCAGCGGAGGACAACCAAAATGATTAGGGGACTGGAGCACATCACCTATGAGCAGAGCTTGCCAAGTGGTGGAGAGCCCCACTCCCCAGCCACGCGGAACCGCACGCTGCATGGCCTTGACGGGCTAAAATCTACTCTCCACAGGCGAGTAGATTACATTAATTGTTGAGCCCTTCCTATGAGGAGAGACTGAGGGATTTGGGCTTATTTAGTCTGCAGAAGAGAAGAGTGAGGGGGGATTTGAGAGCAACCTTCAACTGCCTAAAGGGAGATTCCAAAGAGGATGGAGAGGGCCTGGTCTCTCTGGCGATGAATGGCAGGAGGAGGAACAATGGTCTCAAGTTGCAGTGGGGGAGACGTAGGTTGGATATTAGGAAAAACTATTTCCCTGGGAGGGTGGGGAAGCACTGGGCGGGGTTCCCTAGGGAGGGGTGGAGTCTCCACCCCTGGAGGTTTTAAGACCCAGCTTGACAAAGCCCTGGCTGGGTTGATTGAGTTGGGGTTGGTCCTGCGTTGGGCAGGGGGCTGGACTTGATGACCCCTGTGGCCTTCCAGCCCTGGGATTCTGCGAGCGCCGGGAT
Source organism: Pelodiscus sinensis (assembly GCF_049634645.1). NCBI lineage: Eukaryota > Metazoa > Chordata > Testudines > Trionychidae > Pelodiscus > Pelodiscus sinensis. The sequence continues at coordinate 128,551,980 of NC_134714.1, read as the reverse complement.
GTCCGCTCTCCGCAGCAGCGCCTCGTGCTCACGTCAGCAGCGCCCCCCTCGCCAGAAAAACGGCAAACCCCCACCGAGGCGGACACACTCCCCCTCCCCCCCCCCCCCCGGCCCGCGCCCCCTCCCCCTCCGGGAACGGCCGCTCCCTCGCGCCCGGGGCACCCCTGGGAACGGCGGGACCGTGCCCCTCCCTCAAAGGTAGCACAGGGCGTTACTGGGTGTCGCCATGACAACGGCGCGAGAGGGACCACACCCAGGCGAGCCCCACAAGAGGCACCCACCTGCCGCCTCGCGATAAAACGACCAGCCGGAAGTTCCAAGCCCGAAGGCACACCGGACGCCGGAAGTGTAGGGAGCTGTAGTGCCTGATGGGAGAAAGGGCCGGATCCGGAAATGCGACGGGGTGGTGGTGGCGCGGTGCCTGCTGGGGGACGTAGTTCGACTGGGTAGGCCGCTCTCGGAAGTAGGGACTTGGCATGGCGGGTGAGCGCTGGGCCTGTCGGGAGATGTAGTTCCCGATCTCCTGGCGGCTCCCTAGAAAGGATGGGGAGGGGTGTTTCCATGGGGCCGATCTCTGGCTTGGGCAGCCTTGGGATCATGCGGAGTCTCCTCCTCGCCGATCATCTCTCCCTGCCACGTGCGCCAGCTGCCTGAAGCCTTGTGCTCCTGGAGTCTCTCTGGAGGTTCCTGACATTCAGGGTGGGGGCAGCCCCATGCTGGAGTGTTGCACGAGATGCCAGATACCAGCAGCTATGTCGATGTGCTAGGGGATTATCTGTGGGTAGGAGAGGACTGTTCAGGAGGCATTACCCATGCGCCCATTCGCAGTGTGGGTCCAGCCCTGATGCCCTGGGGAGGAACAAAAGAAGGTGGACATCTCTGGGGGGTGTCTCTATTGACGGGGAGGGCGGCAGATGTGGGGTGGGTTGGAGCCTAGACAAGCAAGGATTGGAAAGAAAGTGCACAGTCCCCAGATAGCTGTGTCCTGGCCTCCACAGGGGATTTGCCCTCATCTCAGCCACAGTTTCAAACCCAGATGCAGAGCCAATGCTGCTATTTGGCAGCGACTGGAAAGGCCACCACTTGGAGTGTCATTCGTCGGGGCTCCTGTGACTTGTGACTGGCTACAGATCCATTCAGTGTTTTGGGGGAGCAAGACCGACATGAGTCAGTGTTTGGAGATGCTGCAGATTCGGCTGTCAGTGTTACAGCTGTCACAGAGGAGGGGATTATGGATGGTTGGGGGAGTGGCATGAGGTGCGGGGGAGGAAGGGGGGCCGTGTTTGGGACAGTGAGATTGCAGGTGCCAGTTGGGGAGTGACATTCAATGAGATCGGGGGGGCGCCAATGCTTGGGGGCGGGGCGTGCCATGTGGATGTCAGTGTTTGGGCGAGTGGCATGCCGTGAGATAAGGGGGTGCCAGAGTTTGGGGGAGGGGCATGCCATGTGTTTCGGGCAGCGAGATGGGGGGCCGTGTTTGGGACAGTGAGGTCGGGGTGCCGATGCTTGGGGTGCCAAGGTTTGGGGCTCTTCGTGCGCTGGGTGTCTGCAGTTAGGCAGGTGCGGTTGCTCTGCGTGGGGGGGGGATGTTTTGCTGGGGGGCGTACGCTGGCCTGAGGAGCTTGCAGATATGCAGCCCATGACCCCGAGCTGTCTCTCGCTCCCTCTCCCTGCGTCAGAGGCGCAGCACATGATTTATTACTTGTTCCCCCCCGTCTCTCCGGGGGACCGCTCGTCCTGAACCCCCCACTCTCGCTCCATCACTCCCCCATGCCCACCCCTCTCCAGTCACTGCGTGCCCCACCCCCGCAACCCAGCCCAGTGGCCCCGGCCCCCTCCCTGCCCGCCCCGTGCCTCCCAGCCCCTTTCTGACGTAGCGGGAGGCGGGGGGGGGGGGGGGCGGATGACTCAATGTTATGATGCGGTTCCACAACACACAGCCACATTCGGCTCCAGTCGGAGCCCCAGGGCCCCTTTTGCCCCCCAGCCGCGGCCCCTCGGCCCCCTGAGCCGGCTCCCCGCGCCCCACACCGCCCCAGTGCCGCCCCCTCCCGCGGCTGCAGGACGGACGGACGCGGCTCTTGGGACGAGATTTCAAGGTGAGGGGCGGCGGGGGGTGCGCAGCGCCGAGGGCTGCGGCGGAGAAACTTTGCCCTCCCGCGCAGCCTGGGGCTCTCCCCTCCCCTGCCCGTGGCCAGAGAGCCCGGATCCCCCCCCCCCCACCCACGCGCCCATCCCACTCGCAACTTTCCCACGCCACAGCCTCTCCCGTTTCCTTTCTCCCGGGAGCTCATCTCTGCTCCCAGGGGTCACCTTCCACCTCCGCCCCCCTCTGGTCCTGCCTCCTTTATGGTTTCCCCGGGGCGGGAATGAGGAGAGTAGCCACATGGGGCTCTGGCACTGGGCTGCCCCAGTTTATGAACGTGACACTCCAGGGGCGAGCTGGGGGCTGTCTCAGCCATCTGGGTTAGGCTGGTGACAAACTCAGGCATGGTCATTTCAAAGGCAGTTCTGGGCAGCAACCAGCAGGGGGCGCTGTCTCTGGGCTGCAGCAAAGAAAGAAGAGGAGACCCCCAGGAGGGTGGGAGAGGTGGAAATGGGTCTGTCCCAGCAGGGGGTGCTCTCCTCTGGGCAGTAACAAAGATGGGAGATGAGCAACCCCAGGAGGACCATCCCTTATTCCCAGCAGGGGGCGCTGTCTCTGGGCTGCAGCAAAGAAAGAAGAGGAGACCCCCAGGAGGGTGGGAGAGGTGGAAATGGGTCTGTCCCAGCAGGGGGTGCTCTCCTCTGGGCAGTAACAAAGATGGGAGATGAACAACCCCAGGAGGACCATCCCTTATTCCCAGCAGGGGGTGCCATGCCCAGCACGGAGGCGTGGGTTTGCCAGCCATAGAATGGGATCCCCAATACTGTGCGTTTCCTCTCTAGCTCCAGTGGGGGCGCTTTCTTGGTTGAGGGGGAGGAGAGAGCTGGCCCTGGGGGAAGAAGAGGGGGATGTCTCCCCTTCTCCATCAAAGAGTGCTCTCTCTCCAGTCTCCCAGGAGGAGGGCGCTGGGCATAGGGGCAGCCCCCCTGATTTACTGCCCTGTTCTCTCATTCTGTGCAGGTGACTCCCCTTTCGGCCTGGTTCTCATCTGGGGGGGCCCTGGCTGTGCAGCCCCCCCAAACTCCTCCCACCCTGAAACACGGCTCTAGCCAACCTGCTTCGCTGCTTCACCTGCGACCGATTGTGCGGGGGGTGCACAGCACCTGCCCCCCCGCCCCGCCAGGGTATCGCCCTTCAACCCGTCATGCCCAGTTGTGAGCCAGGGCCGCCCGCCGCCTGCCTGCCCACCAAGACCTTCCGCAGCTACCTGCCGCACTGCCACCGCACCTACAGCTGTGTGCACTGCCAGGCCCATCTGGCCAAGCATGACGAGCTCATCTCCAAGGTACAACTGCTCCTGCCTGCTAGGGGCCTGCGCCAGCCACTGGGCTTCCCCATGGGCATGCCTTACCACTGTGAGCTTCCGCAGGGCTGTGCCCTGTCAGTGCCCAGCAAACAATCCCACCTCTGTGAGCTTCCTCACAGCCGCTGCCTTGTCAACTGCCCGTCTTCCCCATGGCAGCGCCCAACCAGGCCCTGGGTGCTGGAAGCTTCCCCGTGGCTGTGAATGAAGGTGGGTGGTGGGGACGACTGTTGTTTGGGGGGGAGGGGAGGGATATAATTCCTGTCCTTTGTCTCTGCAGTCTTTCCAGGGGAGCCATGGCCGAGCCTACCTGTTCAATTCTGTGTGAGTGCCCCTCTGTGATCCATCAACCCATCTATTACATAGGGCCGGGGGGTGGGGGGGTGGGAGGAGAGTTTTCAGCCAATCAGAAGGGAGCAGGCAACAGCCAGAGCTATATCGTCTGTTGTTATAATTGATTAAGTGTATTATGTTAGTGCTTCAGTCACCCAGCCATAGAGCAGGACCCAGTGGTGCTAGGCGCTGTACAGTCCCAGAACGGAGATAGTCCCCCAAAGATCTCACCATCTAGGCTGTCTCCATTCTACACGACCCAAGACAGAATGACTTTTGGCTTCAAAGGCACGAGGGACCCTGTCCTGTCCCAAAGATGGAGTCTCTGCAATGGGGTCTCCTTGATGGTGAGTCCCTGGGTAGAATCAGAGCCATTGTCATGGGGAGGTATAACACTGGTCCCGTGGGCCTCACACTCCGGTCTCCCTCCTAGGGCATGTGGTGCCCCTTGTCTTGGTACCATTCCCAGGCAGAGAATTCCCTGCCCAAGATGGCAAGAACTTGTCAGGCACCGTCCCCGGGATCTCTTGCACTGGGGTCTTTCTCCCCAGAATGTTTCGTATGGGTTGGCTCGTTGGCTGCAAGCCCATGGTCCTCCCAGTGATCCCAGTGGTGAAAACCCAGGACAGTCACATCATCAGCTTTGGCAGGGGGGGTCACAACCTCTACGTTCGCCCATGGGTCATCCCATTGCCAACAGCAATGGCTATTGACATAGAAGTATCTCGGAACCTCCTCTCTTATCTGGCTTATGGGGGGCCATGGCCAATGACCAAACATGGCTGAGCAACCTCGAGTAGAAGTAGAGAGGCTATTGCACCTCTGTATATGGTCCTGGTGTGACTGATGCTGGAATCCTGTGTCCAGTCCTGTTGCCCATCCTTCAAAAAGGTGGTTGGTACATTGAAAGGGTTTGAGAAGAACCACAGCCTGCTGTGTAGTGATAGACTCCAGGAGTAAAATTTATTTATCTAACGGTTGAGGAGTGACCTGACCAAAATCTGTAAGTAGCTGGGGATATATGGGGAACAAATAATTATTAATGGGCTCTGGGCTAGCAGACAAAGGCCTAGCACCATCCAATGGGTAGGAGTTAAAGCTAGACAAATTCAGACTGGAAACAATACTCGTATTTTTAAGAGCGAGGGTAATTAACCAATGGAACAACTTACCCAAGACTCTGGAAGATTGTCCATCTCTGGCCATTTTAAACTCAGGATTGGATGTTTTTCTAAATCTAAGAGATCTACTCTACATCAAACAGGAATTAATTTGGGGAAATTGTGATAGTTACATGGGAGATCAGAGAAGATACTCACAACGGTCCCTTTTGGCCTTGGAATCTGTGAACAACATGGCAGAGAGAAGGCAGAGACAGAGAGACTGTACCCTATGGATTTAGGGTCTCTGGGGCTGTGGTTTGGGTGCTGCCTGAGGCTCAGAGTGGCTTGGTAGCTCCTTCCTGCCGTGGCTCAGAAGTGCAGCTGCATGGTTCTCACTGCTAGGAGTTTATCTGCTTTGTATCAGCGATTGATCAGGCTAGGGCCTGTTTCTTCCGTAGAGACAACAAAAATGCCCTGTCTTTGCTGGTTCTCAAGCAGCTTTGCTTAATGATGGGCAAGGAGTCTCAGGGAAGTACAGCTTCATCTTTGTTGGCTAGCATAAGGCATAAGGGCCCATTTTTGAAACTAGTTATTAGCACCTCGCTTGTGGCTATGGAAGGCTCCGCACCACTGGAAACACACAAAAATCCCCCTCCACTCCCCAAAAACACCAGTTTGCCTCAGAATTCTGCAATTCCACCTTTTGCCTACCAGAGGCTGCTGTGGCACCAGAACAGCAGGCTGCCTTTGTGCTGCGCCTGTCTGGGTGCCACAGCAGCCTCTGGTGGGCCAAAAACAGAATTGCAGCACTTGTTGGGCAGAAATATCTTTTCAGGGAGGGAGCGGGGGAACCTGCAGGACACATGAATTCTGTGTGTGTGCAGTGGTGCAGGATCTGCCCAGGAGTAGAGACTCCTAGTGATGCCACTAGATCTAAGAGCAGCTCTTACCACTGATCAATGTCACACATGCTAGTGTTTGACTGATAGCTGGAGAGACCTTGAGTTTGCTTCTTCCCAGATGGAGCTCCGCTACTCCCCAGAGTCTGTTGCACCAGGGCTAGGCAGTGCCTCCTTCCCACACAGGATCTACATGAAGCCATGAGGGGCTGCAGCATCCCAAATGTATCAGTGAGCATCGGCTCTGTCCCACATCCCTGAGCCACACTTCCACGGTTGCTCATCCTTGCTAGTGTCTGACTCAGTGAGGTGGGGAATGGTCACTCTTCAGCCTGGATCAGCTGTCCAAGCTGGACTGTGGCTTGATCCCTTCATGGTTGAGCTGGTGGGCACAGCTCTGGCTGCAGCAGCAGCTGTCTGGCAAGCCTGCCTCTTGCCAGAGACCCCAGCGTGGCAGCTAAGATGGGTCAGATGACAGGTGGCTGGGATGGGCAGGCCACAGTGGGGGCAGCAGGGCTCTCTTGCCCTTGGAGCATGCCAATGCTGGCTGCTATCTGAGGGTCTCTAGGGCACCATGCATAGTGGGTCAGGTTTGTGATGCATAGCTGTGGTTATGGAGAAGGTCACCAGATTGCAGTGGGGAGCATGGGAGCCTGACTAGGCCCATGGGGCAGGCACAGTATCTAGGGAGAGTGGCAATAGGGCCATACCAATCTCCTTGGGATCCCCCAGGAAGCTGGCCAGAGCCAGTCCCAGCTGCCCCACAGGGACACAGCCTGGAGCTTATTTGAGATCCTCTCCAGCTCTCTGTGCTTTCCCTGAAGAGGCACAGGTGTGTGAGGAGGGGCAGAAAGGCAGGCATGGGGAGGGGGGGAATGAGTGAGGACTGAGACGGTAGCTGCTCTCAGATCCCCACAGCTTCTGCCCCGCCCGCCCCTCTGATTCTCCATGGAGCCCATCCCAGCCTCTGCCCTGCTGACTGTCCCCCTGCAAGACTCCTGGGTCTCTCTTTACCCACTTGGGCAAGCCCTGAACACAGACACCAGCTCAGCCCTCCCCCTCACTGTAGCATCACCAAGTTGCACAATTGTTTCTTTTAACTTCTGGAGCCCTGGGAGTGTGAGGATCCCACTGTCTCAGGAGTTCCTGCGGGGGAGAAAAGCTGGGGCACGGGGTCCCTAAGGCTGCCAGCTTAGTAAATAGAACCTGATATTGGCTCAAAGCCAGGCAACAGTTAAAAGACACCCGTGCCTGAATGTGTGAGGCTGCTCTGGCTGCAGGTACCTCGCAGGAGAGCACAGCTGTGTATGGAGCTCAGCCCCAGCACACAGGAAGGGCTGAGCTCCTTTGCTTCGATCACAGAGTGCCTGGGAGCCAAGCCTGCTCCGTCTAGTCTTGCACGGGGTGTATGTTTGCTAGGATACTGGCCACTGAATTCCAGACCACCCCCCCCCCCACACACACACACAGGGAGGGTGTGTGGGGAGCTGGGAGCTGGGAGCGGGAGGCAGTGTGTGACCTCGTCCCATGTTGCTCCTCTTTCTGGTGCCAGGGTTAACGTGGGCTGCGGGCCAGCTGAACAGCGCCTCCTGCTCACCGGGCTCCACTCTGTGGCTGACATTTTCTGTGAGAGCTGCAAGACCACCCTGGGGTGGAAATATGTGAGTAGTGCCCCAGCCCTACAGGAATCCCCCATCATAGTGCCCCCTACTGGGGCAGCAGGGCTGGGCAGTACAGGCCGGGCCCCCTCCCTGGTCTCACAGCCCCACCCTGCTGGGCAGACTCCTTCCACTCCCTGGGCTCACAGCCTCCCCCCGGGGCAGGCAGACTCCTTCCCCTCCCTGGGCTCACAGCGCCCCCTGCTGGAGAGAACAGCATGCCCTAGAGGAGGGGGCCAGCTCAGAGGCGCTGTTCTCTCTCCCCTCGGCCAGGAACAAGCCTTCGAGACCAGCCAGAAGTACAAGGAGGGGAAGTTCATCATTGAGATGTCACACATGGTGAAGGACAACGGCTGGGACTGAGACGGGGGGAGCTGCAGCCACACCCCCAGCAGCATGGCCCTGCCCCCCCGATCACGCTGCCACATTGCCCATCCCAGCACGAGAACTCCCCTGCACAAGGATCGCCTTTCGGGAGCAGGGGATCCGGGGCCCTCGCCCCACCCTCAGCCTGATGGAGTACAACTGAGCATGGGGACTCCCTGTTCCCCTTAGGGTGGGCATCCTACTGGGCTCGGAGCCTGTAGGCACCGACCCTCTACTTGCATCACGGGGCGCAGACACGGGGGAGCATGACTCTTGTCTTCTAGCAAGAGCCTGCTCTGGTGAGATGGGGAGCAAGGAGACCGCCCCTTGGGCATGGCACTATGGAGACCCAGGGAGGAGAGGCCTCAGAGCACTCCTGCCCCTAGTGTAGGGTTGTGAGGGGAGAAGGCAAGAGGATCAAAGCTGGGTCCCTGGGGTGGGGTGGGGGCCATTAGCATAAGAGAGCTTCCCAGCCCACTTTTGGTGATGAGGCTCAAAGCCAGCCCCCTTGGCGTGAGGCGCAGGGGGCAAGGTCAGAGTTGCCTCCACCCTCATGGGCACAGGGGCAGAGGAACAGTTTCATAGCTGTCCCCTTCCCCACATGGGGCTCCGGGTAGGGAACCAATAGGAGCAGGGCAGCCCCCAACCTGGGGCTTATGATAGCCTTGGGGAGAAGGTAAGGGCTGCCCCACAGGGGAAGAGGGTCTCAGCTGGCCCCACTGCACTGGGGCTCAGTGTGGGGCGGGGGGGTCAGAGGAGGGTGGAGCTGGACTCCTGGCCTAGGCCTGTGAGTGAGAAGTGAGAATCGGAGCCAGTGGCCCTGGCATGGAAAGGGAAGGGGTGAGAGTATGGGAGCTGGGTCCCTGGCTTGGGGTGGGAAGGTTGGAGCCAGAACCTCTGGGCCTGGGGATCAGTGGGGGGGGATGGGAGCTGGCCTCCCTGGGCCAGTGGTGGTGGTGAGCTGAGAGGGTCAGAGCTGGGCCTGGGACTCTGCTGTTCATTTCCCTGCTCCCGTGCCCCTTCCTTGGGCCTTCTATTGCATTCCTCCATGTCTGCTCTGGGCCATTTGGTTCTGTGGGTCACCATGCCTTGGTGATCCCTGGGCACCGCCCACCCCTGCCTCCCCATCGCTGCCATGGGGCCTGGCCCGGGGGCTCCAGCACTGTGGCACCAGCACCACCGCACGTGGATTTTGTATTATAAATAAAGGTGTTTTTATAGAAGGCCAAGAGTCTGTTATCAGGGGAGCTGTCCCCCCACATCTTCCCCTTCTGAGCTCCAACATTGCCCCCCCCAGTCCTGGTGCACAATGCCCTGCCCAGGAGGGGCACCCTTTAGTGGGTGAGGCTGGAGATGGAGCCAGTGTTCTGCCCCCTCTCTGTTCCTCTAGTGGGCCCCAGCACCTCATCTGGCTATTCCCAATGGGGTGGCTCCAGGCTCTGGGCATGCAGGCCTCTGCCTGGCTTCTAGCAGCTCTGCCCCCTCTGCAGCCCCAGCTCTGTACAATGGTGGGCGGGGAGAGGTGCTACAGTGTCCTGGAAGCAGTGAGCTTGGAAAACCACTGCAGGAAACGGCTTAGCAACATTTTATTGGCATTGCAGCCTTCACCCTGAGCACAGCACCTCCCATGGATGTCAGAGCCCCCATCCCAACCACAGCAGTGCACCACCAGCATCAGTGGGGCATGTTCCACCTAATTTTTTCCACCCATACGTAGAATACATTTTGTTGTGTGCAGAGGCATGTGCAGATGTTCACCACCAATAGAAACACAGGCTGCCAGCAGTGGGCACTCTGCTAATCAGCTGGCCATATTTGAATTTCTCCTGGGTGGCCACTCAAGTGCTCAGCTTACAGGGAACACTGTCAGTGGGGCCTTGACCTCTGTGCCTCCCCCCCGCTAGCATCAGAGCCCCCTCAATGTGAGCACAGCAGTCCACTATGAGCAGCAATGGCCCTCACCACCACCCTGCTGGCATCAGAACCCCACATTACACGCTGGGATCCCAGCAGTACAACCTAGCAGATGGAGCAGACCTAGTAGGCAGAGTAGAATCAGAGAAAAGAACTGCAGTCATGACCAGGAGACAAGCTACTGGAGCAAAGCCATGACTCAGAATGAAGTCAAAGAAGGCATTGCATGTTGGGGAATAAAATGAGGCCGCTTGGTTAGGAGGTCTACCATGGTGAAGATGATTGTATGCACTCGGGAGCAAAGTAACTCTACAATAAAAAAAGTCCATTGAGATAGTGGAGCAAGGCCATGGAGGTGTGGGGAGGGGAGGAAGGAAGTCCACAGGCTCAAGGTTTCTTCCTATGGGCACACAGGTTGCATAACCTAGCATTACTTTTAATGTCAGTTCATAAGACTGGCCATCAGACACATGCAGGCTGTGTCTAGACTGGCCAGTTTTTCCAGAAAATCAGCAGCTTTTCTGGAAAAACTTGCCAGCTGTCTACAACTGGCCACTTGAATTTCTGGAAAAGCACTGACGATCTCATGTAAAATCATCAGTGCTTTTCCGAAAAAACTATGCTGCTCCCGTTCAGGCAAAAGTCTTTTTCCGAAAGACTTTTGCTCAAAAGGGCCAGTGTATACAGCATAGTATTGTTTTCCGCAAAAAAAGCCCCGATCGTGAAAATGGCGATCGGGGCTTTTTTGCGGAAAACTGCATCTAGATTGGCCACGGACACTTTTCCGCAAAAAGTGCTTTTGCGGAAAAGCATCCTGCCAATCTAGACGCGCTTTTCCGAAAATGCTTTTAACGAAAAACTTTTCAGTTAAAATCATTTTCGGAAATTCATGCCAGTGTAGACGTAGCCCCAGTGATCAGGGTCCAGGTTTAAAACCGGCTGAAATGTCCAGTCTTAGCATAACTTTAGCACCTGAAGCCAGGATCTGCCCTTAGTCATGTAGAGATAATCCCTGCAATAAAAGGGGTTGTATTGCAGATAAAACTTGCAACCTGGGGAAGCACTGGTGGCTCTTACAGTTCAGCAGATTCGAACTGCAAACAAGTAACGTGGAGGCCAGGGACAGATAGAGATCATCAGGTGAACCAGTGAGGGTTCCACTGACAAAAGTGGGAGGGTATAAGAACAGTGGTGAAAGCTTCCTGCTCCCCCTCATGCTACTCATCCTTGTATGACGAAGCATCTGCCCTCCCGTTCTTAGTAAGTAACCATGACATCAAATTTGGAGAGAAAAATGGTCCAGCAAATTTGATGTTGGCCAAGTTGCTGCATTGCTCTAACAGTGCACAGTGGGTGGTCATGGGGTTCTTGAGTCTCTAAAAAACATTAGATTATCATCTAAATAGATTACATGAATTAGTTGAGGATGTTTTGAAAATTGTCATTCATGAAGTGATGAAAGGTAGGTGGGGCACACCAAATGGCATGACCAAATAGTCAAAATGCCATATGTCCTGTCGCCATACAATGGCTCAGGAGCATGAACACCAGCCTCCAGGCACTCTTATGAGGTAGGGCACAAACCCCAAATGGGCTAGGAGTTCTAGACTTTTGCCAACCAAATATCAAGTGTAAACATCTCAGGCACCGTAAGAGCCAAACCATGGAGTCCCAGATGGTCCTCTTGTGTTCTCTAATCTATCTTGGCACCTATGTAAGCTTGCCTTTGCAAGACATTGCCCCATACACCAAAGATCACAACAATATTCAGGTTACCCACAGTTGGAAAAGACCAATCATTTATCCTGGGCAACAACCCCTTAGATCTCATACCAAAGGCGCTTTAGGCACCAACCCTAAAGTGAATTCTCTAAAGATTTATTAGCTAGGCAAAGGAAACGGAATTATTTATGAGGCTGAAGCAGGTAAACATGCACATCTATGTGCGCTTGTCTTCAGTTTCAAAAGGTAATAGAAGCTTCCACAATAAATAAACTCTAAGTCTTTAGGGCTAATCCAAGCCATCCACTGGGGACATTTTACAGGCAGTCCTTCAGACTCCAAGCAGCAGATACAGTTCCTCCTTGTTAGGGCTTTCTATTCCTTCTCCCCCTTCTGCTGTGAGCTGTAAACTACAGTCATCTGATTTCCTGTTCACAGAGGCCGGGTGGGGGCATGCAGGGGGCGGGGAAGAGGGGGCAGGAGGAGCAATCAACTAAGTGTTTTGTCCTTTGATGCCTCACAACAGTTCATCTGGTATCTCTGGGCCTTTTGTTGGGCAGGAGCAGGGGTGGCGGATAATGTAGGCAAGGGGTTGCCTTCCCCAAACTGCCTACACTGCCCAGCAGCTGGGGAGGGCTGGGGCCATGGTGCAGCAACCCCAGACCTCTGGGTGGCTGGGACGTATCAGACTTGAGGGCTGGGGTTGGGTGGGGCAGGTTGTTGAAGGGGCGTAGATCTTGGGAAAAGGGTGTGGCTTTGGGCAGAAGGGGTGGGGCTTGGCTTGCCTTCCCCAGCTAGGCCTTGACCCACTGCCCATGGGCAGGAGCACGCCCCTCCTGTGGCAATCTAGTACATGACAAAGCCTCTCTCCTCTTCTGATGAGTTGCAGTTCCAAAGCAAACAGGTCAAGCACTTAATAACATGGGATACAGGTATTATAAGTGAGACTAGTGCATGCAGCAACGCACTTTTATAATCCTCATGCCTCTTTTAACTGTTCTCACAGTTCCTCGCAGCTGAGCGAGACTGGTTCCAGTGATGCATCTGGGTTCAGTAGTGACCTAAGGGATGCTGGCATGATGTGACAACTGGTCTGCCAGCCTCACACATCCCCCTGCTGGAGTCTGACAGGTGTTATGCCCCACACGAGTTGAGCTTTGTGAATAGAGTCCTTCCAGAAGTTTCTTTATTACTATTTATGAAAAGGGGCATTGATCCAGACTGCGATCTTATTAAAGCTCAGTGATCCACACAACATGGGACAGAGCCATCTTCGTGAGGCTAGAGAGGATGAACCCCTTCCACAGATTTTCTCTTAAGCTACTCCTGAAGTGCCTGCAACTTGGGTGCAGAGAGGGTGTAACTGTGCAAGTGACCAGAGGAGCTAGTGAACAGGAGTGGCTGGGGCTGGGGAATAGATACACGTAACTTTATTTAAACATAAAGCCAAAAATATGCCCTGATAAAAATAAACAGCAGAGGAACAAGCTTCAGGAGTAAAAGGAAAATGCAGGCAAATGTCCAGCAACAGAATGAAGGCCAAGTTATAATAGGGTTTGAAAAAGCTACATTCATGGAGGATAAGTTCGTCAATAACTACTAGCCAGGGCAGAGACGGTGTCGCTAGCCTCTGTTTTTGTCAGAAGCTGGGAATGGGAGATGGAATGGATTACATGATGATTCCCTGTTCTGTTCATTCCTTTTGGGGCACCTGGCATTGGCCACTGGCAGGCTAGGTCTACACTGCAAAGATAAATCGGAAAAAGAAACGCAATTTGCAGTACACAATTGCGTATCTTTTTCCGCTTTACAGTCAAAAGAGGTTTTCTGAAATTTGGCATTGTGTAGATGGTGCCAAATTTTGGGAAAAAAGTGCTCTTTTGACACATCCCTTCTTCCTCATAAAATGAGGTTTACAGGGAAGGTGAAAGAGCGCATCCACTTTTTCAAATTTTTTTCCGAAAAAACAGATGTGTTCCTTGGACGCAGCATTGCTTTTCCAGGATACTTCTGGCATCCTGGAAAAGCACTGAAGTCTAGATATAGCCTCAGATGACAAGACATTGGGCTAGGTGGACCTTTGGTCTGACCCAGTGTGGCTGTTCTTATGTGCATCGAAAAGGAACTCCCATTCCCGGATGAATGTCAACCGTCACGGTGCCGAGAAGCTAGAAAATCCACCTTCTGTTTGTTAAAAATCTCGGCACATTCAACATCATAGGCAGGAATTCCAGGCCCTGCTGATGAAAATTTGGATTGCAACTCTTGATCGATCCTTCGGGGGCAGGAGCACACCGTAGCATGCTACCAGCCACTGACAAGAGCTGAAAAGGCGCAAGCATCCGCACTGCAGGGAACAGCAAGATATAGGGAGCAAGGGCCAGCTAATTTGGGGGCGATGAGTAATAAGTCAGGGACAAGCAGTGAATGCAAAACACAGATGATCCCAAACTGGAAGATCTCTCAGTGACTGCCCGGGGTGATGTCCTGCAGGGGGTGGTCTGACACATAAGAGTGACCCATCTGTAATCTCAACAAGCTCAGAAAAGTCCTTGCAGAGAATGGGAGTTCAGGCTCCCTAAAATTCTGATCCGTAAAATTGCCAGAAGTGCCCGAGCTGACCAAGGCTTCTTAGCTGGGCATCTGGCATGGAAGGAGGCTGAAGCTGAAGAGGGAGATGTAGCAGGGTGGCACGTGGGTTAGGAAGCAGCATCATTCACTGTGGGGAGCAGCCGAGCACCGACCCGGCCCTAGTTCCTCTACTGGGGCTGGGTTCTGGAATTTCCTGACCTGGGGTGGCCCACGGCTTGGCTGGGCACTTCGCTGAAATGTGCCCGGGCATTGCCCAATACCAATGCAGCCCCAAAGCCTGGTGACCATTCATTTCATCTGTGGAAAGGTGGTGGGTCAGGATTTGATCGACTTGTCTCAGTTTGCGATCTAGTAGGAATGGGGACTGTGGAGATGGAAGCATTTTGGCCAGCAGGGGACAGGTGGAGTGGTCCCTATCAGCTGAGCACTTGGATGGCCATCCAGGAGAGAGTCAAACGCCACAGAGTACCAGCTGGGGGTGCACACATAACAAAATATATTCCGCACATGGATGGGAAAAATTAGAACACTGATCAGGTGGCTTTTCCAGGGCTTCCTCCATTAGCCAAGCAATGTGGATGCAAAGATCAATTACAGCCACCAGGTTAGGCAGAGGTCCCACCCCTGCTACTTCATCTACCATAGCGTTGTTGCTCCCCGCCTGACACGGTTTCATGACACAGCCTCATTCCAACAGGCATCTGTGGCCAAACACTGAAATTCCTGTGTGTGTTTGGCCATGGACCCGCCCCCCTGCTAGAGGGCATAGAGAGCAGCTTCTGTGCTACGGTCTCCATTAGTGCTCTCGGAGATGCCCATCACCGCCTGGACCAAGCTCTGTGTTCCAGCAGAGGACTGGACCCTCGCAGCAGACTGAGAACTCATCTCACTTGGGACTGAGTTGCGGGGTAGGACTGTGGCCACAACACACACTGGACACGATATTGGTTAAGGAACCCATTAAACTTGGCCCAATCCCCGTCCAATTTATGGGGTCGGGGCAGCTCGGACTCGCGGAAAACAGATGCGAGAAGGGGAAACAGAAAATGGTGCCTGGGCTCGTACGAGGGCCTGAAGGGCTGCATCCTGGTCACAAAGCACAGCAACCTGAGATTGTGGGCCTTGCAGGTCCCCAACGTCTGTTAAAGTAGGGTGGGCTTTGCTGGGGCCGTTCCCGTCAGAAGCTCCATGCTGTGTGGCAAAGCACCTGCTACCTTCAGGCAGGCTGCTCAAACTGCCAGCGACCTAGACAAGTGAGCAGACCGCGTGAGTGGCCCAATTTCATCTCAGTGGGCCACAAGAGGGTCTCCCAGGACAGGGCTGTTTTGCTCCCGGCACCGGCGTCCTTAGAATTTGTGGGGGATGCTGACTGCATCGTAGCGGCGCTGGGATTGGCTCCAAGGGGAACGCACACCTCCCACAGCCGGTGTGGAGTGCAATCAACACCCACCTCGCTTCACCTGCCCCGGCTTTATGTGCGTGTCACTTAAATACCGGTAGGAAAACACCTAGGTGGACGGGAAACCGCAGAGTCTGGCATGCCTGCACATGAGCAACGGTAAACAGAACGGCTGGCGGGCCCGCACGTAAAACCCTGACAGGCCGCACGCGCTCCATGGGCCGCACATGCATCACTGCGGCAACCGAGGGGTGAAAGCAGGCTCAAAGGGTAGAACTGGAGTCGTGGCTAGGGGACAAGCCGTTAAGTCAGGGAGCAGGAGTCCAGAAACGGGCAGGTCTGACGCAATTTGAGGTGAGAAATGCATTAACCAGCCCTGGTGCAGCTGTTGCTACACGGCATCGTTACGGACTTGATGGCCCCTCTGTCCAATCAGAGAGCACAGTCACTTAGTGCTGGTTTACTGAACTAAACGAGCTCCCTCGGTTGCTAGGCAACTGACTTCTCTGCCCCGAGCCGCACCCCTCCTTGGCCTCCTGCCAAGAGCACAGCATCCCCTGTTGGCATCAGAGCCTTCTGACCTCACCACAGCACCCCCTCCAGCCCCTTGTCTGCCCCACACTGGGAGGGGTGGTCTGTGCCCCCCTGCAGATCCCCGCTTGGCCCTCCTTCTCCCAGGCACCCAGAGGCAGAGGCTCTGGGCCAGGTGCTGCTGGCACCACCTGCCCGATGCCCTTTTGACATTGCACTGCTTGGCAGGGGCTCAGACAGTAGCACAATGTGAAAAGAGCCCAGGACGGCGGCGTGTTGGTGGCGGCGGGAATCTGCCGTACCCCTGGTCCCTTCTCCTCCTCCTCAGCAGCAAGGGAATCACCGCTCCCCACGCACCCCCACAGGGCAGGGGAGTTGAGGCTGAGGGAGCCTGGGCTAGGCAGGGCTAGGGCAGGGTGTCGGGGGCCCCACACCATGAAGAGTCACAGCTCTAGGAAGGAGCAAGCCTCCATTTTCACAGCTCTTCGTACGTTCCTTTGCAGGGCTGTTTGTGAGCGACACTTCAAGAGTCAGAGCTGGAAAAAAAGAAAAAACCCTTGGTCATTGGCTCCAGCACCAGAACCCCCCCAACACCTCCCATGTGCCCCAAAGTTAGAACCCCTTACCCTTACTGGTCTGTGTGCCCCAGAGCTGGAACCCCGACACCCCCAACGGCGCCTCTGTGTGCCCCAAAGTCAGAACCCCCGAACATCCCTCACGTGCCCCACAGCTGCAACCCCCTGCCCCCCTGCTGGCCCTTCTGTGCAGCAGAGAGCAGCTCCCCTCCCCCATCCTTCTGTGTGCCCTAGAGCCATAAATCCTCCTCCGCTCCTCTGAGCTCCACAGCTGGAAACCCCCCACACCCGTGTGTGCTCCAGAGCCAGAGATCCTCCCCCCAGCACACACCCACACCAGCTGCATGCCCTGGGCCTGTTCAGTCCTAGGCCACCCTGCTGCTGAGACTGAAATGCCACTCCCTACTTCCCTGAGTCTGCCACTCCCTGCTCCCTGAGGCTGGATCAGAGCCATCACCCCAAGAGGGGAAAGGATCTATGTCCCATTCCTGCGCCACCCCCAGGAACCAGCCAGTCCCTTCCCTGTAGCTGGATCAAAACCGCTACCCCCTAGTGGGGAAAGACCCTGGAACCCCATTTCTCTTCCCCAATTCATCTAATCCTCAAAATGGATGCTATTTGGTGGCAGCCACAGATAGAAACATTCTTTCCCATCTAAACACCCTGAGGGGCATCTCCTCTTCAAAGAGCTGGCTGCTCCAAGAGGGAAAATAGCAACATATCTATCCCAGCCCTCAACCCCAGAATGGAAACAAAGAATATCTACACATCAGCATCATTTATTAGAGCAAATCTATGGAGCAGCAGCCCTGACTGACTGGTCTTGTGTTTTTCTTGCCGCCTACCCCCTCTAGTGCCCCTTCCCTGACACTGCATGGGAAATGCTACAAGGGAGGGAGACTTCTGATCCAATCTTGTTTCAATTCAAAATGCCAACAATCTGCCTACACATTCAAATTTGTGAGCTACAAAATGTCTCCTAATCAGCTGAGACTCAGCCAAAAGGCATCAGATACAAAATAAAAATCAACTCTGTTGGTTTCCCATGCAGAACAAAGAGCTCTCACTCCGTTTCAAAGGTTTGCTTTTGTTAATTATTTCTAATTGCCCCCAGGCATGACTAACCAATATGTCTACCACCCCAGCCGAATCCTTCCTACAAAGCTGCAACACAGAAGCTGGCTGTGTTCAATTCTTGGTATTTTGGTTTATTTGTTTGGATTTGTTTGACGGGGAGGGGAAGCAGCTGTAAATTTCCTAATCTTTGACCTATTTCGATTTCTCTGATAACAAGTTTAAAACCAGTGGGGGGATTTCCTCTCTTTCTCTTTTCCTGTCATTCCATGATCATTTTCATGGCTGATTTCTGAAAATCCTGTTGAGAAATTTGTTTCAACCCATTTGAATATCATTCTTTTAATCTACTGCTGAAAAAAAATCTGGATTTCTGGAGAGTAGGCATTTCTCTGATAAACAAGAGTGTTTAAAAAAAATCACAAAGGGATCGGGGAGGGGAGGGGAAAGGAAGACGAGAAAAGAACAAACCATCCCCTCCATACCGGTGCGCGCACAAAGATCCTTTAAACCACATTCATTTCAGCCAGATTCTTTCCTTTCTTAAGCACAGGCAATGCCAACATTCCCCCTGGAGACAGACCTTGATTATCCATTTTCTAACTGTAATTAACATCCAGATGCATCCCCAGTGGCAAACAGTCCTGCTTTGCTTCTGAGGAATAGATAAGGGGACTTAGTGATCTGCTGACAGCTTTTCTACATAGGGAAATTTACCAGCATGGCCACACTGGGTCAAGACCAATGGTCCATCTAGCCCAGTATCCTGTCTTCCAACAGTGACCACAACCAGATGCTACACAGGGAATGTACAGAACAGGGCAATTTCAAGTGATCCATCCTCTGTCATCCAGTCCCAGCTTCTGGCAGTCAGAGATTATGGGCACCTGTATATTTATACCACTGTAAGCCTCCCTGTGGGCACACTCATTAGCAGGGCTTGCTGAACTGCGGCGAGCCCTGCTCGCCAGCCACGCTGTCCGGCGATCTGCGCATGCGCAAATCGTTCTGTGCATGCGCAGATCGCCCAAACCCGGCTCTTCCGGGTTGTAATCTACTCGCTACAGGCGAGTAGATTACATAGTTTGTCGAGCCCTGCTCATTAGGAATAATAGTGGCCTTTCCAGGTTAGCTTGTATCCCTTTGGAGGGACATCAGCTCCCTGTGAGGATCATAGAATGAATCATAGAATTGAGGATGACTCTCTTAATATAATTAGCCAATGACCCCGTCCAGCAAGAGTCATGGTGGATTCTCCATCACTGACAATTTTTGCAAATCAAGATGGGATCTGATCTTACAGCAGCTGATGTGTCCTTTTCTCTAACAGCTTTGCTCCTGCTGTTAAACAACCCACTGGTGAGAAAAGGCTTCCCGGTCCCTACATACCCGCAGACACAGTCTCCCAAGACAACGACGCATGGGTGCTCCTGGGTAAGCCTGGCTGAGCCACAGGCACTAGCAGCCCAGAGGCCTGTTTAGGACTGAAAGACTCCCTGGATTCCACCCCAAGAGAGGCAACAACATCAGGCTTGGGGCCACAGAGGGGGCACTCAGAGGAACCAGAGGCAGGCTAGCTCTGGCAGCTTTCTCCTGAGGCAGGATCAGCCCTCCCGGCCTAGCTGCGAGTTTCCCCTGCACACACTCTAGCCCTCAGCCTCCCCACAGCTTTTGTTTACATCAGCGGTGGGGAACCTATGGCCCAGGGGCTGGACCTGGCGCCCGAGGCTCAGTGCTCCCCCCTAGCATTGGGGAGCTAGCACTATAGCCTTCCAGTCCCCCTCCCACCCAGACCTCACACCCCCTCTCTGCTTCTGCACCCTACCATCTTCCCAGACCTACCAACCCACTCCTGCACCTTCCCGCCCACCCAGGCCCCACTTCCAAGCCCCCTTCCTGGCATCCCCCTCCCACTCACTGAACTCATTTTTAGCCCCACCCTCAAGCATAAGGGGGCCCACAAAAATCTACTAGCCTGGGCCCCCTGAGGCTCTGATGTGTGAGGAGAATGTGGGTTGGTTTTATATTTCTCATTTTTGTGTGGCCGCCAACTGATTTTTCTGACCCACTAGAGGTTCCCCACCCCTGGTTTACATCTTCGGCAAACACAGGCCCACATGCACCATTGCAAACCTGCTTGGGGGCAGGGAATGGGTTTGCCAGTCGCCTCCCAGGCTCCCTGGTGATTGGGATGCCCACTCACCCCTGAGCTCAGTGACCTGCAGGAGTGGCTGGACTTTGCGCTCAGATAGGGAGCAAGTGGTGTATGGGAAACAAAACCACTGCATGCAGGGGAGGGGGAAAGAACAGCCAATCAGATTTATCCCAGGGTCACAGAAAAAGGCCAGGGATAAAAAAGATCTTTTGGGTCACCAGCTCCCATCCCTGTCTCCATGCCCAGTCCAGCAAGGGTCCACGTGGTACCAGCCGCTTGCAATTCATGCTCCTGGGAGACTCTCTCTCAACTTCGGGGCAGCCACTGTCACTTAATTGGCTTCACTGCCTTTCCACTGAGGATCAAGCCTTAGCTTGTAGGGATCATTATTCTCATACACATTCCATACACACATTGCTCTGCATCACTGGTAGTGGCTGGAGAAAGTGTAGAGATTCAGAAGTTCCTGAGCTCTTAGAAAGGGGCAGAGTAAACCAAGAAGTTCCCATAGAAATTTGAAGGCATGTTCCCATACTCCTCCAAAGTCAATCTAGATAAGTCCTAGATAAGATCTCCACTCGGGATGCTGTCTGAGGCCAGGACAGAATGACAGGAGTGGGAAAAATTTTAGGAATAAACCAGAAAAAACCCAACCCAGCAGCTGTTCCAGATGGGAATATTTTGCGGTTAACACAGAGCCTCCGATCTCACCAGCGATCCTGGTTTCAGAGCTGTCTTGCTAAGAGGATTGCTTAGTGGCAGGTGCTTTCAAAGCACGGACTAGCACACACCAGCGCTAGGTTCCGATTGAGAAGCAAATGATAGCCATTGAGTTAGGTTGAGAGCAGTGTTCTCTGTAAGCTGGGTGCTAGTGTGGCCGCTCAGGAGAGATTTCAATGCTGCTCAGCTGATTAGCAGAGCACCCACAGCTAGGTTTTTTGTTTCTACTGGTGGTGCACATGCACATATGCCTTGGTGCACATACAAATTATTCTGCACATGGATGGAAAAGATTAGAGGGAACATGGGAGGGGAGCTGGTTCATAAATATGGGGCAGAAGCCATCTGCGGTAGGAACCAACCCCAAACCACTGGAAGCTGTACACTCGGGTCAAGTTTGTCCAGGGTCCCCAACAGCTTCCAATGCTTGCTGGTCTTAGTTTTCAAAGCAACGGTGGATCAAGTGCCAGCTACAGGTGACTGAATTCAGCTTGATGAACCAGTGCCACAGCTGTGCTCCTCTGAGACATGGCAGATCCCACAACCCAGGCCAAAATGCTCAAGAAGCACCACAAAGCATTCTCTGTCTGGGACAAGAATTTCCAGAGATTCATTGAATCTAGAGTCTCTAGGAAACACTACAAAACTTTCCTCTTTAGCAAAGCCTTTCAGCCGAGATCCAATGGCCGGAAGTTGAAGTAAAAAAGAAGGTGCACATTTTTAGTAGAGGGGGAAATTAACCACTGGAACAACTTGCCAAGGGATTCTCCATCCCTGGCAATGTTTCAAATCAAGATGGGATGTTTTCCTAGATCTCCTCTAGTTCAAACAGACAGTAATCCAGCACAGTTCACTGTTCTGTGTTATACCAGATCAGACTAGAGGATCCCAAAGGCCTTTTCTGGCTTTGTAATCTATGAAATAGAAGAATGACATTCACAGCACCACACCATCTTCTTCCCTTACTGCCCGCTATGGAAATTAATAACAATCTTTAAACACCCTCTGTCATGCCCCCCCCCCCCATGCTTATTGAAATTAGCTTATGGATATGCATAACTCAAAGATGCTTCATGCAAACTACATCATGGAATATGCCATTTTAACACCCTCTGTCATGCCCCCCCCCCACATGCTTATTAAAATTAGCTTATGGATATGCATAACTCAAAGATGCTTCATGCAAACTACATCATGGGATATGCCATTTTAAAAGTTGTAACCCACTGAATCTGAATAGCCTATTTGTGTGCATGCATCTTTCTTATCTGCTTCCAAAATAAGTTTGCAGTCTAGACATAGCCCCAGTTATCTCCATGCCTCAAACTGCAGTGGGACCACAGAGATGACACAACTCCATAGGATGGGGCTCCCTACAGAGAGCACTGAGTTATGATACTTCACAAGAGGCCAACTGTACATTGGGGAGAAAATTCTCTCCAGACTCCTACAGAAGATCAGCTGAAGACCTGAAGCATGATGTTAGTTAGAGTATAGTTGCCATCTTCGTGCACTGCTGCAGTGAAAGTGGGAGATCCCAAGGGGAAAGGGGTCATGAGGTCACACAGCATAACCCCTTGGTGACACCTACATGAGGCGCAGAGACACCTAAACAGAACCAAGGAGCATGCTGGCTCATTGGGCACCCGGAACGCTTCCACCACCGGTGATGAGAAACAGCAGGAACAGTGAGCAGAGATGTCAGATCCAGCTTAGCAGCGCAGGAAGAAGCAGCAGCCATTTTGACCAGGATGCAATGGAGATTCCTTAGGCACTGTGCAAAGGAAGCCATTTGTGGTACAGGGCAGCTCAGATGGGTCTCGCAGAACTCAGTAAACATGCAAGTGCCACCTACTGGCAATTCGCCTACTCGCTATGGACATGTTGTGACAGACCTCATTCCCCACAGTGGTTTCCAGAATATTTTCTCTCCTCCTGTGGGGAAGCCAGCAACGCCCAGCTTAACTCTTCACCTCAGTGGCTCACTACATTTCTCAGTCAAATCTCTTTAGTTCAGGGGAAGTCATAATGATTCAGTCACACTCATCATCAAGATAGCAGGGGGAAAAGAAGGGAAACATCTCCAGTGAGCTCATCGGATGTGGAGGCAACAGACTAGATTTCTTAACTCAGTTTCTCCCCTTCTAGCAGGGATTTCTCTCCCTAGGGCTCCTGGGGCCCAAGCCTCCCTGCCCTTTGCCTATAGGGTTCCCTCCTGGTACCTGACAGTGGCTTTACCAAGGCTCCCTCTAATTGTTTCCATTTATGTGCAGAATAAATGTTGCTGTACACATAGAGACATGTGCAGATGTGCACCACCAATAGAAACATGCTGTGGGTCCTCTGCCAGTTATCTGCATGGCACCTGAATTTCTCCCGGGTGGCCACCCAAGCACTTGGCTCATGAGGAACCCGGGTCTTTACTATTCCTACTCTGCAGCAGCATATACTCCTTCCACAACTCCTGGAGCAGGGCCGCAGGGCCAGTAGGTCAGTGGGGCTCAAGCCTGAGTCTTCACAAGCCTAAGACTCCTATAGCAGTGAACCCCAGCTCTGATTTCCCCTGCTGTCCTACCCCACTGCCCACTATGGGCAACCAGCCGACTGCGCTGTGGCCTTGGGGAAGTTACGGTGGTCTATGCTGGGCACAGCAGTGATACAGACTGAGTTGGCTGGGAGATTGTGGGTGACTGGGGAGGAGGCGGTGGGAAGGGACAGTAGGGCTGTGTCTACACTGGGCCACTTATTCCGGAAAATCAGCCGCTTTTCCGGAATAAGCTGCGAGCTATCTACACTGGCCCTTGAATTTCCGGAAAAGCAACGATGCTCTACTGTACAAAATCAGCCACTATTCCGGAAAAACTATTCTGCTCCCGCTCGGGCATAAGTCCTTATTCCGGAACACTGTTCCGGAAAAGGGCCAGTGTAGACAGCCCAGTAGTCTTTTCCGGAAAAAAGCCCCGATCACGAAAATGGCGATCGGGGCTCTTTTCCGGAAAAGCGCGTCTACATTGGCCACAGATGCTTTTCCGGAAAAGCAGCCTGCCAATGTAGACGCTCCTTTTCCGGAAAAACTGAAAACAGAATAGTATGCCGTTTTAAGCATTTCCGGAAATTCATGCCAGTGTAGACACAGCCTAGTAGTGTAGCAGTGAGGGAATAAGGTGCAGTGTGGGACAACAGGCATAGAGGGGATGGGCAACTGTAGAGGCAGAGTGTTGGGTGGGTTGGCAAGGGTAGGTGAGGAAGGGAGACCGTGAGAGAGGGTAACAGTAACCTAACCTCCCCCCCCCATCCAGGGGTCTCACACCATCACCCTCCCTCTCTCTCCCCCCTAACAGAGTACCCCAGCCCCTTTCAAACATCCCCACATGGCTCCCATGCAATCCAGAACCCACCACCCCTGCAAAATCCCCCACATAAATGGAAGAGAGGAGGTAGGGAAGGAGAAGGGGGCAGGATAGGGGGGGTAAGGAAGAGAGGGCGGGGAGATGGGGAGGGGACAGGGAGGGTAGGATCCCAGGAACTTGGGACCAGGGAGATGCAGGCAGCAGGATGGGGCAAGGGGAAGGCGTGGGGGTAGCTCTGAAGGGGACCAGTACTGCTGGGGAGGGGAGGGCTGCAGGCGGGAGGATGGGGGAGCATCGGGGGGGGGGGCAGGGCTGCAGGCAGGGGAGCAGGGGCGGGGGGCAGGTGTCCCTCCCCCCAGCACCGCGCCGGCCCGTACCTCGCTCTCCTCGCCGCGCTCCTCCCTGCTTCCCCGGCGCGCGGCCCGAGGTGAAACTTTCGCGCCCTACCCCCCCCCCCAACACCCCCTCCCACGCTCTTCCCCTCCCCTCCCCTCCGCCGTCCATCTTGAATAGTTGGGATTCCTGAATGGAGCCTGCGGGATCCGCTCCCATTGGCTGCGCGGCCCCTCCGGCAATAGCAGCCCCCCCCCCCAATCCAGCCACGCGCCTCGCCCCCCATGTCTGGGCCTCCCACCCCTGCACTGGGCCCGTCTCCCCTGCCGAGAACTCCCTGCCAGCCCCCTGCAGGAGAATCGGGGCCACCTACAGCTCAGCCCCCCTCCCCCCAGTGCCCCCGAAGCTGCGGGGTTCGATTCAGAGACGTCCCATCTTCCTGGCCCGTGTCCTGGTTCCGATTCTCCCTACCACGCACCAGGGCGTCTTGTCCTTGCGCCTGCTCTTCGGTCTGGGGAGGCTGGGAACCCGGGGTGTTGGGGGGCTCATTGACACTTTACAAAAGTCAGGGGAAAATTTAGCTTCAACTTCCAGCGTATCCAGACCTTTTGGCCAATCAATAATAATAATAATATAATTAATTAATACAAAAGTTTTGGACCAAACAAGATGTTTTGCATCAATCACATTTGAAAAGTCTCATTTCAATTTCAATGGCTTTAAAACATTTTTTTTGTTTTTTGTTTTTTAAAAGAATTAGAATCATGGAATTACTCTCCAGTGAAAGATGCTTTGGAACCCAACCTTGTTTCAAACCAAGAAATTCACTCAAAAATGTCCAAATGAAACATGCTAGTTTCTTCAGGGATTTTTTTTCCCTCAAAATGATCAATTCAAGAAAACCAACACAAATCTGTCAAGCCTTGCAATGTTTCTGAAACTACATTTTTACCGGCTGTGAAGGCTAGGACTGTAACAGAGTTTAAGAGAAGCTAGATAAATTCATGGAGGCTAGGTTGTGATGAATTCTCCATCACTGGTAATTCTTATATCCAGATGATTAAAAGATCTGCAAATTATTTTTGCTCCCCTCTCCAACCTTGAAGTTGTTTTCTTTGTCTTTCAGAGCATCAGAAAAAAGAAAGAAAAAAGAAAAACCATGGTTCTGTCTGTCATGACATAACGTAGTTTGTGTTTTTGTTCTGTCCAAAGTTTGTCTTGTGTGTCTAAATTGTGATACATATTGCAAATGTTGTTGTGTGTAAAATACTGTTTTTAATGAAAGGATATTTTCAGTAAAGCAGAAGTGTGAGTTTAAACAAACACAATTAATAATGGGGCCCAATCAATTGGCAACTCTAAACTTAATGAAAGGATAATGGCGTGGTAATTGTTTAAGCTAGGAGAATGTTAACAGTGTCTCCACAGGTGAACAAAAAGGTAGCCATAAGGCAGGGGTCTCCAACCTTTTTTGGCACAAGATCACTTTTTGAATTTAAGTGCAATCCAAGATCTACCTCACACCCAAATACCCTTGCCCCGCCTCCTTCGTGCCCCTTCTCCGAGGCCCTGCCTCTGCTCACTCCATCCTCCCTCCCTCCCTCCCTCCCTCCCTTCTACCCCTATTCTCCCTCTCTTTCATCAGGCAGGGGCAGAGGGTTGGGGCGCAGGCTCTGGCCTTGGGCTAAGTGATTTGGAGTGTGAGAGGGGCTCTGAACTGAGCCTGGGGCTTATTACTGGGGTAGAGGATTGGCGCTGGCTCCAGCTGGACACTGCTTACCTCAGGTGGCTCCTGGGTAGTGGTGCAGTGAGGCTAATGCAGGCTCACCCCTGCCCTAGCCCTGCACCACTTTCAAAAGCAACCAGCAAACTCCCTCCATCTCAAACCCTGTTGTGCCCCCCCTCTGCTCTGTGGAGATAGAATACAGGAGGGCTACGTCTACACTGGCCCCTTTTCCGGAAGGGGCATGTAAATTTCACTAGTCGTCGTAGGGAAATCCGCGGGGGATTTGAAGTAGTACTTTGAAGTAGGAATAAGACCCTCCGGAAAAGGGCACTTTTTCCGGAGGATCGGGGCCAGTCTAGACGCTCTTTTCCGGCTTTTTTAAAAGCTGGAAAAAAGCGGCGGACATTTTTATTTAAATGCCGCGGGGGATATTTAAATCCCCCGCGGATTTCCCTACGACGACTAGTGAAATTTACATGCCCCTTCCGGAAAAGGGGCCAGTGTAGACGTAGCCGAGGAGAGGGGGGCACCCTGACATAAGCACCCTCCTCTCCCTTCCCTGCTCTGTACCGCAAGCAGGAGGCTCCCAGAGAAGGGTCGTTCCAAGGCAAAGGACAGGAGGTGCACAGCTGTGCGGTGAAGAGCAGCTGAAGTGCCTGCACTTGATAGCCTCTTGGCCAAACTAGTCAAGATCACCTGTCAGAGGCTCCAAGATCTACCAGTAGATCCCAGTCTACTGGTTGGTGACCACTGCCATAAGGCTATTTCTGCCTTCCTATGGAGCTGAAGAAAAGGAGCAAGGAGTGTGCCACGTGAAAAGAAGAACTAGGAGTAGGGTGCCAAATCCCCTCCACTGGGTTTGCTTTGCTTTAATTGCCACACTAAAGAAATATTTAGCTTTTGCAACTTGCACACTAACCATGAAACTGGCTTGGCCAGAGATAACAAGAAATCTGTGAGTAAAACGATACGGGCAAGTGGGACAACAGAATATTTAAATAAAGCCCACAACTATGGGGAAATTAGTAACCCCACCATTGCAATAATAGCCACTTGCCCTGCTACTCATTAGTGCCTGATGCCTTAAAAGGCCTCAAGAATCATAAAATTACATGGGTTCCTATTAATAATTAAAACATCCTGGAACCATGCTGTGGTCCCATAAGAGGGACAGTGACTCCAGTCAATGTAACCTGCCTTCAAGTCACATACATAGAACAAATACACACTAATAGCAATGTGGAATACACAGCCTTGGGCCACTCCTCATTCACGCATAGTTATGTTGCTTATTGTAACAACATGGACACTACGAGGACAAAGAACACACAGTCCTTAGTATAAATTTTGTATGGAATATTGTGAGAAAAAACAACTAAACACTAACATCAGGCGGTTGAAGTTGGACCTATTGACTCCCACTAGGGTTTACCACTTAAAGCCCAGACAAAGATAACCCCCGAGGCATGACAATCATTTGTTAGACAATGGTCATCCTAACTTGCCCTCATTTGGATATTATTAACCAGGTCCTCAGAAATAAAATAAAGCCTCCCAATTGTGCATCATGCCCGAACAGACCCCTGTCCCAGAACCAGGGCTGGTAATAATATAGACGAGCAGTGCACCAAATTGGCTAATCGAATTGGCAAATGCCTGATTTGGCAACAGCGGGACTTAACAGATACCATCACAGGCTGGTTTGGGCCTGGAAAATCTGTCAGTAATATCCAATACCCATGGAGGCCTAGACACCAGCCAAGCCAACCAGTTGATCCTAAGTAGTTTAAAGGATCTGTCCAGCTCTGTCCACTTCATTAGACATAACCAGATATTTGGACCAGAGACTAATTGGTTTGTTAATTAATGAAACTAAATTAAAGGAATTAGAAGACCAATGTTGGAAAATAGGGCAAGCTTAGCCACCACTACGCAGGGAATTGAAACAGACCTATTGGATGTCCGAGTTCATCCAGCCCTCATGGAAGCGGAGGATCCATGAGGACCCAAAGGCCTATCTGGACAGGCCATAGTATAACCTTTTGCTTTTTGGCTCCTCTGGGGATTCCTCACTCACAGTGAGCCAGAATGGTAATCTCCCTGCCTGTACGAAAGCAGGGGCATATAGTTAGAGTCAAGAACATCGCTTATTCTGAAAGTGTGGGAGCCTCCCTGTACCCTAGGGCTACGTCTACACTGGCATGATTTTCCGGAAATGCTTTTAACGGAAAAGTTTTCCGTTAAAAGCATTTTTGGAAAAGCGCGTCTAGATTGGCAGGATGCTTTTCCAGAAAAGCACTTTTTCCGGAAAAGCGTCTGTGGCCAATCTAGACGCGCTTTTCCACAAAAAAGCCCCAATCATCATTTTCGCGATCAGGGCTTTTTTGCGGAAAACACTACTGTGCTCTCTACACTGGCCCTTTTCCGGAACAGTTTTCCGGAAAAAGACTTTTGCCCGAACGGAAGCAGCATAGTTTTTCCGGAAAAGCACTGATGATTTTACATTAAATCGTCAGTGCTTTTCTGGAAATTCAAGCGGCCAGTGTAGACAGCTGGCAAGTTTTTCCGGAAAAGCGGCTGATTTTCTGGAATAACTTGCCAGTGTAGACAAAGCCCAGGGACTGTTGCACCCACTTTGATAAGGAAATTTTTATGTACCTGCCCATATAACATCATGACAAATCTGTCTAGGTTTGATGTGGCCGTCACAGAGAAATAGATGCACACCGAGCTGGTCCAAATGAACGGTACCTACTGGTATTTGATTACCCAGACAGACCTCCATTGAACTAAATGGAAGATCCTGCCCTCTCCATATTCATCCGTGTGCACAACGGTCCCTTGGAGGGTGATCCTGACCATTGACGGGACGCGGCTCTACTGCACTTCGGCAATGACGGGTAACCTAACACGGGATCCTGAGTGGTATGGCAGAAGTAAGTACCTAAAGGAGGGCCTACTGGCCTGGCAGGCAAACATTAAGGAGTTGGTGGCCGTTGCCCAAAGGCATATTGGGATTGGCTGTCTGAGGTACACACAGATAGGGAGAACCGTAGGCCATAACAAAACACATTACTCTGCGACACTCAACCAGGCAGCAGAGGTCAAATCTATAACCATGGGCAGCGCCTTTACTGGTGATGAAATACCTTGGGGAAGGAATAGGGTAGGGTTTTGTCAAAATTATGTGGGGAGTTTCGAACTGAGGCAGTCCATGGTATCTTGCTGAGAACTGACAACTCAAATCCTAAATTCGAGATAGGCTTGAGAACACATCTCAAACAGTTAAATATTGACCCTGGTTTCCCTGGCAACCACATTCCAACGGGGCCTTGTCAGAGTGGCTGGTCCCACAGCAAACAAATCTTCTTATTCCTAGGAAATAAGCTTGAAGCCAGCCCAACAAAATCCGGCTAATTGTTTTGCTGTTATAAATCTTTGCTTAGCCCTCATGAGATCCTGACAGGGCACCCGATGTGACTACCAACCTTTTATGTACTTTAAGTTTTCAGTTATCATGTCCCCCCTCAGTCTTCTCCAGACTAAACAACCCCAGTTTTTTTAATCTAGCCCTCATAGGTCATGTTTTCTAGACTTTTAATTATTTTTGTTGCTCTTTTCTGGACTTTCTCCAATTTGTCCACATCTTTCCTGAAATGTGGCACCCAGAATGGGACACAATACTCCAGCTGAGACCTAATTAGTGTGAAGTGGGACCAAAAAAATTGCTTCTCTTGTCTTGCTTATGAAGTTCCTGCTAATACATCCCAGAATGTTTGCTTTTTTTGCAATACTGTTACACTGTTGACTGAATGTCTCAGAGGGGTAGCTGTGTTAGTCTGTAACTAAAAACACTTGAAAAACAATGGTCCTGTAGCACCTTAGTGCACATCTACACTGCAGGACAAAATTCAAATTAAGCTACACAACTTCAGCTATGTCAATTGTGTAGCTGAAGTCAAAATAGCTTAATTTGGCTTTTGGTGCTGTCTACACAGCAGAAAGTCAAAAGAAGAACATTCTTCCTTCGACTTTCCTTACTCATGAAATGAGGGCTACAGAAGTCGGAATAAGAAGTCTGCCATCTCAAAATTATTTCAGAATAACGGCTTGCTGTATAGATGCGTACGTTGTTATTTTGAAATAACTCATTATTTTGAAATAATGCTGCATTGTAGGCATGGCTTTAGCGACTCACAAAAAATATATATATTTAGTATCATGAGCTTTTGTGGGCACCACCCACTTCTTCAGAATCTCGTGATACTATCTATATGTAGTCTCTAAGGCTACATCTACACAATGAGTTCGATCTTGCAGAAAAAGGAGTTTTTGAGCAAAAAGAAAACGTTCACACTGCTTGTTTTTGCACAAAAACGGATCAGCAGAAAATATGCAAATGAGATAACTCATGCAAATGTGTCCCTCATTTGCATATTTTTTGCCAAGAAATCTCATAGTGTAGACATAGCCTAAGGTGCTACAGGACCACTGTTGACAAATATTTAGCTTGTGGTTCATTGTGACTCTAGATCCCTTCTGCAATATTCCTTTAGACAAGGGCTACTCAACACATAGCCTGCCATGTGGTTTGGGTTTACGCGGGGCTCAACACTTGGCCCACGGATGGGATCCTTTGAACACGGCCTCCTCTGGGAACACACTCCACAACAGCGAATAAATATATTAGTCTGGACTGTCATTGCTCATTAAAAGTGCTATCATATGGGTGGAAATCAGGTAAATACTGCATTTTATTAATATCAGCAGAACTGACTTAAATGAGGCCTGCGTGTTGTATAGTCTTGCCTTAAACTTTGTAGTCATACCTGTCAGTGTGAAAGATGCTATTTGCATATATTTGCATATATATTTGTATGTCTATGCAACCACACTTAAGTTGTGGCCCTCGGCATGTGCTTTAGGGTTGCCAGATGGTTTAACAAAAAATACCAAACACCTCCTCCCCCCCTCCAAAAAAAATGGGAAAAAATTATGTTGAGGAAAAAAAAGGGGGGAGACTAAAGTTGCTGAGAAAAAAAATGCGCTGTGCACATGTCTGGTATTTTCTGGGTTTTTTTACCAGATGGGGGACCCAAATAATGGACAGTCTGGGCAAAAACTGGACACCTGGCAACCATATGTGCTGTGAGTATCATTGTCCCCCCTGGGGCTTCCAAAGTTGAGTAGCCATTTTGTATGTGTGATCCAGAGCCGCACTTCAGAGCGGATCCCTGGCTCCACATTGCTTCCCCTTTGAAATGCCGCTTCAGCGCTTCAAAGGGGAAGTGCTGCATGGAGCCTGGTGTCAGCTGGAGACTTCAGCTGATCCCAGGTTCCTAATGTGCTGCCCCTTTGAAGCCCCGGAGTGGCACTTCAAAGGGGCAGTGCAGCATTAATGCCTGCGAATAACATGTTAATTTTTAATGCATTAATCCTGCCCTGTGTCAATCACAGGCCTTAACACAGATAAATTGACACATCTACTATGGATATATACATTTATTATTTCCTTATTATCTGCTTTGTGGAATCCATCTTGTAAAATAGCTGCCATTTCATGTAGGTGAGAAAGTCACGTAGTTTGAAAGTGTGAGAAAGTGAAACATTTTATCATAAAAGAGAATGTAATCATGCTGAAAGTTTGCCCAGTAACAAGCATGTACAGAGTGATAGTTTGTTATGTAGCTCCTACTATAAGAGGAATTGTAGTTGTATTCTAAGGTAGAACGCACTGCGGTGAGCTCTCGCTATGCTGCAGCATTTATAAATAAACTATTCTCTGTACCTTTTACTGAGCATAAGGCTCATTTCGACAGCTTGTTACAATAAGTTATAGTAGGTTTAAACTGGCACTTTGGCTGTAACACAAAAGACTTACAGTCACATCCTGTATGTTGAGCTAAAGCAAAGTTAGTATTTTGTCTGGTACCTTTCATTCAAAGAGCACAGTTAGTTCAGATATGTTTAGGATCTTTCACCTAGATATAAGATGGAAAAGACAGAGTAACTTTCCATGCAATAGGCTGGGGTTGGCAACCTTTCAGAAGTGGCATGCTTAGATTTAACTTATTCATGGATCTGTGTGCTAGGGGGTGAGGTGGGAGTGGGGGCAGGGGCAGGCTGGGTACAGTGACCATATTTTTGGAACCAGCTGCAGGTAGGGAGAATGGTTTAATTTAAATTATTAAACAGATTTAGTGTTTTAAATTCTCATGTTAGTTTATCAAATTTCATTGTAAATAAAGTAAAATATTATGTCCAACACAAAAGCTTTTAATGTTGTCTTTATTTATGGCGGAAGAGGGACCTTTTTTGGGTTGAGGGGCACTAACCCACTGAAAAATCACACAAGTGAGAAGCAAAAAAACTCCTCCAAAAACCCCAGCCTTCACTGATGTGGCCCCAACTGAGGCTACGTCTACACTGTGGCCTTCTGCTGGAAAAGCTTATGCAAATGAAGTGTGGTGTGGAATATCGCCATGCTTCGTTTGCATAATGAATTAGCAGCCGCTTTTGTGCAAGAGGCTTTTGCACAAAAAAGAGTTGAATAGACAGCAAAAAATGAGGAAGAATGGTTCTTGCGCAAGAGAGGGATTTTGCGGGAAAAGAGCTCCTTTTTGCACAAAAGCCTCTTGTACAAAAGCAGTTACTAATTAATTATGCAAATGAAGCATGGTGATATTCCACACCGTGCTTCATTTACATAAGCTTTTCCAGAAGAAGGCTACAGTGTAGTCATAGCTTGAGACATCTCACTCCTCTGGTGCTCCAGCTTCGCTGGGTGAGGGGAAGGGACAGGGAGGACAGAGGCTATGTTGAGACTGCAGAGTTTTTCCAGAAGAATGGAGGTATCCCAGAAAAACTCTGCCATCCAGAGAATGCATCTGCTTTTTCGGAACACTTTCTGGAAAAGCGGGCGCATTCTTTTGGCATCCCTGCATTTCTCTCGGTGAGAGGAATAAGGTATGTTCTGAAAGAGGAGGGTTTTCTGAAATGTGGCCCCGGGTAGATGGGCCAAATTTCAGAAAAGCCTCTTCCAAAAAGAAGTGGAAAAAGATACGCGAATTGTGAACCGCAATTTACGTATCTTCTTCCGAAAAAAACCCCTGTAGTCTAGACATAGCCTGAAGTTCAAGGTTTTCCCATAGGCCAGATTTACTTTTCTGGAGTGCTGGAGTTACTTACTGGATTTTATGGATTTTGGGGTAGGGACAAAAATGAGGGGTTCAGTGTGCAACACAGAGCTGACAGTGAGTGGGATAGGGATGAGGGTGCAGGGTCTGGAAGGGAGGTGGAGTGCAGAGGGGAGAGAAGTTGCGAGGTCTGTCTGGGAGGCGGGGTGCAGAAGCAGGCTGGAAGTAGGGTGTTTGGCCAGGGGGAGGGAGCAGGAGCAAGGGAGGGTGCAGTGTGTGGCCGGGAGGGAGGGTGCAGCAGGAACAATGGTGGATGCAGGAGCAGGATGGGGATAGGGTGTCTGGCCAGGAGGGTGTAGGAACAAGGGAGAGTGTCAGAACAAGCTGAGGGATGAGGGGTCTTGGCAGGGGGGAGGGTAAGCGAGTGCAAGGGATCGGGTGTGGGAGTCTGGGCATGAGGTGGGACTCTTACATGGCTTGTGCCTCCTTGCCACAACTGCCGCCGCCACGCAGTCCCAGCCATAGGTTGCCAACTCCTGGGATGGGCACTTTCAAGAATCCCTGCAAACTTAGCAGGTTCATCATTACTTAAAAAAACCCACATTTTAACCAGTTGACACCAGTCCGAATAACCAAGTAGGATAGAAATACTAAATGTGACAGAGAACCACAAAAGGCCCCTGGTAACAAAGTGACGTATATGCTAATAAGCTGAGATCCATGATATACTGGCCTATGGGAAAAAGACATGTCACCATTAGTAAGGTGAGAAACTACAAATAAGGAGAAAAGGAAACATCCCCTACTGAATATGCATCAAGCATAAAAGCATCAGTGTAACATATGATAAAAGTGGCATCCCAGCCTAGGGGCGGTAGAAGGAGATGGAGTCCTTGGGAGGTGCTGGCCATTGGTGATGATGGGGAAGGTGCAGGTGATGGGGAAGGTGCAGGTGATGAGGATGATGATGGCTACACCTTGGGTTGTTCTAGAAGGAGTGGTGTGACTACCTGGTATGGAAATATAGATGTACACTCCCTATTTATCTTATGAAATTGGGAGGGTTTGTGACTGTGCTAATTGTATTAATAAACTATATTTGCAATTACACAAGAGTTCCAATAGTGTGAGTGTTGCATCTGTGCACATCTGGGTTCCCAACCACAGAATAACTGAATCCTGGGCCTGATCCTGGGGCAAGGGACCTGTCAACCTTAAAGGTGGTAACTGGAAATTCATTAGATCAGGCAATGCTGCAGCCCCCCTTCTTCCCTAAGGCGATGGTCACCTTCTACTAGGCCAGTCTGCCAGAGTGAAGGAGCCACTCCTCCCAGCAAACAAGGCTTGTGAGTGCTGGGAAGGGATTCTGAGGCCAGGTTTACACTATGCAAGAAAGACCACCTCAGATATGCAACTCCAGCTACATGATTAGTGCAGCTGGCCTCGCTTAAGTCAAAATTCTGAACTTAAGTCAGAATTCTAAGGCATTCCCACTGCAGGAGGTTGACAGGAGAAACTCACCCATCACCTTCCCTTACTTCTCATGACCACATGGAGTACCGGGGTTGACGGGGGAGGGGCACTATCAGCAGTTGATTTAGCGTGTCCTTACTAGACCTGCTAAATCGAACCCTGGAAGATTGATCTCTGGAGCATGGATCTTGGGATAAGTGTAGACTTGGTCTTAGTAACAAACACACGGGCCCATCCCTTCTTCTGATCGAAATTGGTTACTTAAGAAACAAAAATACAGTAATTCCTCATTTAACACTATAGATACATTTCTGAAAATGTTTGTGCTAAGCGAAAACGTGCTATGCGGGGTCAATTTTCCCATTAAAAATAATGGAAAAGGTGGGGTTGCATTTCAGGTGGTGGTGGCAAAGTCAATTTTTCATTGGTGCTGGGTCGTCAATGTCAGCATTAGATATCTAGCAACACAAGATAACTAGCAACAAAAGTCGCTGCGGTTTATTAAAACACAAAGATAAACATGTGAGTGAGCGGAAGAGCACTGTGACCACGTGTATTCATCTGCTCGTGAGTATTACCACTATTTTCACCAACTTATACCGCCGCACGAAGTAGTCTGCTACTTGATTATTTTCGTGTTATTTCAGGGATTGTCGTGTTATTCGAAAAATGTTCCCTAAAAATAAAATCATGCTATTTTATTGAGAAAACGTGTTAAGCAGGCACGTGTTAAACAAGTAATTACTGTAAACTCACAGTCTGAGTTCTACAGACTAAACAGGATTTGGCTCAAACAGTGTTTCACCCTGGCAGATGGTTAGGGCTGACGGAGAATTTAATCCTTCATTCTTGGTTTTTTTCTTAATTTTCACCAGGAATGTACTGGTGTCTTTATTACTACAAGAATGAAAAGAGGTGAAATCAATGGAAAAAACTATTAATTTTTCTGGGTATGTATCGGGGTTTGTTTTGGTGGACAGAAGGACTGGGGGGAACGTATTCAATAGGTTAGTGGTTTGAGGAATGGAATTCAATGTGGTTTGCTTCAGAACTAAAACAGAACTCAGAACACAATGCCAGCCATGGGCAGTGGGTATCATAGGCTCCGCCAGGTGTTGCCTTGCCAAACTGCCTGAGGAGGCCCTGTTCATGCTCTACATCTAGGAGGCCAGGAGGGGGGCCAGGATGTGCCCCTGGGGCTGCTCTGTTTGCCCAGTACAGGGATTGACAGCTTAATTGTGCGTGGGCACTCATGGACAGGAGGGCCAGCCAGGTGGCATGGCACAGAGAAGCTGGGGCCATGCCTGGCTCTCCAGCACTCTGGGGAGGCTGCGGCCACACTGCCCACCAACTCTCTGGTGTTTTTATGGGGCAGGCCTCGGCAGCCCTGTTTTTATGGGGTGAGGGATGAGGTCTGGGCATCAGTCATTACCTAGGAAAACTGTGCTAGGTACTGTACATTTAGTAGGTATATTACGGTAGCATCAGAGCCCAGTCATGGGCCAGGAGTCCATTGTGCTAGATGATTTATTTATAGACAGTGCAAATGATTTATTAGGTGTTTTATGGTAGTGCCTTGCCACCTGTGATGGCCGAAGAAGCCATAGTGCTGGGTGCTGGACAGACAAAGAGCAAAAAGAGAGTCCTTGTCCCAGAGAGCCGACAGTCTAATGTGGACACGACCAACAGGAGTTTTACCAGGTGCTAGCTGGGTGGAGGTAAACACTGGCTCCCTGGGAGAGTTTTCACGAACACCTGCTCACACTGCAATCACACAGTCAGAGTAGGGCTTCACTGGGTGGTGATAACCCGTGTCCCAAACCCACTTTTCCCTCTCATGCAGACATGGCCAGGGCAGCTCCTTCTCGGGACTCAGTCAGTGTTCCCTGTAAGCCGTGCACTTGTGTGGCTGCCCAGGAGTGGTTCAAATGCTGCCCAGCTAATTAGCGGAGCGCCCACATGCCTCGGTGCACATAAAAAATTATTCTGCACATGGAGGGAAAAATCCTCACGTGGATGGAAAAGATGAGAGGGAACATTGGTCTCCGCTTCTGGTGGCCAAGAGGTGCTTTGAGAAGAAGAGGGAACTCCAAACATGGAGGGGGAGGAGGACTCTAGAGTGCCGCTAGCTCCTACGCCGTAGTGGGTGCGTCTACACTGCACTAGAACACCCCGGCTGGCCCTGACAGCTGCCTTGGGCTGAGGCTGCTGTGTGCATGTTTGGTCTGTAGCCCAGGTTCTGCGACCTTCCCCCTTCACAGGGTCGCAGACATAGGCATGCTCAGGGGGTGTGCTGGGTGTGCCTGGGCACACGCTACTGTCTAAAACAAAAGTGGCCTTGTGTTTGAATTTAATTGCATGATACGCTCTTTCAGTTTTAAAGTATGGATTGTTGTATTATGCAATAAGTGCCGAATTGTGTAATAAAAATGTTGTAGAAATGTATAGAAAGCCCGCGTTCGCTCGCAGCATGCCCTTTATGATTGAGTATTCAATAAATGTTCGCCTTTAAAAAAAAATAACGAAAATTCCCGGGGTGCACACCCTAGTGAAACGTGCTGCGCACGCCTATGGTCCCAGAGCCCCGGCTCCAGAGAGCCTACATGCGTCCATGGTGATTTTATAGTCCCGCACGTCTAGCCCAGGTCAGTTGACCAGGGTCTATGGCAGGTCCCTCCCCTTCCCCTGTCAGTCTGTCTCCTAGTACATATGCAGAGTGGCCCACCCACAGTGCCCTTGGTGCCCTCAGCCTGCCAGGCACTGCTCAGCAGGCAGGCGGGGGGAAGAGCCTCTAGGCCTGGCCTACGCCCAACCCAGCCTCACCTGCTCCCTGCTCTGGGGTCATTCACCAGCACCAATCAGCTAGGCCCACAACATGCACACGCTGGGCCTAATGCCTGCTTCCCATCGGCAGGCTCCTCCAGCCAGGGATCCCTGTCGGAGCCCTTTACCCCCAAGCCTACCCAACCGGCTGGGGCGGGGCAGAGGGGGACAGACAGGGCTGCCGAGGCCTGCCCCATAAAAACAAACCAAGCCCCAGACCATCACCCCCCCCCGATATCTCAGGCCAGAGCTCCCCCACCCCCCAGCTCCGCTGGCGCCTCTCTTGCCTGACTCCCCCCCATTCCTTGCCAGAGGACTGGCTTTACCATGAGGTGAACTGAGGCAGCCACCTCAGGTGTCAGACTGTGTGTGGGGGGGGAGGGAGGGACACCACTAGGACCCAGAGTGTAGAAAATGGTGTCTGCTGCTGGTGCAGATGTGTTCTCTCTGCTCTAGATGCACAGAGATGGTGGAGTGCCATGAGAGGAGTAGACCAGGAAGAAGGCAGACTTGAGACCTTTCAAAGTTTTGGTCCAAGCAAGGGGACATGGGGGTGTCATTTGAGTTCCCCGCCTCAGGTGCCAAAATGTTGGGGGCCGGCCCTGCCCCTCACCATCACCCCCCCAGCCCAGTGCACTGCCACCTCGCTCTCACACACTCCCATGACCCTTTGAGGGAGGGTGAATGCGTGAGCTACACATTAGATGGAGACACACTTGGGAGGAGGAGACTGGGAGTGGGAAGGTCCCTTTCTCCCTTCACACCCCAGGAGGATTAGGCCGGCCTGGCAGGTGCCAGTTTCCTGATTACATCAGTTGGGAAGAGCGGGAGGAAGAACAGCCTGTCCTCCCCCGGCCTGTCAGTGCCTCACCCATCTGTGGGCCAAACGGGGAAGGGATCCTGCCCCACACTTACCGTCAGCGAGAGCGTGTGTGAGCAACCCCCCAGCCCCGGGGCAAGGCTCCACTTCCACTTCCCTTTGCACAGAGATGAGTAGTCATAAGAGGGCAGCAGAGCCCTGGCCCTGAGCTCAGTGAAGGACCTGATCTGGACTTGAGGATCTGGGGGCTGCGGGCTGCGATTGAGGGGCACTGGCACAGCTGAAGGGAGCTGCACAGTTGGGGGGGGGGGAGCGAGGCTGGACTGAGGGGCACACTGGCAGAATGGGGGTGGGGGAGCCTGTGGCGTGGTTAGAAGGGAGCATGGGCAGAGATTGAGGGGGGCTGTGGGGTGTTGCCCCCACAAACTGTGTACAAGAGGTTTCAAACTGTTGGGTGGATCCCCCTAGCACGGGGCTGGGGAACCTTCTCTTGAGTCTGGGGCTGCTGACCCACGGAAAAAAACAGCTGAGAAGCAAAGCGAGACGCCCCCGACTGAGAAGGAGAAAGACCCTCCCCACAGTCCCCTCGCACGCTGGAGCCGAGGGGCCCAGACTAGTAGATTTTGTGTGCTCCAGCTCTGTGGGCAGGTGGCAGGGGGAATGGAGCACCAGCATGTGCTCCCCAATTTGGGGGGTGGAGCCCTGAGCCTTAGAGGCCAGATCCAGGCCAACTGGGGACCACATTCGGCCTCCCGGGCCTGAGGTTCCCCATCCCAGCAGGACAGAGGAGCAGTGACATCATGTGACTCAGGCCAGCTGGCTAGCCCCTCAGGGATGCAGGGGGCAGGGAAATGTTTGGGGAGGAAGCGCCATTTCAACTCCCCGACTCGCTCATTAAGTACACGAGTTAAATATAGTGTTAAGTATAGTCCCACCAACCAGGGTAAAACCAAAAGTGAGCCCTCTCTTTATTATTAACAGTATTAATCTCCCCCCCCCCCCCGCACGCCAAATAAAGATGTCAAACTACACTTATGAAGCTGTGGGGCAGGACTGAGGGGCACCTGCAGAGCTGTGAGGGGGAACCCAGGGCTGGGCCAGCTGGGAACGGTGGGTCTGGATTGAGGGGCACTGGCAGAGCGGCAGAGGGAGCTCGGGGCTGGGCTAGCAGGGAGCTGTGGGTCTGGATTGAGGCACTGGCAGAGCTGGGGAGAAGGTGAGGTAGATTCTTGCCGTTCAGTTCCCCTGCTTCCACCTCCTGGAGCATCAGAATTGCATCAGGCTTCTTAATGCAGTTGTTGCTGTGACGCAGGTGACAGGCTCTGGCAGCTACCGGACGGGTGGGGCTGGTGCTGAGCTATTTGGTGAGGTATTAGGGTGCTTGGCAGCTGGTTTGGGGCTTAAACCCAGAAACCTGGGTCAGGAGGAAGGAAGGATGCTCAGTGAGAAGCAAGGAGAACCATGCGCATGGGCTGGCCCCTCCTGGAAACCTCACTTGACTGACTATAAGCACTGTTCACCTGGCCTCAGGCACCTCACTTCTCCCCTGCATGGCTGCAGCCAGCTCTTGGCCCCTCTGCCCAGACTGATGCCCCAAGATCGGCTGGGATCATCTCTGCCCTGCCGAAAGTGCAAATGAAGCCAGGATTTAACTATCCCGCGCTTCATTTGCATAATCACGCAATGGCGCTCTTCCGAAAAAACGCTAGTTCGAAATTGAATCCGCAGTCTAGACACGGTTCTTTCGAAAACAGGGCGCTTTTTCGAAAGATCCTGTAAACCTCAGGTTTTGAAACCCCGTTTTCGAAAGAACCGCGTCTAGACTGCGGTTTCAATTTCGAGCTAGTGTTTTTTCGGAAGCGCGCCATTACGTGATTATGCAAATGAAGCGCGGGATAGTTAAATCCTGGCTTCATTTGCACTTTCGAAGTGCTTCATTTACATCCCTCTGCCGACAGAGGGGTGTAGTCTAGACATAGCCCTAGTGTCCTGCCCTGACCCAGGATTGGAGCCGGTGCCCCCTAGCGGGCAAAGGCCCCAGTCCCATTCCTCATGCCCAGCAGCAGGGGCTGGGCGGAAGCTGCTGCCCCTAAGAGGTTCAAAGCTCCTGTCATGGCCTATGAGTTAGCGTCCATGGTGTCTCGCTGTTCGTCCATTTCCCTTCCCTGCCACCGGCCAGCCAGCCACGGAGGACTGGCTGGGAGACCCTGTCTGAGCTGCTTGCACCCCGGAGATGGACTGTGTGTCGGGGCCTTTCCTCACCTTATAACCAGGGGGACCTGGCAGCAGGGCTAATGGGGACTCTCTGGGTACAACTGTTCTTCCTGTCCCCTGCCCTGGGTCTGTGCTGGCCCCTTTGCTTTGCTTTTCTGTCCCCTTGTCAGCTCCTATCTGCTCCCCCCCCCCACCACCATGCCTGGGACACCCCAGTCTGCCCCCCCCATACTCAAGATGGCATCTATACCTCCTAGCCCCTCTCTGCTCCCCCTGGCATCTGAGATGCTCTGTCCGTGCCCAGGAGGTCCCTGTCTACTCCCCCTGGTCCTCAGGATGCTCCCGTTTGCATCCAGGAAGCCTCATCTGCATCCCCCATCTTCAGGATGCCTCTATTTGCATTTCCTGGTCTTTGGGGGATGCCCCCCTCTGCTGCCTCTGGCTCCACAGGTGCCCCTGCCTGCTCCCCCTCCCCCCCCAGCCTGTAGCTTTGCAGAAGGCTCTTTCTGTGGGGCACTGACCGTACCAGGGCTCCTGCCCAGAAGCCAAGTGTTGGCGAGTGGGTGCAGGTCTGAACTGGTGCCCTCACTCACACCCTTCCACTGTCCCTGGCTCAGCCCAGCCATGCCCCGAGGGCTTCTGCAGCCAGTTCCTCTGACTTTACTTGCCATGCTTCCTTCTCAGTTTTTATTGGAAGCTGGTAGTGAGTCACAAGGCCTGGGAAGGAGAAGGATGGGAGCCAACAGGTGGGATATAAGGGCTCCAGACAAGCTGCAGGTAGACGATCGATTGCAGCATCTCCTAGAATTTCCCTGCAGGACACAGGATGAGGCTGCGTGAGTAGGGGCTGCTGCAGGGGAAGGAGGGTTGTGTTCCACTGCGCCGGTGGCTGCGCTGCTCCCCAGCATCAGTCGCACAGGTTGCTGATGTGAGGAGTCTGTCCATGCTCAGCTGGAGTGGAAGGGCTCAGCCCAGCTTTACACAGAGACTGGGCATGCCAGCAGGCAGCCGGTGAGAGAAGGGGATGTTGCTTGGGGCTTTCACTGGGTGAAGGTGCTCAGCCCCCCTCATGGCTCCTGACTTGGCTTTTCCCACAGGACTCAGGTTTCCCCTCCTGGTCTTTAGTGCGGTTGACTCCTAATTAGACCGGGGCATAGGGCTGCAAAGCTGTGAAGGGGGGATTCCAGGGCTGGGCTAGCAGGGGACTGAGGGCTGGGATGGAGGGGTAGGATGGCATGCAAAGGTTGTGTCCTTTCCTTCCTTCCTGCTGCAACAGGCAGGGATCGTCCTGTGCAGGGGAGCCAGTGGCCAAGCGCTCATCCCAGCTGGGGTGGGCGTAGCAATGTCACCGGGCCTGGGCGGAGGACTGTGCGTGTGCAGGGTCGCTTTGGGTTGGGATCTGTTCAGCCCAGGGATCCCTCCTGTGGCGAGCCCATGTCCCTCACTGTGTGGGGAGGGTTGTGCAGGGAGGCGGAGGGGCTCAGCCCAGGGCAATAGATGAGTCGTGGAGTAGCCAAGAGATGCCTCCCTGCACTCCGGCCCCAACGTATAGGGGAAGGGCCCAATCCTG
Source organism: Pelodiscus sinensis (assembly GCF_049634645.1). Classification (NCBI taxonomy): domain Eukaryota; kingdom Metazoa; phylum Chordata; order Testudines; family Trionychidae; genus Pelodiscus; species Pelodiscus sinensis. Next base: position 128,510,045 of record NC_134714.1, on the reverse strand, counting down.
GGGGAACAACTCAGAATCGGGCCCACTGGGGACCAGATTCCTTTCTATACCCTTCCCCCCTTAAAAGTCTACCAATTTGCCTGGGCCCATGAATGAAGTGCCTTGTTATAGAGCTGGCCCCAAAAGGCTCCCTTCCCATTGGCCCACGCGCTAGCGCCCTGGAGGTCTGAGGAGAGGTATGTGCTGCGGGGGATGGCAGGTGAAACCCCCACAGCAGGAGCAAACGGAGTGACAGGCCATTCCCGCCAAATGGGGGTCTGGCCCTTTGACTCCAGGGGCGTTCAGGGGCTTGGGCGACCTGGATTCTGATCCCAGCTTGGACCTTGGGCATATAATTGAACATAAGAACGGTCTTACTGGGTCAGACCAAAGGTCCATCTAGCCCAGTATCCTGTCTGCCGACAGTGGCCAGTGCCAGGTGCCTCAGAGGGGGTGGACTGAAGACAATGATCAAGCGATTTGTCTCCTGCCATCCTTCTCCAGCCTTTGACAAACTGAGGCCAGGGGCACCATTCCTTACCACCTGGCTAATAGCCTTTTATGGACCTAATCTCCATGAATTTATCTAGCTCTTTTTTAAACTCTGTTATAGCCCTAGCCTTCACAGCCTCCTCTGGCAAGGAGTTCCACAGGTTGACTGTGCACTGTGTGAAGAAGAACTTTCTTTTATTAGTTTTAAACCTGTTACCCATTAATGCCATTTGGTGTCCTCTAGTTCTTATATTATGGGAACAAGTAAATACCTTTTCTTCATTCACCCTCTTCACACCACTCATGATTTTATAGACCTCTATCATATTCCCCCTCAGTCTCTTTTCTAAACTGAAAAGTCCCAGTCTCTTTAGCCTCTCCTCATATAGGACCTGTTCCAAACCCCTAATCATTTTAGTTGCTCTTTTCTGAACCTTTTCTAATGCCAAAATATCTTTTTTGAGGTGAGGAGACCTCAGGCTAGGTCTAGACTATGGGGCTTTATTGGAAAAAGCTACGCAAATTGCACTCCGCAATTTGCGTAGCTTTTTCTGATCGCTTTTCCAGAAGAGCACTTTTCTGCCATTTGGCCTAATCTAGATGGGGCCTAATGGTGGAAAAGCTTCCTCTTTCGGCAGAGTCCTTATTCCTCATGGAATGAGGTTCACAGAGCTCCCCGAAAGAGCGTGTTTGCGCTTCTGCGAAAAAAAAAAGCCGAAGAGCAAATGTGTTCCCTGGAGGTGGAGGGGTTTTCCGGGATACTAGAGGTAACCCGGGAAAACCTTGTCTAGACATAGCCTCACTTTGGCTCCATGCCATGTTTGTCCACCACATACTGTGGCTGCCTTAGTCTCATGGCTCTCAGAGACAGTCATCACCATTATTATTTCAGCAGCACCCCAGGCTGTACGAGATGCCGGGTCGTTACTTAAAGCGTCGCAGCAGCAGGACGGCTAAAAGCGAACGAAAGGGAAGAAATGCAAAAGGCCTTTCTCTCCTTGCTTTCTGTGTACAGTTCAGGGCTTCCCGTGTGGCAGTTTCACGCCTGCCTTGGGAGTCCGTTTCACTTCTTGCCGCCTGGGCTGCTTGAGTGCTTGCTTGGACGTTCACGGTCCTCTTCCGTGACATCCCTTCATGGTCATCCTTCTTGTGGGGGGGAGTGCGCCAGGTGTCATTTAAAATCAACCAGATGAAATATCTCAAGTAGCAATGTTGGCACAGGCTGCAAGGCCAGAAGGGATCGGCAAGCCCGACTTGCTGTGGCCACAGAACCTCACCCAGGGATTGCACAATAGACACCACACTTGCATTTGATTTCCTCTGGCTAAAGGCAAGGAAATTCCTTGGCTTAGAGATGGAAGGAATCCACAACCTGCGCCCTTGGGGGAAACAGAATGTTAATTGGGGATCAGAAGGAAGGAGGTGGAAGAAACCTGCCTCTGCAGACATACACAAGTTATTTCCGGGGCCATCCTTAGCCATAAGCAGAGAAGGCAGTTGCCTAGACCAGTGTTTCTCAACCTTTTTTTGCTCATGGGCCCCTTCTGAGCCTCGTTTACCTCTGTGGCCCCCCTCATAGCCACTGTTAGTTGGAAAAAAAGGTACATCATTTACCTAATGTTCCGGTTTTTCCACGTGGCCCCCTAGAGGTAGGGCATGGCCCCTGGGGAGCCATATGGCCCACGGTTGAGAACCACTGGCCTAGGGCATCAGTATTTCTGGGGCACCACTCTGCCGGGACGGACAGGAAGCAGTGGAGCATGTAACAGCAGGGCTGGGTGCTAGACAGAGCCAAATGTGTTGCCTGCAGCGCAGTCTGAGGGAGGGGATTGGCTGCTGGGGTCTCTGGGAAGGGGAGGGCGTAGGGGTGGAAGAGCAAGTCAGGCATAGGGGCGTCAGTTTAATAATCCTGCCTAGGGCACCATAAATCCTAAGGATGGCCCTGGTTATTACCATAGAAATTTACATGGGTGCTTATTTATGTGGGGAGCTGGGGCTAGAATTTGCATCCTTCTGCCCCAAAACACAGGTCTCTACCATGGCAGGGGGAAGCCTGGATTTGGCAGCAGTTACAAGCCCCTTATTTTCTCTGGGCACCCTGGCACTGTGGGCACGTGTTCCTGGGCTTGACCGAGGGCTTGGGCGGGAGATCTCTGCGGCAAACGGAGGGCTGGCAGTCCCCATGCCCATCTCCCCACCCTCACTGAGGATACAGTAATTCCTCATTTAACACTATAGATGTGTTTCTGAAAAAGTTTGTGCTAAGCGAAGACGTGCTATGCGGGGTCAATTTTCCCATTAAAAATGATGGAAAAGGTGGAGGCTGTGGTTCAGGTGGTAGTGGTGGCAAAATCAATTTTTTGTTGGTGCTGGGTCATCAACATCAACATTAGATATCTAGCAACGCAAGTCACCGCGGTTTGTTAAAACACAAAGACAAACATGTGAGTGAGTGGAGGAGTGCTGAGACCATGAATATTCATCCATTCATGCATATTACCACTGTTTTCACCAACTTATACTGCCACGCGAAGTAGTCCACCACTTGATTATTTTCATGTTATTTTGGGGACAGTCGTGTTGTTCGAAAAACATTCCCTAAAAGAAAATCATGCTATTGCGAAAACGTGTTAAGCGGGCACGTGTTAAATGAGTAATTTAACCTGTATCCCTGGCAGGTTTCAGTCTAATCTGCTCTTGAGAGCCTGCAAGGGCAGGGATGCTGCAGTCTCTTCTGGTGACCTGTTCCAGAGCTGAAGTAGCCTCAGAATTTTTCCTAGTATCTAACCTGAATTGCCTGTGCTGCAAAATAAGCCAAGGGCTTCCCATCAGAAAAGCCTCTGGTGAACTGATGGAAGGGAGCTGTGTGTAGTGGGAGAAGGGACCATGTGTCTGAGGTCTCATGGTGGTGGGCGGCAGCTAGAGGGATCTTGTGGGGCCAGAACCGTAGCAGCTGAGGGGTAAGGGATGCAGGGAGATAGGCAGCCTCAGAAGATAACGGCTCAGGGATAGAAGGGAGGGCTTTTATAGCCCTGCCCTCTTTCCCAGCATTCCTTGTTGCCTAGCCTATAACTTCCATTGGTCCTGGGAACTACACCTCCCAGAATCCTCTGGGAACTGGCTAGCCTCCCTTAAAGGGACAGGTAATGTCTCCTCCCCCATCTCCCTGCCAGTCACTAGTCTTCATTCTGCTCCCTGCCTGATTTAATATGTGTGTTGTGTGCATGTGTATGTGTGCGCGCACGTGGTGGGAAAACTCCCTATTGGTCCCCTAGAGAGTGATGTCGTCACGCCCAGTCAGCCAATCAGAATGAGACTTTGGACCACGTGTGTTCTCTGGCAGGACAGGGAGGTGATGTGGTGTGTTGTCCCCCCATGCAGGATGGAGTGATGTCTTGTCCCTGACCTCGGTGCTAGCTGTGCTCTGGTCCCTGGCCTGGGGGCGGCCGGGCCACACGTGCAGTGACGAGTGGCCCAATGCCCAGAACATCGCAGGGCGCCTGATGAACTACTTGGAGAACCTGCATAAGCTGTTCCTGGTATGAGAGGGGCTCCCCCAGGGACCCAGTCTTGCATGGGCCCTCCCCATGGACACCCCCCCCCCACTCTGACCAGCTTCCCCCATGTGCCATTCCTGGCTTGACCATCTGCTTCCATCCACCATGCTCAGGCCCTCTCTCCCGCCTAGGCCCTCCCCATCTGTCAGACCTCCTTATGGGACCCCCCCCATCCTGATCATCTCCTCCCAGACCAGACCCTCCCCCTCTTCATAGGTGCCCCATCCTGGCTATTCCTCCCCCATAGGTCCCCTCCCCCTCAGTTCAGCCACGCTTTGGAATGCTCCCCTTGACCATCTTTATTCCCACGGGGCCACCCTGCTCAGGTCTTCTCCTCCATGCCCCCCCCCCCCCACTTAGACCCTCCCAGCCTCCCCTGATGCATCTCCATGCTTGCAGCAAGAGGGTTTCCAAGACGGAGGAAAGAGGAGCCTCCCCATCTTCATCCCAAGGAGCAATGAGACCAGCGACAGTGCCGTCCTGCTGGTAAGGAGACAGGTGGACCCGGGCAGGAGACACCCGGGGACTTGGCGGGGACAAGGCTGGGCCCCCCAGTAGGATTGAGATCTTCCAGCCCAATGCTGGGTCATTGGCCTCAGGGTCGCACTGGGGAACTGCCAGCCTGAGCTTTTTCTGCCTGAGTTGAGGGATCCTGCTGCATCGACTGAGACCGTAGCCAACCCAGCCCTCACTAAAGGGGACAGCGCCCTGCAGCGGGTGACATGTCCCTTCTCCTGGGCCAGCCTGGCTGCCGGACTCCTGCCCTCCCCTCCCAGCCTACACCTCTCTCCAAGGGAACTAGGGACAGACACCCAGGGGCAGGGCTGGGCAAGATACATCTCGCGGGTCAGATTTGTCCTGCAAAGCCACTAGATCCGGCCCATGGAGCCCCCTGCTGGGACCCTCAGGCACACAGGGCTTTAAGCTCCGGGCTGCTCCCTGTGCCTCTCTGCTCGGGAGGGAGGGGGAGGCTTCCGGTGATCTCCCTGCGCCAGCCCAATCCTCAGCTCCTATTGTCTGGAAACAACCGGCCAATAGGAACTGACCCCAGCCCAATCCTCAGCTCTTATTGGCTGGAAACAGCTAGCCAATAGGAGCTGAGAGATTGGCCTGGGGGGGAGCAGCGCAAGCCTCTTCCCCCACTCCTGCAGTTGAGAGCCACATGGAGGGAGCTGCCTGCATGTTCAAGTGGTCTTGGGCTGCAGCAGACAGGGAGCCCAGCCTGCTTTGGGGGTGCTGCAGGCTGGGAGCTGCTTAGGTAAGCGCCTCCCAGCCAGAGCCTGCCTCTGGCACCCCTGCTCCTCCTGTCCCCAAACTCCCTCCCCAGGACACCATCCAAACCCTCTCCATCTCCCTGCTCCAGGTCATAACTCCCTCCCAGAGCCTGTACCCCCTCCTACATCCTTCCCCCAGGCCAGAATCCTCTCCTGCATCCATACCCCCTCCCAGACCCTGCACCCCATTCCCCTTCCTTCTCCCAAACTCCCTCTCAGACCTCAAACTGTCTCCTGCACCCCAGCCCCTCACCCCATGCACGCTTTGGCACCATCCTAGACCCCACACCTCCTCCCCAGAAGAGCGCGGCCCTTGACCACTATCCAAAACCTTGGAGTGGCCCCCCCACCAAAAATTATTGCCCACCCCTGCCCTGATTCTCTCACTGGCTCCGCCTCATATTGGCTCCCACCATGGGGGAATTGGTTAGGCCCTCACCATCCTCCTGCTTGGAAGGGCAGATTGCCTCAGTCCCTGTTTCACTGGGAGGTTGGGGAGGCGCAAGGGGCAGGGGGGTTGAGGAGGTGCTGAAAGACTAAAGACTTGTTACAGCTAAGAAAGCCCCACTTCCCAACCCCATCAACAGAGGGGGAAACTGAGGCACAGAGAGGGATATGGCCATTCCTGAGGCTGTGTGGTGAGCTTGGAACTCAGGCGTCCTCGCTTACAGGCCTAACATTAGACAGCCAGTAACTAACCACATAGCAGGAGCGAGACTCCCTGTGGTGGCTAGGGCCCGTCAGCGCTCTGCAATGCTAGGGGCTGTATAAAGCAAAGAGCAGGCCTGGAGGTTGAGCCCTTCTTGGAGCCCTGTGGACAAGGGTGGGAGGAGCGCTGCAAGCCCTGACCAGTCTCCTCTCCCACGCCCCAGGACACGATCAGCACACATCTGTGCCAGTACCATGGCTGCTTGGGGCACTTGGTGAACAGCTCCTGGTGGAACAAGCAGTCGACGCAGACGACACTCATCACCAGCAAAATGAGCATCTGCCAGCACGAGCTTTCCAAACTCAGAAACACCATCCACAAGATGAAGGTAAATGAGACCCTGTCCCCTGCCCTGCAGTGCTGTCTCCTGCAGATAAACCACGGGAGAAACCATTGCTGCTGTCAGCTGTGGGGGAGGCCGAGCTGACATGTTGCTGCATATAGTTTAGTCTGCCTGTAGCAATCACTGAGGATTGGTATGGAGAGCGGATGAGGCTGTAGGCTGGGATCCGGGAGACAGTGGTTCAATTTTTTTCTCTCCCCGTGTGACGTTAATCTGAGGGCTGGATTAATACAGCTCTGAATCCCCCTCTCTCCCTGTGATGAGGTGGGGGAGTCTCCCAGAATTAGCTCAGCCAATGGGGTCGCTCTCCTTGGGAGATGCGGAATATGGGCAAAAATAGTCTTTGATGACATCATCGAAGCCTGTATCCTGATGCACGTGGCCAAGGGAACTGGATTAAAGTTGCGGGAGGAGGGGGGAGCTTTAATTCTGTTATTTCCTCACTGTTGAACAATTGGCTTTGTGACCTGTTTTTGCTGTAATTTTCTCTAATCTTTAAAAAATACTGAGGCGGGGGGAGGGAAACAGATCTCCCCCAGTGGAACCATGTTGACCTGAGCCTTGGTCATCAGCAGGGCAGGGAACATTTAGAGCCACCTTACATTGCTCTGCCTCTCATGGGTCGTGGGTGAAGGTAGGGCTGGGGGAGGCAAGACCCCTTACCCTCTCTGCTATTGGGTGGCAGCAGAGAAATGGTGAGACTCAGGATAACGATGTCCCATTGTAGGCTCTGGAGTGTGACCTAGCTGTCATGGATGCTACGGCCCTGTCCCCCTCTCCACCCTCTGACTCCTGCAACTCCTTCTCCCTGTCCACCCCCCAGACTGCTTCTGCTTCCCCCTCCATGAGATATGGGACCCCCTACAGGGGAACACTGGGAGAACAGGAGAGACAGAACCCCTTCTGCCCTGGCCTGGCTGGAGCATGCTCAGTGCAGACAGAATCGCTGGAGATTTTAGCTGCCTAACTCTAACAATCCTACTGCGCAAGAGCAAGGTGTATAAGTAGGTCAAATTTAAGGTCAATTTTCATAGACACAAATGCCAGCCCTCTTGCAAGTGTTGCTCTCACAACTAGGCCACACAACCCTCGTAGAGTCAAGACCTGAACCTAAGAGTCAAGATCACCTAATGACCAGGAAGGTCATTCTGTAAAGAGAACTGTGAAAATATCAGATTTTTCAGTTCATTGGCTGCTCTGAAAAGTAAAGGGAAAAAATCCGTGTCAGGTTGGTCCCAAACGAAAGATTTCTGAATGTTGTGTTGGACTAAAATATGTTTTGTTTTGGGTGGATCATATGTTTCCTTATGACGATGTTGTAAAACTTTGTGTGGTTTTGTCCATTTTCACGTTTTCGTACAGTTGCAAAATAAAATGCAAGAGCACTTTTTAATGGAAAGTCTTTTTAAACTGAAAAATCAAATCATTTTGTGTTTGAGCCTGGAGGTTTTCTTTCCCTCCCTAAATGAACAATTTGGTGGAAGCAACACAGATTCTCGAAATATTTCTGGCTCTCAGAATCTGCATTTTTTTTCCAGATGAAGAAAACGGTGTCAGAAAAGTATCACTTAGCTCCAATCATGCCCCAGAGAAGTTAGCTTCCTCTTATTGCTGTAGCACATGAAAAAAGGCCCTCTGGTGGAGTTCTAAAGACCACAGGTTCAAATCCCTGTGCTGGGAGCTTTTGTAGGCTTTTCCGTTAATCTCTTCTGGAGTGCTGTGAGCAAGACATGAGAAATCATTCTTCCCTTTACTCTGTGCCGATTAGGCCTTAACTGGAGTATTGTGTCCTGTTCTGGGCAATTTATTCCAGTGCTTAACCACCCTGACAGGTAAGTTTTCCTAATGTCCAACTTAAACCTCCCTTACCCATGTTTCAAGAAAGATCTGGAGAAGGTCCAGAGAAGAGCCACAAAAATAGTTGAAGGTCTACAAAACATGAGCTATGAGAGAAGGCTGAAAGAATTGCGTTTGTTTAGCTTGGAAAAGAGAAGACTGAGAGGGGACATGGTAGCAGTTTTCAAGTACCATAAAGGGTGTTACAAGGAGGAGGGAGAAAAATTGTTCTCCTTAACCTTTGACGATAGGACAAGAAGCAATGGGCTTAAACTGCAGCAAGGGAGGTTTAGGTTGGACATTAGGAAAAAATTCCTGCCTGTCAGGGTGGATAAACACTGGAATAAATTGCCTACGGAGGTTATGGAATCTCAATCGCTGAAGATATTTAATAGCAGGCTAGACAGACATCTGTCATGGATGATCTAGACTAGCAGGTGCTTGGTCCTGCTGTGAGGGCAGGGGACTGGACTCGATGACCTCTCGAGGTCCCTTCCAGTTCTGAGTTTATGATTCCAGGAGTCTTTCCCCTATTTATAATCCTGCTTTGTTTCCTTTGTGGGACACAGGCATGCCCTTTGCAAGTAGCTTGATGACTGGGGGGGAATGGAGTGATCTGTCAGGCATAGGGGGTGACCGGCAGTAAAACCCAAGTGTTCTGTAGGTTGCTAGCTTTTGGCAGGGTGACCTTCTGACGTTACCTTCTCCCTCTCTCTTTGCTCTTCCCAGCAGCGACCAGCAGCACGGTCCCCGTCCCCCTGTGAAGTAGCCTGTCCCTTTGCTGGCACCGGATGGAAGGAGATCGCTGCCGGGCCCCAGCTCTCTAAGGAGCTTCTTGAGTACTTGAAGGAGCTGCAGTCCCCCTGTGGCTGAAGACAGTCTGTGTGTGTGTGTGTGTGTGTGTGTGTGTGTGTGTGTGTGTGTGTGTGTGTGTGTGTGTGTATATAGAGTGGTGTGTTTGTGCAAAGCTCTGTGTGTGGGTGCACAAGAAGAACAGTTATGAGACCATGGCTTGGATTTTCCAACATATGCTACTGATGTCTCCTGCGTCCCTTGGTGTGCTGCTAATACCTTTGCTGTTAATAATTATATTTAATAACTATTGTCTCTCTCAACTTCCCCCAGAGGCCGCACTAGGTGGCAAGTATATTTTTAAATAAAACACACGCCTTTTCTATTCCTGTGACTTTTGTGTAGCGTTAGCTCCTCCCCCCCCCCCCCCCGTTGGCTCATTTGCATGCAACATGTCGATTGGCTGGATTGATTGATATACCACAGAGGACTATGCTTAGCCCCCACCCCCGCCCACCCCTGCTTCTGAGTAAGGCCGGGCTGATGTGGGGGACACACCAGCTGTCAGGTGACTATTGGGTGTGGACTATGGAGGGTTGGGTGGGGCCCATGGGATAGGTGCTAAATGCCCTAGTGCAGGGGTCACCAACACCCTTGACCCACCTCCGATGTGCCCCTTCTCCGAGGTCCTGCTCCTGCTCACTGCGTCCGCTCCCCATTCTCCCTTTTCATCAAGCAAGCGCAGAGGGTTAGGGCGTAGGCTCTGGTCTTGGGCTCAGGGATTTGGAGCGTGGGAGGGGCCCTGAGCTGAGCCTGGGGCAGGGAGTTGGGGTGTAGGAAGGGGTTCAGGGGACAGGCTCTGTAAGGGAGTTTGGGCTCAAGGGGCTTGGGGTGTAGGAGGGGGTTCTTAACTGGGACAGGAGTTCAGGATTCTGGCTGCAACTGGACACTGCTTATCACAGGTGGCTCCTGGGTGGTGGTGCAGTGGGGCTAAGGTGGGCTCAGCCTTGCACTACTCTCTAAGGCAGCCAGCAAACTCCATCCCAAGTCCTGTTGTACCCTCCTCTCCCCCAGTCCGTTCTGTGGAGATAAAACACAGGGTGGGAGGGGGCACCCTGACATCAGTGTCCCCTCCTCTCCTTTCCCTGCCCTGTACAGTAAGCAGGAGGCTAATGCAGGGGGTGGAGAGCAGGGCAGCTCAAAGGGAAGGAGAGGCACAGCCGTGGTGGGGAGGGGCAGCGGAAGTGCGAGTGTCTTGGCCAAACCAGTCAGGATCCCCTGTCAGAGGCTCCATGATCTACCAGTAGATCCCGATCGACTGGTTGGTGACCCCTGCCCTAGTGAGAAGAGGGATGGAGCAGGGTGGGAGGGCAGTGCGGGGAGAGGGGATCTGCTGCCATTACAAGGTATCTTAGTTATAAGCATGTAGAAGGTCATTCCAGCCTAGGAAATCCACCAGTCGAACCCTTCCAGGGGAACAGGGGTAACCACATCTAGGTAAAGATCCCCCACAGCGTTATTCATCCTTGCGTCACCTTAATTGCCCAGCGAGGTAATCGGATCAGTGGGCTTACCCCCACCCCTGCCCTTCTCTACCATTTACCCTAACGCGGCCTGGCTGGCTGCAGGCGGGAGAAGAAGAGACCAGGACCCCGATGTGTTCAGACTTTATTTACTGTTGCAAGACATGGCAGGTGCTGGGAGAGGGGCAGAGTCAAGGGGATTCGTGGAAGGGACCCCCAACCGGTCAGCTCTTCCCGGTACCTTTCAGAAGGTCTGTGTCCGTGATGGGTGGGATGGTCACAGGCTACAGCCAGAAAAGTCTGTCTGGGGATATAGAGGGCAAGAGGAGAAGAGAAAGGGAGGTAGAAGAAAAATCCAGCTTCTAAAAGAATTGGAGGAAAGGGAGGGGGAGCAGACTGTGGCAATGAAGGGGAGGAGGCCTGGGAGCGAGCTAGACAGCGGCTACGTACTGGGGATACTGAGAGATAATAATCATCCCGGACTCATCGACAGATCTCCAAGTGCTTTACCAAGTAGGTCAGGGCCATGCACTCTCCCCACCAAAGCGTCAGAGCCAAGTGGCGCTCTGTGGGCCGGTACCTGGGGCGCCGGGCGCGGAGGGGGTTGGGTCACACTCTGCTGGGGTCGCTGACGTGGCCCATGAAGACAGGGAAGCTGTGCTCGTCGTTCCACAGCACGAAGAGGAAGGGCTGCTGCACCTCAAAGACCCAGGCGGTGCGGGCCACCGAGATGGCCGTGGCGGCAGCGGCCTCCACCCCTTCCTCGTTCAGCTCCAGCACGGCCCGGTGCTGGGCGTTTGTCACCGCCAGATCCTCTGCCTCTGAGATGCCGCACAGGTTGGCATCGAAGAAAATGCCGTAGTCTGGAGAAGGGACAGAGCAGGGAGGAGGTAGTAGCCACCCTCTTGTGCTCAAAAGGCTGCCCCAATCCTGGAGACCCCCAGGTAGACACCCTGGGCCAGAGATCAGCCAAGGAGATGGGCCACTCGGAGCCAGGGGAGCCCATGATATTCCCACTGGTCTGGTGGGACCAATGGACACGGTACTGATCAGCTGTCGGAACAGGCTACTCAGAACCAAAAGGCCTGATGGCTGCAAGACACTGGCGTGATGGCTCAGCCACGGAGACAGGTCACTCGGAACGAGTCGTCCATGCTCCATCCAGCGGTCTCACGTGTCCAGCAGACATGGGATAGACCCGTGGTGTCTACCACACGAGCCACTTGCCATATGGGGCTGTTTGGCCGGTTGGATGTGGCTGGTTTGCCATAGCAGTAGCTGCTATAGTGGCTATTGCTTCAGAACTGGTTGGACATTATGGGGATAGACCAGTAAGGAAACGGGTCACTCCGAACCAGGAGGCTGCATTCCCTTCCAGGAAGTGATGTCACAACCCAACACCCCTGCCCTGATGGTGTATCCACTGGTTTCTTAGACCCAATAGACACCAGTGTGAGGGATCGGCCATGAAAATAGGTCTTGATGCTGCCCCTCAGATCCCTCAGGAAATGACATCATTGCTCATCCATTCCTCTTCAGGAAGTGAGGTCACAACCCAACACCGCTGCTCTGACTCCCTTCTTGTCCAGAGGGGGAGCGGGCTCTCTTGCCTCTCCCCCCACACTCCTTCCCCATGGGCCCCCCATCTGCCACTCGCCCAGCTCCATCCTTACCTATCTGCCCCAGGATGTCCATGAGGTCCTGGGAGCTGTCCAGCTTGAATCGGGGCAGGCTCACCACGGTGGGCTTTAAGGGGGAGTCCATCAGCTTCTTCACCACCGCAGTGAAGGTCTCTCTGGTCAGCATCTTCTCCATCTCGGCGAGCGAATTGAAGGAGTGCTCAGGCACCATGACCACCAGGCTCATGCTGTGGGACAGCCTCAGCCGGCCAACCTTGGGAGAGGACAACACAAAGTCCTCTCTGTGCTGCGGGCTTGCCTGAGCCCGGATTGAATGCCCCTTCTCCCATCTATCCCTTTGGGCACCCTTGCCCCATCCCCCTGTTCTTGGCATCCTTTCATGGAGGCCTCCAAGCCACCCATGGGCGTGAACCCTCATTGTGCCACTGTCTGTGGTTTTGGACAGCCAGGGAGCAGGCTGAGGGTTGCCAGGTGCCTGGTTTTCAACCGAACTCCCAGTTGAAGAGGGATATTGGTGGCTCCGTCTGGCACCACTGACCAAGCTGTTAGGAGACGAGTGCAAAGGCAGCCTCCCTCCTAGCCCTGGCTCCAGAAGCAGCCCCCACTGCCTGCGGCCCCTAGGCTGACTGTTTCTGCCCTGAGTGCTGCATTCTCAGATCCCATTGGCTGGGAACCACGACCAATGGGAACTGCAGAGGTGATACCTGCAAGCATGAGAAGCACCCGGAGCCTCCCTACACTTTGGAGGGGGAGGGGAGGCTGCAGGGACCAGGGAGCTTCCTGGGAGCAGCAATAAGTGCCACCAGGACCAGCCCCCCAGCTACTGCCCCCGCCAAAATCCCTCCCAGAGCTCACCCCCGCCCACCTGCCTGCCACAGCCCAGAGCCCCATCCTGCATCCCAAACACCTGGGCTCATCCCTGGCCTCACCCCCTGGCCACATCCTGAACCCCTGCCCCAGCAAAGAGTCTCCTCCTGCACCCTGAACCCCCTTATCCCCACCCCCACTCCAGAGCCCACACCCCAAGCCAAAGCCCTCACCCTGCCCCCCAACCCCCTACCCTAGCCTGGAGCCTTCTCCTACCCCCTGAACTCTTCATTTCCAGCCCCCATGGAGCCTGCACCCTCCCGCCACACACCCCGATTCCCTGCGCCAGCCTTGAGATGGTGAGTGGGGAAGAGTGAGCAACAGAGGGAGGGGGGAGGCAGTAAGCGGGGGCGAGGCCTCAGAGAAGGGGCGGGGCTTGGGGAAGGGGCAGGGCTTGGGGGAAGGGGTGTTCGGTGTTGGCGATTAGGAAGTTGGCATCCCTAATCAGGCCTCGTGCCCATCTCTGCCCTGCTTCACCAGATGCAGCCCCTGTGAGCTAGGGAATGGGCCACCCTTTTCCTTCCTTTCCCACTCTTCATCCCGCCCTGCTCCATGCCTGGCACAGGCCCGCCAAAAGGGAGGGGCAAAGGCAGAAATTGCCCTAGGGCCCAGCGATTCAAAGAGGCCTAGAACTCCTGGCCTCTTTGAATTGCCATGGGAGCCCCACTTTGTACAGCTCTGAAGGCTGTGTGCACACCACTGTCTAGGCAGTGCTAAGGGCTGGCTGCCCTCAACCCTGCCCCTTCCACCTAAAGTCCTGCCCCTTCTGGGGGGACAGAGCCAGGCCTCCCACCCACCTTGCCCTGAGGCCCATTGTGGCTGTTGGCAAAACATTGTTTTCCAAAGTCTGCCGGCATTTTTCAATCATGTTTCCTCCAAAACTTCCTGCCGGACATCTTTTGGAACAATAGAGTGGAAAGGAACCTTTCCCAGTAAATGGTTTCACGTTTCAAAAGCCAAAGGGTTTCCCACTAACTGATTTTTTTTAAAACTGAAAGACAATATTTTTTTTGCCAAAATCAATTAAAAATGTGTTTAAAACAGAAAAAAATCCACTTTTTAAAACGTAAAACTGGTTTGGTTGTTTGTTTTTTTAACCAAAACCGGTTTTACTTGAACCAAAAAACAGATTTATTTCTTACTGAAATATTTTTCCCTAAAAAACAACTTCTTTTCTTTTTCTACTGGAAAACTGATTTTAAACAAAAGCACTTAAGAGTATTTTTCTTACCAAAAACATGTTTACTTTCTACCCCAAAACCAATTATTTTCTTTCTTAATGAAAAACAATTAAAAAAAAAAGTCTTTCCAGAAACCGATTTTCCTTCTAAACAAAATCCAATTGTTTTTAGAGTATTATACTCAATTTTTTTCCAGCTGAAAACTGGTTTGCTTTTAACAATAGTAAAAAAACCCACTCTGAACTGCTGAAAAAAAAATTGTTACTTTCTCTTTTATAAAAGTCAAGGCCAAATAAACAAACCACACCTCCCGCCCGCAGCAAAATCTCTGAGAAATATATTGCCTAAAATCATGAGGGAAACACATCTTTTTGGACATTTCTCACCAAAATATCTTGGTGTTTTGGGACTAGGCCAGTGCCGGATTTATACACAAATGAAGTAAGATGCAACCCTAGGACAGCTTAGGTCCTAGGGTTGCCAGGTGTCCAGTATTGAACAGGACAGCCCAGTATTTGCGCCTTCTGTCCAATAAAAATTATTTTCTGTTTTTTCCCCGAGGCCCAATGGAAGGCCACTTGGGACATGTGGCACAGCTTGCGCTGGCTAGGGCGGGGGAGGGAGCGGGGAGTAGCCTGGGATTTTTTTTTTGCTCAACAACTTTTCCTGTGGCCTTTTTTCTTTTTGCTCAACAAAATTTTTCCTTGCATTTTTTTGGGGAGAGTGAGGGGTCGGTATTTTTTGTTAAACCATCTGGCAACCCTATTAGGGCCTCCGATTATGATGAGCCTCTAAATTAGAAAAGAAATACTAGTTTTTAGTTGCCTCCTCACCTAGATGCCTGTATATATGCAAATATAAAGCTTTAGTATTTCGGAGTGGGTTGTCCTTTCTGTTGGAACAATACCCGTGTTTTAGTAATGCTACAGGGGCCTTTTAAACTTGACATCGCTCAGAGCCGCAGCCTGTCTGAAGCCGGCCCGGGACCAGCTCAGCAATTAACGCTGGAGACAACAAGGACTTGCGGTTGTCATATTGGCCACTGTCCTTAGGGTCTTACCCCAGCCCCCATACTGGGCGCCTTCCATGCAGAACTAGTGCTCTGCTGGAGAAAACACTCCCCAGGCAATGACTCGACCTGGCCACAGTGGAGCCAGGGTTCTTGGCGATTTTGAGTTGAGATGCCCAGGCCTCACCCGCACCTTGGGCCTGCTATTCTGAGATGCTGGCTTCACTCCATTGAGATGCAGGGGAGAGAGGATGGCTAGTGGGTGAAGGCCCAGCTGCGGAGGCAGCCGAAGCTCCGCCCCTTCTGCCTTAAGCCACACCCCTTCCCCAAGACCATGCCCCTTCACAACCTTCCCCTCCCCCCCGCCCCAGCAAAGCCCCTCCCAACCCCAGCTCAACAACTTTTTTATTGCCCGGGGGGGGGGGAGGAGGCTGGGGCTGCAGCCCTAGTCCCTCCCAGGTGGCTGGGCAGCATAGGCAGCTGCGGGAAAGCAATGCCTTCCCTTGTCTACATCACCCGCCGCACCTGGGAGGGAGGGAGGGAAGCAGGGGACATGTGGGGTGGGGAGGGGAGTGTGGGAAGGGGGGGGCGCAGGGCACGGTGCTAAGTGCCATTATGGAGGAGGTGGGAGGGAGAGGACAAGGAGAAAGGGGAGAGGAGGAGGGAAAATGGAGCTGCTCTTGGAGCAAAGCAGGGGCCCAGAGCGGAGAGGTGTGGCACAGAGCACCCGCGGGAGGGAGGTTACCTTGGCCTTCAGGCTGGGGTCACTGAAGGAGGCCAGCGGGTACTTCTTGCTGGTCATCATGGGCACCTGGACTGGGCTCTTGCCCGGGCGGTAGAACATCTCGTTCATTGTGTTCTTCACTTTAAAGGTGGTCTTCCACTTGGCTGGAGGGTGAGAGGGCAGGGAGAGGGAGCCGGGAGGCGTCCACTGTGCAGGTGTGTCAAAGGGGGGGTATCCCAGAGGAGTCCTGGGCGGGAGGCTTGGGGGGGGATGGGCGGCCGAGGAGTCCCCAGGGGCAGGAAGGTTAAGGTGGGCTCCTTGGGGGCTCAGATACCTTGAGAGGGAGGTCCCAAAGGGACAGGGGGGCTCTGTCAGGGAGCAGAGGGAATGTGTCCCTCGATGCGTGTGTATGGGGGCGGGAGGGCCCAAGGAACCCAAGTTTCTGGAGACGGTATGGAGGGCAGGGGAGCGGGTCCTGGGCACGGCGCGGCGCAATGCGCCCTCCCTTACCTTGGAAATAGATAGCGTTGATCAGCATCAGCTGGACGTCAGGTTCCAGCTCCTTCAGCAGCTCCTCGATCTTGCCATTGGTCCCGTCCTTCACCCACTTGTTGACTTTCCGCAGATCCTGGGTCTCGTTGCCAGTGAGCCACTGGGCCTCGATGTTGTAGAAGCTCTTCAGCTGCTTGCGGAAGGCATCGTTCAGGGACAGGTCTGCAGGACAGGAAGGCAAGGGGAGGAGGAAACCACTGCCACCGCGGCCCTGTGAAGCCCTCAAACCCCCCTCAATCACCTGGGCAATGCAAACCTCACCTCCCTCCTACCCCCTCACCCCGCCAGGAACCCGCTTCCTGACCGCAGGACATTAGAACCCCTCGCCCTGTCCCGTGCCTCAGTTTCCCCATCCGTAAATCCCGCCTCCTCCTGAGCAGCATTGGATGGTGGGGCCTTGCAGGGGAAACCATGAGCAGATAATGTGGGTATTGACACTATCGCAGCATGTACTGCAGTGGTGGGTCTGTCAGGAGGGGCAGGGGAGTGGAGGATGTGGGACAGAGGGAGCGTATCCTTAGAGACTCAGATATTGTGCTGGGGGGGGGAGGGGGAGGCCCCGGGTATCTCGAGGGAATGTAGGGGGTAGTTTCAAAGAGCCCTCAAGCTAATCCCTGCTGCCATTTGTAACAGCTCCTCCCCGAAAGAAGCGGCATCACAAAACTAACAGCAACGCAGCATGTCTCCAAAGCCTGAACACTTGCTCGCGTGCTTAAAAAATAAGCTTGTACAGTTTGGTGCAACAGCGCCCCCTGAGGCCCCCTGCCAGGACCATACCTCCTTCCCTGAACTCTTGCGTGTGGCAGAGGAGAGCCCTGGCGTTTCCATGCTGGCCTGAGTGCCCGCGGGAAGCCCCACCGCCCACTCACCTTGGCGGAAGAAAAGCAACGAGGTGGAGACAAAGGCCTGGGATTTGAGGAGGTGCCGCAGCGGCGCGTGGACGCAGAGGAGGTCGGAGGGATAGGAGAGGATGGTCTCTAGCCTCATTTTGGTCTCATCCCGGGCCCCTGCATGGGAAAGACAAGGACACAGGTGGGCAGGGGAGGTTTGGGAGGGCTGGGAACAGGGGCAAGGGCCTCGCCTGCCGGGGGTCTGGCCTGGTAGAATGGTTGTGTGGGGAGCATGAGGAGCTGGGCTGGGGACTCATCCTCCTGCAGTTGCCTGGGCTGGGGTTTCCTTGCTTAGCCAGGCCTCCCTTTCTCATCAGGGGCTGCCAGGACCATTGGGAACAGCCCATCCCAGCCACCCTGCAGGGGTGCCCTGGCCCATGGGAGAAGAGTCTCAGGGCTCCCCTCCCCCCGGGGAGGCAGAACTTGCCATGGCCTCTCCATATGGGGGTGAGTAGGGGAGGCATGGTGGCAGAGGGGTGAGCGAAGGGGTGTGTGTGATGGGGGTTTGTGAGCGATGGCTGCGTTTGTGAGGCTGAGCGTGTGCGATAGTTGTGCAACAGGCTGTGTGTGGGTGCGGTGGGTTTGTGTGCGCAGTGGTTGCATGGGTAGGTGCCAGGTGGCTGTGCGTGGGCTTGTGTAATGGCGGTGTGTAGATGTGTGCACATTCACGGTGGTTGTGCGTGGGTGGAGTGGCTGTGTTGGTGCATGCAATGGCTGTGCACACGCTAGGTGTGTGTTTAATCGCTGTGCGCACGCAGGGGGGGCATGTACACACAAGGGTGGTGCATGTCTGTGCATGCCTGTGGATGTTTATGCTTGTCATGTGTGGGTGTACGTGTCTGATGGCTGTATGCTCAATGACTGTCTGTCAGTTGGTTGGGTGAGTGACGGTTCTCTGGGTCTGCGTGAGGGGTGTCTGACAGCTAGGTGTGTATGCAATGGCTGTGAGTGCGATGTGTGTATGGCTGTGGGTGATAGGTGAGTTAGTGCACGATGCGGGTGTGTGACAGCTGTGTGTGCTCACAAGGTGGGTGTTTATGTGTAATGGTTTTGTATGTTTGAAGAATGAGCATGTGCGATGGGTGTGTGCACATGATGGGTGTATGGAGGCTCTTTGTGAGCATGTGTAATGGGCGTGCATGTGTGATGGGCATGGGTATGACTTTTGTGTGCACTGTGTGTGGCAGAAGTGTGTGCACTCTAGGTGGGTGGGTGCGGGGTTGTGTGTCTGAAGGGGTTGTTTGTGATGGGTGTTTGTGTGATGGGTGGACATGTGTGGATGTGATGGCTTTGTGTATGTGTGATGCGTGTAAGTGTGATGGTTGCATGTGAATGCTGAGTTCCGGTATGATGGTTATGTAGGTGGGTGGGCACATGATAGGTAAGTATGTGATGGCTGTGTGGATGTGTAATGGTTGTATGCATGACAGGGGTGTGTGTGTGTGTGTGTGTGTGTGTGTGTGTGTGTGTGTGAGTGAGAGAGAGAGAGAGCGCGCGCGCTGTGGGTCTTCACAATGAGTATATATGTGATGGGGTGTGTGCATGATAGTTGGGGGTTTGTGTGCGATAGGTGCATTCGTGACAGAGTGTGTGTGCAATGGCTGTGGGTCTGCGCGATGGGTATGTGTCATGGGATGTGTATAGGTATGCATGATGGGTGTATGTGTGACGGGTGTGTGCATGACAGCTATGGATCTGTATGATGGGTGTATGTGTGACAGATGCGTGCATGACGGCTGTGGATCTGCGCGATGGGTGTATGTGTGACGGATGCATGCGTGACGGCTGTGGATCTGCGCGATGGGTGTATGTGTGACAGATGTGTGAGCTAGCTGCACCCGTGTTTGCGCTGACTGTGCGTGCACTGCCCTTACCCAGCAAGAGCTGAGAAAGCACCACGGCCACGCTGAGAGGCGAGAAGACCACGTTGGAGTCGGTGCCGTGTGTCTTGGCCACTTTCGAATAGTACTTCAGTGCAAAATCAGTCAGCGCCATTGCCACCCTGTGGCTCTCCTCCTTGGAGTCGTTCCTACAGCTGCCCCAGGGGTCACTGGGTGGGCACCGCTGGGGCACTGTGACGGACACTGTAGGGGTTTCAGTGGAGGGTGCTGTAGTGGGCTTGTTGGTTGGTTCACTGGTTGGCTTGCTGGTTGGCTCGCAAGTGGGCTCGTTGGTTGGCTTGTTGGTTGGCTCATTGGCTGGCTCGTTGGCTGCCTCATTGGCTGGCTTACTAGCTGGCTCATTGGTTGGCTTGTTGGCTGCCTTGTTGGCTGGCTCATTGGTTGGCTTGTTGCCCAACTCATTGGTTGGCTTGTTGGCCAGCTCGTTGGCCAACTCATCGGTTGGCTTGTTGGCCAACTCGTCGGTTGGCTTGTTGGCTGGTTCCTCATCTGTCTTGTCTGGTTTCTTGTCTGGCTCCTTGTCTAGCTTCTTGACTGGCTCTGTGGTACTCCTGTCCTCCATTACTTGTTTCTCAGGGACCTCTTTCAGGCCCTGCTTGCCAGCAGCAAAATCAGCCTTCCTATCTCCCTCTGTCCTGCTGGAGGCAGCAAGGCAGCCTGTGGGCTCCTCTCTCCCCAGCTCCTCCTGCAGCAGCCCCTGCTGGGTCTCCTTCACCTTCATCTCTCCCCCATCATCTGCTCCCTTGCCCGGAGCCATTGACACTCCTTCTTGACCAGTCACATCCTGTTGGTGGGCACAGGGCAGAAGGTGGGTCCCCTTGTTGGCCTCCTCACCGCCTCTGGTGTCGAGGCCAGTAGCTTGTGAGGGGAATGTCGCAGCAGGGCGCTGGCATCTCCTATCCCCTCCTAGGCGACTGTTGTGGAGGGACACAAGGGGGGCACCGGCCATGTGACCGTCCCCCCCATGTGACTCCTCCCTGAGCCACCCCTATCCCCGGGCCCACATACTCTCCCTAACCTTGCCCTTCCCCATCCCTTTTACCTGGTGAGGGAAGGGGGCTGTGTCCTGGGCAGCGTCTCCTCCTCCCCCAGCGCCATCCTTAGGTGCACACAGAATATGGCGCCTCACAGGGCACTCCATTTGGGACACCAGGGGTCCCACAGGTTGTGCTATCCTAGGCAGCTGAGTGCGGTGTATGCTAGGCCCACTGCTGCCAGGATGGGACAGCCAGGTGTGGGTAGCACCGGCTCTGGCAGCCAGTCCCATGTCCCGGAACCCTCGCGGGCTGAGCCCAGCCGCCACGCCCCCGCTCCCTCTTGCTGGGCTTGGAAGCAGGGCCATGCCTCCGGGAGGGGCAACCCCGACAGGGCTGGGGGCCGATGCAGGTGGTAGCCAGGACCCCAGACATGAGGCTGGGTACCAGGGACCACAGAGGTGGCAGCTGGTAATACGGGCACTTCAGCCAGCACCCTGGGCGTGGGGCTGACAGTCAGGAACTCATATGATATGTGGGGGGGCTGCAGCATCCCCCCCAATTCCCAGGCCTCTGCCTTCCTGTCCTGCTCCCGCCCCTACAGCCCTAAGTGCAGCCCCCTCTGCCCTGTGGAGCGGCCGTCTCCTGTTCCCTCACCTATAGGGCACCATGCATGTTAAGGACTCTCCCTCCGCATCCCACTACCTGGGAGTGGGGGAGAGGGACTATCCTGGGTAGCACCTCCTGCTCTCCCAGGCAGCGAGGCTGGAAGAGCAGATGCTCTGGCCTTGCCAGCTGCTGGCTCCTTGCCCCTCTCCCACAAGGCATTTGTGTGGCATGTGAGCCTTCCCCCCCCCATCACCCCGGAGCCCATCCTGCCAACACCACAGAGGAAAGGAGAAGGCTTCATCAGATAAATGAGACCCAACGCCTAAGGGGTCTGATGGGCTTTGGGGCACGATATACAAAGCAGCATCAAGGGGGACTGAATCTGGTACAAGCTAAAGGAGATTCGCTGCCCCATGCCACTCAGGAACTGCCTGAATCTCCCCAGCTGGAGGGAGCTTCAGCTGATTGGGAAAATCTCCAAGGGGCGGAGCTACAGGGAATTTCCCAGGAGGTGGAGTTTCCGGGAGGCGGAGCTCTGGGGGAGCAGGCGTGACCAGAGCACACCACTCTGGTCACTATTCTTTGTTCAAAATGTTTTTTCAACCCAAAATGGCTTTTTCATCAACATGGACATTTCTGGTGTGAGGGATGATATTTCGAGGAGGTTAAAAATCCAGTTTTTCCGTTCTCAGCCATCGAGAACTGAAACATTTCAGGGCTCAGGTGAAAATGTTCAGGGACAGCAAATATTTTTGCCCAACTGGCTGAAGTTTTTTTTTTGCTTTCCAGCAGTCAAACAGCAAAACATTTTCAGTCACCAAACACCATCTTTCTCCCCCCCCCCCACCCCATTATCAGTTTTTGCTTAAACACATGAAATCTCAGAAAACGTTCCAGTTTTTAGCAATGAAAACAAGGAACATTTCAAGTGGCAGATTTTCAATAAATCCTAAAATTTTTGCCCAAGCAGGTGAAAACGTTCAGGTTTCTAGTGTTTTAAACCCCCACATGTTGAGAAAATGGTCTGGCTTTGGTGGCCAAACATGGAATTTATTTTTTTTCTTTTGGTTAAGAAAAACCCAAAAGGTTTTGCAGAAAAATGCAGACAAAAAAAATGAAAGAAAATTGTGGGTTTTGTCAATTGCTTTGGAGGTTCAATAAACCAAACACTCCCCATGTCCATAGAGCTGATTATCCCCAGATGGGCACTTACCAGTTGGCGTAGAGCAGCCCCCAGGCTGCTGCAGTGTATGCCAGGATTTGGGGCAGGACTGGGCAAGGACCCAGCATGCTAAGCTGTGCCCACTGGGATGCCAGGTGACAGAGCTGGAGTTGGACTCTGTGATGGGGGTCCTGGGTCTGAGTCCTACCTATTCCCCAGGCAAAGAGGCCTCAGGTAGGCATGTGGTGGCACTAGGGCAGCGGATCCATGACTCAGATCAGTCCCTGGGCCTGGCTATGTACTGTGTGGGAGCCTGGCTCTGCCCACTTGGGAGCTGACTTTCAGGACTGAGGGTTGCCCACAGCTCCCTGGATTTCAGTGCTTGTCCCCAGTGCTCAGGACCTCTGTAACTCCAACCCCAGGGGACACTGGAGCGTTCATCTCCAGCACTCAGCGGGTTAAACCTCCCCCTCCCCAGGAAGAAGGTTGCTCCCCCAGTGCCAAGGATGGACTCACGCCTGCGAACATCACCAGCCACACGAGGATCAGCCAGGTCTTCATGCTGACGAGTCCTGCCAAAGCAACGCCCAGAAGCCAGTGAAAACTCGGCCGGTCTTTGCCCTTTCCTGGCCCAGCTGCCCACCATGCGGGGCTAGGCTGGGACCCCTGGGGCGCATCTCCACCCCACCAAAGCTCATGGCCCCCTCATCAGCCTGCTTCACCCTTTCCACTACACTTCCTCAGCTGCTGTCTGTCTGGCCACTCCTATCCCGCTCAGCTCCAGTCTGTCTGTTCTGTCTGTCCCCCAGTCTCTGCAAGTCGATCTGCTCATCCCCGCCATACCTGTCTGTCTGTCCGTCCTGTTTGTCTGTCTGTCCCCCAGTCTCTGCAAGTCGATCTGCTCACCCCCTCTGGACCTGTCTGTCTGTCCCCTGGTCTCTGAAAGTTGGTCTGCTCACCCCCTCTGGACCTGTCTGTCTGTCCCCCAGTCTCTGCAAGTCGGTCTGCTCACCCCCTCTGGACCTGCCTGTCTGTCCCCCGGTCTCTGAAAGTCGATCTGCTCACCCCCTCCATATTTACCTGTCTGTCCGTCCCCTGGTCTCTGCAAGTCAGTCTGCTCATCCCCTCTGTACCTATCTGTCTGTCCGTCCTGCCTGTCTCTCCTGCAATCTCTGTGTCTGTCTGTTCATCTGCCCCCTCTGTCTGTCTGCTTCCCCCCTCCCTGTGCCTGTCAGTCCCCTCAATCTGCACATTTGTCTGTCCACTCCCTCTGCCTATCCAGCCTCCATGCTGGCCTGTCTGTCCCCCATCTCTGTGTCTGTCTGTCTGTCCTCCGCCCTCCCCGCTTCTCCCTGTGCCTGTCTGCCTGCGCACCTCTCTCGGTGCGTGCTCCTGTCCGCTTCCCCGTCTCGGAGTCTGACTCTGGGTCTTCCCCTCCGGGCTCTTTCGCAATCCCTCGTCACATGGCCAGTGTGGATGCTGGGTTCCCAGCTCCCCACCCCTGCGGCTGCAAGGCAGGGGCCGAGAGGCTGAGGGAGCGGGAGGAAGAGGCAGCAGCTGGAGAAGGGAGAGAGGCGAAACCGACGGGGCAAAAGAGGCACAGCGAGGGCTGCGATCTGCCTCATGCTTCCGCCCCCAGCCCCACCTGCTCCCCTGGACAGTCAGTGTCCGAGGGCGCCCGGGCCTTCTCGGCCCAGTGGAGGGCTGGGAGGAGCGGGGGGCGGAGGGGAGGCGCCCATTGGCTGGCCCCGGCACTGGCCCGTTAAGGATTCCGGGTGATTGATTCCTGCTGTGATTTCCCGTAAGTCAGGGGGAAGGGGAGTGGGCGGCAGCTGGACGGGTGAACCGGCCAACTCCGTCCAGGGTGCCAGCTGGAAACCGGGCCTGGGCTGCGTGCCAGTGAGTGGAGCTTCCTCTCCCCACCCTTGGGCTGCAGCGTCCCGGGCCATGGGTGCTGGAACTAGGGGAGCTGGGGTGCAGCAGCTCCTTGAAGCGGTTTTCATCCTATACAGGGTTTGATTCAATAGCTCTGGGCACCCCCACTGTTCCGGGGCCCTTCCTGGGGTCCCATCTCCAGGGGCTAAGCCCTCTCTGGACGGTAAAGGAGGGCATGAAACCCCTTGTCCTGGTTGGCTGGCCCCAGGGAGGCTCTGTGGCTGTTGGGATCGGAGCTCCATGTTTCTGGTTAGGTCAGCAAACCCCAGCCGCATCAGTGTTCCTGGTAAGCCGAACGCATGGGCAGCCACCCAAGAGAGGTTCCAATGCCACCCCGCTGATTAGCAGAGCACCCGCAGAGTAGCCTGTGGTTCTACTGGTGGTGCACATCCACACATGCCTTGGTGCACAGAACAAAATGTATTCTGCACATGGGTGGAAAAAAATTAGAGGGAACATTGAGCCATATAGGTGTATTTCTGTGCTAGGTTTCTCCCCACCCTATCCCGCCATGTTAATCTGGAAGTCCATGAGATTACGGTGGTGGCATGGAGATCCGGATCTAGCCCTGCTCTCACACGCTCACACAAGTGAGTCCTGTCAAAGCAAGCAGGTTTGGAAGGGGTGGGATTCTCTTCAGGCCACCCCGACACGCTTCCCTGTTGTCCCATCTCTCCCCACTTCTCCAGAGCAACTCAGGTGCCCAAGGGCAAAACGCTGACTCGGTGTCACAAGAGAAGCCCCATCCCATCCAAGGGAATGTCACGGGGAATGGGGCTTTCCTACAAATTCCAGTCCTGGGGAGAGAGGACAAACCCCAGCACTCTCTCACCTCAACAGCTTGGGCCCAGGTGAGATGCACCTCTCCGTAGCTGGCGCAGCTCCACTGGACACAACTGGGGGAGGGGTGCATCTCCTTCAGCTGTGGCAAATCCAGGTTCTTCTGCCACCTGCACCCCCCCAGCCAGAGTAAGGAATGCAGCAAACAGTGGACTTTCCCCTCACTCCATGAGGGACGGGAACAGCCAGCAATGTTCCCATGCAATTCGGGGGAAGGGAGCTTCAGCCCCCCACCTCCCTAAAGGATGCCTAGAAAGTAGGAGTCTCTGGGCTGGGGCAGTCCTGAGTGGTGGGGGGTTGCCCCCAGCAAGCCAGCCACTTTCACCTGCTTGGTGATTCTCTCTTTTCTGTATGTTTTATGAGGAACAATCCCATTCCAGGCACATTCCGCTGTCCTGGTGTACCTGCCACCAAGCGGAATTGAACCTGGGACCTCGGGAGCTTAGTATAGGACAGGCCTGCACAACTTGGAAAGCAACAAGAGCCATATTACTCCAAAGAAAACAGCTGCGGGCCCCAAGTAGGGATGCTCTCCCAAAAAATACTAAACATGCGGCTAAAAATTTTTATTGAGCAAAAAAAAACAACAACAAAAACCCATCGCATGTCTCCACTTAGCCCCCTGGCATTTGTCTTTCCTTCACCCTGCCTCTTGGTGTCTTCCCCTTTCTCCAGACCTGCCCCCCCTTCCCTCAGCACAAGCCCCTTCCCCTAGCTGACTTCTGCCTTTTTGAATCTGGCGGTCACTGGAGTCTACCGGCATCCCGCCCTCTGGCTCGTGCCCCACCTCCTTGTGCTGGAGTTGCATGCACGCAGCCCAGCGGCGAGAATTCCCACACTTCCCCCTCCCCGGCGACGCTCGCTCCTCCACCTGGCCGGCGGATTGGATGGGGCCGCGCCTCCCATAGTTGGCACAGGCCGCACAGTGAATCCCTGTGGGTCACATGTTAGGATGCTAGGAATTATTAGGAAAGGGATAGAAAATAAGACCCAGAATATTTTACTGCCCCTGTATAAAACTATGGTACGCCCACATCTTGAATACTGTGTACAGATGTGGTCTCCTCACCTCAAAAAAGATATTTTGGCCTTGGAAAGGGTTCAGAAAAGGGCAACTAAAATGATTAGGGGTTTGGAACGGGTCCCATATGAGGAGAGGTTAAAGTGACTGGGACTTTTCAGTTTAGAAAAGAGGAGACTGAGGGGGGATATGATAGAGGTCTATAAAATCATGAGTGGTGTGGAGAGGGCCGATAAAGAAAAGTTATTTATTAGTTCCCTAAATAAAAGAACTAGAGGACACCAAATGAAGTTAATGGGTAGCAGATTTAAAACTAATAAAAGAAAGTTCTTCTTCACACAGCGTGTAGTCAACCTGTGGAACTCCTTGCCAGAGGAGGCTGTGAAGGCTAGGACTCTAACAGAGTTTAAAGAGAAGCTAGATAATTTCATGGAGGTTAGGTCCATAAAAGGCTATTAGCCAGGGGATAGAAATGGTGTCCTTGGCCTCTGTTTGTCAGAGGCTGGAGAGGGATGGCAGGAGACAAATCACTTGATCATTGTCTTCGGTCCACCCTCTCTGGGGCACCTGGTGCTGGCCGCTGTCGGCAGACAGAATACTGAGCTAGAAGGACTTTGGTCTGACCCAGTACGGCCGTTCTTATGTTCTTATGTTCATGTGGCCCTTGGGCTGTATGTTGTACAGGCCTGGTAAAGGAGCCTCTACCCTTTGAACTAAAAGGCCAGCTGGCTCCCAGCCCATGCTGTAGAGATCTCTTGTTCTTAACTTTTGCTGTGGTTGAGGTGTGTCTGCATGGCACAGTGAACCACACTGGGTGTGTGGGGTACACTGGCACAACTAAACCCTGGCCTTGCTTTTAAGT
Organism: Pelodiscus sinensis; assembly: GCF_049634645.1. NCBI lineage: Eukaryota > Metazoa > Chordata > Testudines > Trionychidae > Pelodiscus > Pelodiscus sinensis. Next base: position 128,483,373 of record NC_134714.1, on the reverse strand, counting down.
TACAATAAGAAGAAGCTGTACACTGAATTTGTTGGTCCTAACTCTTACCATTTAGGAGGCGTTCTTGAACAAACAGACACACACACAAACTCTCTCAAATATGTAGCAGATATACAGTTTATATCCACTCCTATGTTTCGGTAACCGGGTTTGGTTCTTTAAAGGATTTGAAACCACAGAGAGAGGAATACTTCTTTTTTAGGGTCAAACACTATGAAGGTGCTTCTACCAGTATAGACTGGTATAAAGGTGCACACCTTACACCTATTCCTGTACAGGAAGGGATTAAAAACTACACCAGTATTAAAAACTTATGCCAGTATTTACACTAGTGGCTGTACTAGTATAACAACAGTCAGAGAAAGTCATGCCCCCTAACTGATATCACTGTATATATAACAGGTCTGGCTCAGGAGTGAGTCATTGACACAATAAAACTCGGAAACCCTGAAGAGCTCAAAGAGAACCACAGGACATTTTATTTTGCTTCTTGATAGAGCTGGAGCGTGAGTTCCCTCCTGTCCAGAGTTGGCACACCTGCCTGATGTCTGATTTGGTGAAACTCAGAGAGCCTCATCATATTGTATAAGGTGCCCAATCTACATTAAATGCTGGTTGGGCCCAGAGTTGGAAGCAAGTCACAGTTGGGGCTTTCTGCTGCCGGGATAAAGCTGGGCTGTGAAAGAGTTGGTCTCAGGTATCCTTCGGAATCAAGAAAAGAAAAATCTTTAGAAATTCGAATCTGAGATTGTCACTTCATCACAGGATTCCAGGAGCGGCAGGTTTCAAAACACACTAAGGCTACGTCTAGACTGGCATGATTTTCCGCAAATGCTTTTAATGGAAAAGTTTTTCCGTTAAAAGCATTTGCGGAAAAGAGCGTCTAGATTGGCATGGACACTTTTCTGCAAAAGCACTTTTTGCGGAAAAGCATCCGTGCCAATTTAGACGCGGTTTTGCGCAAGAAAGCCCCAATCGCCATTTTCGCCATCGGGGCTTTTTTGCACAAAACAATACCACATTGTCTACACTGGCCCTCCTGTGCAAAAGCATTTGTGCAAGAGGGCTTTTGCCTGAACGGGAACAGCATAGCATTTCCGCAAGAACACTGACAATCTTACATGAGATCGTCAGTGTTCTTGCAGAAATTCAAGCGGCCAGTGTAGACAGCTGGCAAGTTTTTCCGCAAAAGCAACTGCTTGCCAGTCTAGATGCAGCCTAAGTGTTGGGAGGCTTGTGAGAAAATTGGGAGAGCTGGCAACACAGCTGGCAGGAAGAAAAAGAAGGGTCGAGAGAGAATGTGAAGGATGTATGGATGGTCATCACTTCTATGTCTCCCTGCAAATTTCCCAGAGTAGGCTGGTGTTTTCTCAGATCCATTCAAATCTCCCGTGAATGGATTCCCAGCCAGGAGGCTCCTTCAGGAACGTTTGCCAAGCGTTAATATCAGAGCAGGTGGATTGGATATCGAAGTTACATGATGTCGGGGTTTCAGCTCCAACAAGCGTGTGTGTGACTGTTGATCAGCAGCAGTTGCTGAAAATCCACCAACATGCCTGACTTTAAACTTCTTCACTTGTTGGCTCACAAGCTAACCTCTGCAACACCAGCCCCCTGCTCAGCTTCCCATTGCTCCTTGGCTTCCCGTTCCACTGTTGGACATGATCGCTATTCTGGTAGCTCCCAAAGGCTTCAATCAGGTGCCCCTCAACACCCCATCTCTGTGATCCCTGAGGAGGCCAGGGGGCGCTCTAGCCCCTCAAGACTCCATCTCTGTGATCGCTGAGACAGCCAGGGGGCACTTTAGCCCCTCAACACCCCATCTCTGTGATCGCTGAGATGGCCAGGGGGCGCTCTAGTCCCTCAACACCCCATCTCTGTGATCGCTGAGACGGCCCGGGGGCGCTCTAGTCCCTCAACACCCCATCTCTGTGATCGCTGAGACGGCCAGGGGGCGCTCTAGTCCCTCAACACTCCATCTCTGTGATCGCTGAGACGGCCCGGGGGCGCTCTAGATACTCAACACCCCATCTCTGTGATCCCTGAGGAGGCCAGGGGGCACTCTAGCCACTCAGCACCCTATCTCTGTGACCCCTGAGGAGGCCAGGGGGCGCTCTAGCCCCTCAACACTCCATCTCTGTGATCGCTGAGACGGCCAGGGGGCGCTCTAGCCCCTCAACACCCCATCTCTGTGATCCCTGAGGAGGCCAGGGGGCGCTCTAGCCCCTCAACACTCCATCTCTGTGATCCCTGAGGAGGCCAGGGGGCGCTCTAGCCCCTCAACACCCCATCTCTGTGATCCCTGAGGAGGCCAGGGGGCGCTCTAGCCCCTCAACACCCCATCTCTGTGATCCCCTGAGGAGGCCACTATAGTGGCTCCTGCTGTAGGGAACTAGCCGGCCAAACAGCCGCACGTGGCTGGTGGCTCGTGCGTGTCGGACACGACGCCTCTCTCCCAGCCACACGCCGTGTCCTTCATCCCTGGCCCTGAAGACGCCTGGGGACAGTCTAGCCCCTTCACACCCCGTCTCCATGATCCCTGAGCAAGCCGGGGGCGCTCTAGCCTGCCAAGCACCCGTCTCTGTGATCCCTGAGAAGGGCGCTGGCTCTAGCCCCGCCCCCTTCGCTGTGCTCGGCGGGGAGGGGCGGGGCCGGGGGCGGGGCCAGGTTGACGCTGCCCGGCCCCGGGGCGGCTCCTGCGGAGCCCGCAGACTCGCTGCTCCGCGCTGGGCCGGCCGGGCTGGGCTGGGCTCGGGCCGGGAAGATGGCGGCGAGCAGGAGAGTGGGCAAGGTGCGGGCCGGGGGGGTGAGGGATGGATGGGCTGGGTGTGGGGCGGGGGGGGCGCTGGGTGTGGGGCAGGGAGAGGTGGGAGGGGCTAGGGGTGCTGGGTGTGGGGCAGGGAGAGGTGGGAGGGGCTAGGGGTGCTGGGTGTGGGGCAGGGAGAGGTGGGAGGGGCTAGGGGTGCTGGGTGTGGGGCAGGGAGAGGTGGGAGGGGCTAGGGGTGCTGGGTGTGGGGCAGGGAGAGGTGGGAGGGGCTAGGGGTGCTGGGTGTGGGGCAGGGAGAGGTGGGAGGGGCTAGGGGTGCTGGGTGTGGGGCAGGGAGAGGTGGGAGGGGCTAGGGGTGCAGGGTGTGGGGCAGGGAGAGGTGGGGTGCTGGGTGTGGGGCAGGAAGGGGTGGGAGGGGCTAGGGGTGCAGGGTGTGGGGCAGGGAGAGGTGGGGTGCTGGGTGTGGGGCAGGAAGGGGTGGGAGGGGCTAGGGGTGCTGCGTGTGGGGCAGGGAGAGGTGGGAGGGGCTGGGGTGCAGGGTGTGGGGCAGGGAGAGGTGGGGTGCTGGGTGTGGGGCAGGGAGGGGTGGGGGAGAGATGGGGATGCTGGGTGTGGGGCTGGGGGAGGGGTGGGGGGTGGGTGCAGGGCAGGGCTGGGGGAGATATGGGGGCTGGGTGTGGGGTGCAAGCTAAGCCCAGGGCAGGAACTTTGTGTTACTTTCGCTTTCCTTTGGGCTGCTGGACCCACCCTGGGCTGGGGTCCCTCCTGGTCCCACAGTGGCACCGAGGGCCCCGCTCCCTGCAATGGGCTGAACCCCTCCCTGTGGTCCCCCCCCCCATCCTGCCACACCGGCCCTTCCTGCACCCTGCCTGGTCAGAGGTACAGCTGCAATACCTGTGCAAAGGGGGGTGTGGCAGAGTCACTGGTTCTGCCGGCATCTGGCTGCCCAGCCCCATCCGACCTGAATAAAACCCTGGCTTGTAACATACTGAAATCACAAGGGGGGCTCCCTAGGGTGAGGTGCCAAGGGCTGGCCCAGAAGTTCACCCTGTTTGCCTGGGCGAATGCCTTATGCTGGCCTTGGCAACATTGGCTTCATAAAGGATCCAGTCCCTGTAGCGTCTTTACAGGGAGCAGCTGCAGCTCGCCATGGAAGGGGAGCTGGGGGTGAGGTGTTGGGGGCTGAAGCAGGACAGGGCAGGAGGAGAGGAAGCAGAGCCAGTGCCAGGGTCAGGCAGGTGCTTTCACTTTCTGTTGCTGTTGCCTGGGGAAGTCCCTGGATGGTTTCTGGGAAACCAGAGGCAGGAGGTGTGGCTGTCAGGGGCTGCTGGCCAGCCTGGGAGTGGCTCTTGCTTCTGGAGCGACCTGTTTCGGGAGACAGCAAATCTCTTGGGGTGGGGAACCCCCATGTAGCCTGAGGGTCCTTCATCAGCTGGGATGCCCCACTAGGGGAGGTGAGTAGCTGGGTGGCTAGCAGTAGGCGGCTCTGTGGCTTATTTGCCTTTGGGAGCAGGAAGTGCACCCCCCCCCCCATTTCAGTGTGTTTCTGAGAGATGAGTCTGGGGCGACACTGTGTTTCCTGTTACCTGGGTGCTTGTGCGGCCGCTCAGGAGAGATTTCAGTGCCGCTCCGCTGAATAGCAGAGCACCCACAGCTGGGTTTGTGTTTCGATTGGTGGTGCACACCCGCACCTGCCTTGGTGCATGCTACAAATATTCTGCATGGGGATGGGAAAGATTCAAAAGCTCCAGAGGTGGGCGGAGCTAAGCTCTGCCCTTGGCTGCTGGGGCCAGGTTGTGGGGAGATAACAGGCAAGGGAGGGTGGCTCTCAGGGGTGCCAATCGCAAGGGTTTGAGGCGGTTGCCTAATGTGCAAGTGCCAACACCTTGGTGGACAATGCTCTGTAGGTCCCGGAGCAATGGCCAGCCCCTTGGGAGCAATGCTCCCACACAAAAACATTACAGCTGCTACCAGAGTGTTGCCCCTCTGTCGCCAACACTGCTCCCATGGGGAGGGCTGGGCTGGGGCTGCCGCTGGGGGGTGAAACATGAACCCACCACCCTGTGCTCCCCAAGTGAAGGCCCCATCCCCTAGGCCACCTCAGAACCCACCCCATGTCTCTACCTTCAGTGGGTCCCTTATCCTGCCTTCCTAATATGGGAGCCAGGTGCCAAGTGCATTCCTGGAGCAGTCTGTGTTGGATGTCTAGCCCCTCACAGGGTGGAGTGGGGCTTCAGGTGGGGGGAGGGACTTGCACCCAGGCAAATGCTGTATGCCCTAAGCCACTCCAGTGAGGACTGAGTGACGTTGCAGCCTGACACACCCAGTGTCACAGTACCACCCAAATTTGATCTGACTGCCCCTCTCCCCCTGCCCCGTCCAGAGGGAGGGGCTGCTGGCCAGATGGTGTTGTGACCTGGTGCCTGGCTACTCTGTTCCTGAACAGCAGAGCGCAGGGCAATCTGGGACTCCTGGCAGCACCTACTGGGTGGGTAAGGCCAAGGGAGACGCCAGGTCAGAGTAATAGAGTTTAAGGCCAGAAGGGACCACTAGTTCATCTAGACTGACCCACCCACTAAACCCAACAACTAAAATGAGATCAAAATATCACAGCCTATAGGAGGCTTTGCTACTAGGTGTCCCAGGAAGAGACGGGGAGGGAGCAGTGCATGAGACCCTTACAATGGCAGGGAAATGATGAAGTGAGCGATGTCCAATCATCTGAGCAAGTGGCCCATCCCCCAAGTCAGCTGAGGAAGACAGAAACCCCCCCATGTCCCTGCCAGTGTGACCTGAGGGGACAATTCCTTCCTGACCCCACATATGATGATCAGTTAAACCCTGAGCATGTGAGCAGCACCCAGCCGGCCAAGCCCCGGAGAAACTCATCTGTCCAGTGTCCCATCTCCAGCTGTGGCCATACCTGATGGTTCAAATGAAGGGAAAAAACTCTTACAGAATACATTGGGAAGGAGGGGGGTAGCCCTTCCTGGCCCCTGCCAGTGTCTGAACCCTGAAGCATAAGCCTCAGGAACGCAAGACATTGACCAGAATTGAGCCCCAAGGCTGCTGACCCAGTGTTCACAATCACAAGCAGCCTTGCCATATGGCCACGCTCCTAAATTTACCCAGTGGAAGGGGTGACGAATGGGCATTAGAGTGGGTCCCTGCTGAGGGTGTGGGAGACAGGATCTGGAATCCCCCCTGCAAAGATCTGAGTTGGTGCCACTGGTGGTTTGGCTCATGCTGCTCCATGGGGATGGTTGGGGCTTGCTGGAGAGGTGGGAATCTGAGGCCAGTAGGGGTGGCAACTTTAGGAGCAAAAGGCAGGGGCCAGTTGGGGGGCAGCTCTGAGGTGGGAGACCTGATACCTGGGCTCTGCCCCGCTGCAGGAGCTGGACGACTTGAAGAGGTCGGGGTTCCGCTGCTTGAAGGACATCGAGGTGGACGACACCAACGTTCTTCTGTGGAAGGCGCTCCTGCTGCCGGTGAGTGTGGAGACTGGGAGATGGGAGGAGCAGGGGCTGCCTGCCCCAAGGGGGTCTGCGCTGGGTTCAGATGGGGGCAAGCCCCCAGTTCTGCCTTGGGATGTTTGCTGGCTCTGTAGCTTCCTGCCCAGTCTCTCCTGCCCTGTGTCCAGGACAATCCTCCGTACAACAAAGGCGCTTTCCGCATCGAGATCAGCTTCCCAGCCGAGTACCCCTTCAAGCCCCCCAAGGTCACCTTCAAAACAAAGATCTACCACCCCAATGTGGACGAGAAGGGGCAGGTCTGCCTGCCCATCATCAGCGCTGAGAACTGGAAACCCGCCACCAAGGCGGATCAAGGTACGTGCCCTCCTGTGACACATACACGCCTCCAGGGAGCCCATGAAGCACGAGGTTCGGGGGTGACAGCAAGGGTGGCAGCCACATAGCTGCAGGCGTGAGCGAGGACGGTGGTGTGGGGCAGCAGGGGTGCCAGGGCTAGCATGAGTAGGTGAGGCAGGTGCCCTGCGGAGCGGCTGGTGGTGGTAGAGCTGGTGTGGGGCAGCAGCCTCCTGCATTGCTCCGTGCCACGCTGACCCCTCCTTCGTGCCACGCTGACCCCTCCTTCCTGCTGCAGTGATCCAGGCCCTGATCGCACTGGTGCACGAGCCGGAGCCGGAACACCCCCTGCGTGCCGACCTGGCCGAGGAGTTCAGCCAGGACCCCAAGCGGTTCCTGCGCAACGCCGAGGATCACACCCGCAAATTCAGCGAGAAGCGGCCCTGCGAGTGACCCGCCTTTGCTCTGCAGCCCCTGCCTGCTCCTGGGGGGGGGGGTGCAGCTTCCCTAGGTGGGGGTGGGGCCTCTGCACCCAGCGGGTGAGGTGTAGTGGGGTGGGCAGGACCAAGGTGGCTCCTCCATCATTGCTTGCCGTCATGGCAGTGGGTCCCTTGGCGTTCTGGGGCATGTGCCCCACCCCCTGCCTGGACTAAGGGGGTACCCATCACCTCGCTGACACTGTTCTCACTTGGGGGGGGGAGGCCTGAAGCCCAGGTGGGTGGGGCATTGAATTTGGGTGCATGGGCTTTTCTGTTCCCTGCATACACCACAAACCCCATTGTCTCTGTCCATCCTGGTTTGGTTTGTCACCTGGCACTTTCAAACCTCAGCTGCAAAGCCCAGGGGCAGCCCAGAGCTTTGTGGGGGAGGGCACGGCAGCCCCAAATTGCCTTGCCTGCCCCCAGACCCATACAGACTGGAAGAGACGACAGGGATGTGAATGGGGTGGGGGGTGAAATGCTCCATTGGGTCCAGCAGAGCAGGTGACCGGAGCTGCGTGCAGGGGTCAGGCTGGAGGACAATTCTGGGTTGAAATCATGTGATGACAAATGTTTTTTAAAATAGCCTTTTGGTGGGGGAGATGAGAAATAACCTCCTCTTTCTGGCCAATAAAAACGGACTGTGATTCCACCACTCCTGGGTGCTGTGACCTGCGCCTGTCCCCCCCCTTGGTTGATTTCCCAGACAGCTGCCTTCCCTGCCCAGCCTGGGGGGCGCGGGGGGGGGGGGGGGGGGGGGAGGGCAACATTCCCAGGGACCGTCTGAATATCTCTAGATTCCTCCTTTTTCCTGCTGTCCCCACCTCATCCACACCCACCCTCCCCTGTTGAGGTGGGATTTCCCGAGAATGAACCAGTCCTATTGCCCCAAGCTCCGCACCGGAGGGGGAGGGCCCTGGGTCCTGTCCTGTTCCTAGCCAGCTCCCCAGGCTTCCTTTCCCTTCTCCCCAGTCCGGTTGAAGGCCAGGCCTTGGAGCTGCCAGAGCTGTGTGTGACCCCAAATCACCCTCCCCCCCCAACAGTGCTGGGAGCTGCCTTCACAGGGAACATAAAACCCTTGGCCACGTGTGCCTATTAAAGATCCCACAGGCGGGTGTCCAAGCCCCTGCTAGCTTGGGCGATCACATCCTGCCTCTCCCTCCCCCCCTTGGTATGGTTCACTCCACTTCCTGTTCTAAAGGCAGGTTGGCTTAGTGCCCTGACCCTGTGTCTCCAGATCCCAGCTCCCACCAGCCCTGATCACCCGTGTGCCCTGCAGCTGGGAGAAGTAGCTGGGTGCCGGAGTCAGTGTGGCTACGTCTACCCTGTAGCCTTCTTCCCGAAAACTTATGCAAATGAAGCACGGAGTGGAATATCAGCACGCTTCATTTGCATAATTAATTAGCAGCCACTTTTGTGCAATAAGGAGCTGTGGAGACGGCTCCTTTTTGCGCAAAACCCCCTCTTGCTCAAGAGCCAGTCTTCCTGAAGAGAACAGCTCTCGTGCAAAAGTGGCTGCTAATTATGCAAATGAAGCATGGCAATATTCCACTTGGCGCTTCATTTGCATGAGCTTTTCCAGTAAAAGGCGACAGTGTAGATGTAGCCGGAGGAAGGGTGTGGGGGCAGGATCCATGATCTGGCACTAACCAGACTCTGCCATGAGAGGACAGCCCAGAGCTACGGGGCCAGTAGTTCAGGGCTGGAAGGGGGAAGGGTCTGGTCTGCTGAGCACCTGCTGCAGGGTCAGCAGAGCTGTGCCAAGGCTCTGCCAAGCTGCAGAGGTGTCTTCTGCTGCCGATGGACATCTCACCTGGCTGGCTGCAGCCACCACCCGCCTCTCAGGCCCTGGCAGAGGAATGTGGCTGGTGCTGATGGAGCCCCCAAGAAACCACCCAGTGGCTGTCTGTGCTTGGAGCAGTTCTGCTTTATTGGATCTGCCAGGACCTTGCCTGCCCTCTGAGCCAGAGCTCCTGCTGGCTGGGGTGGGGTGGAGTTATCAGCAGAGGAGATGCCAGGCTGTGGGGGGGGAGTGCCAGCACAGACCTGTGGGGAGAAGGGAAGTGAGTAGTGCAGGGGTCAAATGTCCAAGTTATGGAGGGTGGCTTGCTTTGAGACCCCTGCCTTGGGGGCTTTGGGACCCCTGCCTTGAAGGGCCCTGCTGGCACCTGTGGGGCACTCACTCTGCCCTTCCAGCAGCTGGGACAACCTCAGCCAAGGAACCCAGGGCTGGGAGAGGGGGCAAGGGCCAGGCCTGGGCATGCTGCCCGTAGTGGGTCTGCCTAGCAGCAGGCCGCTCGCTGGGCACGAGGCTGAACCGGGTTTTTAAGGGGAGTCTCCATGGAAAAGGCTCCACTGGAAAGAATCTGTCCTGACCCGTCTCCCCTGCCTTACTTCAACAGGGGAGAGAAGATGCCCCTGGAGCTGCCCTGCTGAACGCTCCCCCACAGCCCCATGGGAGGGGGGTTGTGTCTCCCCAAACAGCCAGGCGTGGCTCTGCCCTCGGGCTCCCTGCCTCCACTGCGGCCAGGCTGCAGCTGAGCTGCCTGACTCCTGGTGTGCTGCGGCAATGTGGCCCCAGCCTCCCTCCCTCGCAGCAGCTGGGGCTGGGGGCGCTAGCCTGGCTGCCCTGGGGTGCTCAGGGCTCTCACAGGCGGTGGTGGAAGGGGTGGGGCTGGGAGCTAGTCTACCCCAGCTGGTGGTTCATGCACCGCCCACGAGGGGAGGAGTGCAGGGAGGTCCCCAGCCCTTGGCTGAGCTACGGAGCCTAAGTCTGTGTGTTCCTGGAGAGCCCTTCCCCCCAGTTGTTTGAATGGGGCCGTGGTGCTGTCCTGGGGGGCTGGGCCCCAGTGAAGGCTCTGAAAGGGGTGGGTGCAGTACCACCCCTGCCCTTGCTCGATCTGCCCCTCTGGGAGGACATGGCACCAAGGAGCTTCCGGCTCCCATGTGGGCAATGAGGGGAAGATGAGGGCTCCTATCCCCACCAGCACCCCCTCTGTGGGCCCAGGCCCCCCTATCCCAGGCTGACCGGCCAGGCGGCCCCTCCTCACCAATGCTGTCAGGCGCGCTCTGCTTCTCGGGTGGCCCCTGCCCCCGCCTCATTTCTTCTTGGTCTTCACCAGCCCCTTGTCCACCAGGCTGCGGTACAGCTCCTGGACGTAGGTGTAGACGCACTTGGAGTCCGGGACGCTCATGCGCACCATGTCCTCCACCTCCAGCAGCGGGGCGCAGTCGGCGTGCTGCCTGCCGGACAAGGGCTCTGCTCTGAGCCAGGGGCTCCTGGTTTGCTCTATAGACAGCCCACTGACTCTCCCCCTCCCCCCAAAGGCCCCCTGCTCCCAGCCAGGGCCTCTCTGCAAGCAAAGGTGCCTTGTCCATGGGAGAGTGGCCCAGGATGCCTGTCATGGCAGCGGATGGGGGTGAAGGGCGGGTGAGTGCAGAGCTAATGCCCTAGAGAAGGGCTCAAGAGCTACTTCCGGGAGTGGGGAACAAGGGGCAGAGTGCCTGGGAGCCACAGGGTAATTAGCTAAGGGCTTGAATTACTGGGTGTGGCACCAGCCGGGCCTCCTATAGCAGAGCTGAGGTGGGGTGGGCTGCTGCACCCCATCCCACCCAGCCTCACTGGAAATTCCAGCAGGGAGAGCAGGGCTGGGCAGGCTCCTCCCACTCTCTGATGTCACAGCGCCTCACGCTGGGGAGGGCTGGGCAGTACAGTCTCCTCCCTCACCAGGGAGGGCAGAGCTGGGCCATGCAGGTGTTGTTACGCCCTGGTGTCACAGCACCTCCTACTGGAGAGTGGTGTAGGTTCTGCTTCTGCTTGGTGTCACAGTGCCCCCTGCTGGGCAGCTGCTGATTTCTACCCTGCCTCCAAGCCCCAAATTGGCTGTGTGGCAGAGGTCCCTCCCTTGGTGGGGCTGGTCGCCCTAGGGATGTGTGGGGGGAGGGGAGCACACTCACTCAGCAGTGGCAAAGGCCAGGGCAAAGTTCTCCCTGCGGTTGGCTGGGTCGAGGGCCTCATAGTCGAAGGCGTCCGGGAAGAACTTGTGGATGAGGGCGCAGAAGGCCAAGCCACTGCTCCAGCTGGAGGAGAAGTTTTGGATGTCCACGTGCTGGGAGTGAGACAGGGACACAGGGAGGGAGAGCCGGTCAGCCCCACATGTGCTGGCAGGTCACCTTCCTGGCCTTCCTTCCCCATGGCACTGCAGGGTCTGGTGGTGCCTGTCTGTGGGGGCTGCCCTCCTCCCACCACTCAGAAGAGAAGCGGGGGTAGAAAGCCAGTGGCAGGGTTCCCTGTAATCCGGGCGCTTGTGTGGCTGCTCAGGAGAGATTCCAGTGCTGCCCAACTGATTAGCAGAGCGCCCACAGCTGGGTTTGTGTTTCTGTTGGGGGTGCACAGTAGCACGTGCCTCAATGCATTGAAAAATTATTCTGCACATGGATGGAAAAGTTCCGCATATGGATGGGACATTAAAGGGAACATTGCCCAGCGGCTGTGTTCTCTGGCCGTCTCCACAGTAGCAGGGTGACAGCGCTATGCCCTGCGTGGCAGAGGCCTGCCTGGCGCACAGGGGTGCTCTCCTGCTTGTCCTCTCCATGCCAGGGGGCCTCAGGCTGTTGGCACGAACCACTGAGAGGCAATAGCCGCTTGCCTGGGGATGGTAGAACCTGATGTGCCAGCCACCTGCCCCAATGCTCCCCAGCTGCTAGCCTGCCTGCCTCCCTGTGCCATCTGGCCCCCTGGAAGATCCGGGTGGCAGTGTGCCCAGCCCGGTGGGCTCCCTTGGACCCCTGCCCTTTCCTTCCGGCACCCCTCAATCTCTAAAGGCATTGTGTGGAGAGAGGGGGGCTAGCGTCTACCCGCCCCGCAGGCTTTCTGTGTGTCTGAGGGGAGGGAATTGCCGGCTGGGCACCACCTCGCCCCCGCCCACCTCTCACCTCGTAGCCACGTGTCTTGGCACGACACCACTCCAGCAGCATGTTCTTGATGGCGTTGGCGCCGCCAGTCTTCTTGATGTTGGGGGCAGGGTCGCTGGCTGCTCTGCAGGAGGCATGGGGTGGGATAGAGGGGACGGTGTCACAGAGAGAAGGGACAAGGCATATTCTGCTGGAGTGGCGAGTGCCCACATCCACTCCCTCCTCCAGCCTGGGGCCTTCCTTCCCTGTCCCACCAGCCCTCTGAACCTGCATGGGGCCAGGAGCTGAAGGGATTAACGCCCGTGTACCCTTGGTGTCACACTAGCTGCTCCAAGCGCTTTGCCCCTAACATCCAGTGGCAGGGAGTTCCACAGATGACTGCTTGTCCCTCTCTATGTCCCTTATTGACATGTTGCTCTTTAAAGGCCCTGGATGGCCCTCATTGGTTGACCAACCAGGGATAATCCTCCAAGCTCCGCCCTTTCTTGTAGGCTGGCCCATTTGTAACTGCGGGTGCGAAGGAGGAAGGTTGGTCAGTTTCATAAAGGATTGCACACCCCCCAAATTTTTCCATAATGGCCTTGCGGGATTGGGCCCTGGGTGCCAGGCGGGGTCGGGTCAACTCCCTCCGATCTAGGGCCGGTCTCTTCGGCTTCTCCTTGGGGGGCGTGGCTCCTTCAGGTGTGGGGCTCGGCCCGCTGTCCTGCTGGGCTGCCCCTCCAGTGCTGCAAAGAGAGAGGGGATGGATCAGAGAATGGGCCAGGAAGAGAGGGAGTATCAACCCGTGGCTGTGTGCCTTCCTTTGTACCCCAACCTGGCACCAGGGGGTGCTGTGTTGGGGCAGGAGTCCCCTATCCTGGCACTGGGTGCCCACTCGGCTGCTCTTACCTGGCACTGCCATCGGGAGGGGCTTCTGGGCCTTGGGAGATGCCTCCTGAAAGGAATTTACAAAATCCTGATCTTAAAAGCAGGGACTGCAGTGGGGTCAACTATATCTGAGGTGGGGCTGTGCTGGGGGGTGGCCCTGTGTGAGGGGGCAGGAGCTGTGCCAGAGGGGGGTGGCCCTGTATGAGGAGAGTGGGGGCAGTGTTGGGGGGGGGGGATCCTGGATGAGGGGTTGGGGCTCTGCTGGGGAATGACCCTGTGAGGGTATGTCTGTGCCGTGGGGATGCCGTGGGGGTGTCTCCTCCCTGGAGTCTCCCCTTCCCCAATCCCACTGGCCTTACCTGGCTGGGGAGCCCCCGTCTCCACCCTGATGGCAGCATCTCCTGTGGGGCTGGGTGCAGGCTCACCCCACTCTTCCTCCTCACCTCCTGTCTCTGGGGACAGCGGCTCCTCTGAGGTGCTCCCACTGTGCCCCTGGGAGGGGACAAAGCCCTTGAACAGGACCAGTCCCCTGCCCCCCAAATCCCATGAGTCCCCGACCCCCTGGTGGCCCAGGGCAACGGGGAGGGCTCGGGGGCACCCGCAGCACCTTCCCAGCACGCTAGCCCCATGGGAGATGTGAGGGGCTTCCCTCCTCTCCTCCACCCCATTGCCCTGTTTGCCCTGTGGGGACACTCACCTCTCTGGCCAGAGCACCGCTGGCCCCCTCAGCTCCAGCCCCTTGCTCCTCAGACACCTGCCTCTCTGGCTTGGCCCCGGCAGCCCCCTCCTGGGGTTCAGGCTCAGCCCCTCCTACTGCTGCCTTCTCCTCTGCCCCAGCCCCTTGCCCCTCTGCTCCAGCCCCAATATCCCCAGCCTCACCACCCTGCTTAGCATCATTCCCAGAATCCTTTGCTCCCCCGGCCTCACTGCTCTGTTTAGCATCGCTCCCAGAATCCTTTGCTCCCCCGGCCTCACTGCTCTGCTTAGCATCGCTCCCAGAATCCTTTGCTCCCCCGGCCTCACTGCTCTGCTTAGCATCGCTCCCAGAATCCTTTGCTCCCCCGGCCTCACTGCTCTGCTTAGTATCGCTCCCAGAATCCTTTGCTCCCCCAGCCTCACTGCTCTGCTTAGCATCGCTCCCAGAATCCTTTGCTCCCCCGGCCTCACTGCTCTGCTTAGCATCGCTCCCAGAATCCTTTGCTCCCCCGGCCTCACTGCTCTGCTTAGCATCGCTCCCAGAATCCGTTGCTCCATTGGCCTCTATGCCCCCCTTTGTATTACTCCCAGAATCCCCTGCTGCCCCAGCCTCAGCACCCTGCTTAGCATCACTCCCAGAATCCCCTGCTGCCCCAGACTCAGGATCCTGCTTAGCATCACTCCCAGAATCCCCTGCTTCCCTGGCCTCACCCTGCTTAGCATCACTCCCAGAATCCCCTGCTTTCCCCTTTTCCCCCAGCCCATCCTTGCCCCCCGCTGCCTCCACCCCTTCAGCCTCCTTGGCCGTGGCCCCGGGCTCCTCTGCCATCAGTGCAGGGTTGGGGGTGGCTTCCTGCGCCTCCATCTCTGGAAGGAGACAAGAAGCATGTGGTCAAATGGAGGCAGCAGGGATCCAGACTGGGGCTGTGAATGGCCCTTGACAGACCTGTCCAGGGACTGGCCTCCCAGCCTCCCCGGGCTCTGTCCACCCCTGCCCCAAGCCCCACCCTTGGCATGGCTGGGGTAGGAGGCGGCGGGTTGCCCTCTGCTGACCATTCCTTGGCATAGTGGGGCCCTACCTAACTTCCAGGGCAGTTCTTTGCCGGGGATGGGGAACACTGATTAGGGCACCTTGGGGTGGGGTGGGAATGGGGGCAGACAGAGCCCCTGGTGTGGGGGAGCCGGAGGGAGTCCCTGCAATGGAGGGTTACACCCAGGGACCATGCGCAGGGGAATGGAGGGTGCCAGGCGCCCCGGGATCCTGCAGCGAGTTTGACTCACATCAGCGAGGTGAGGCTCTGCAGTAAATACCCCAGGACCTTCCTAGGCCCAGGGGAAGTGGCCAGGGAGGCCAGTGGGGTGGGCTGTGCTGACAACCTGCTCGGGCAGGATGGTGGCCAGGCTGGGTACTGGCCCTTTAAAGCAAGGGGGGGCACTTCCCCATCACTGAGTAAACAATCCCTAGGGCCTGGAACAGGCCTCTGACTCAGGCACCAAACGTGCAGGGGGGGGGGGGTGTCTTAGGAGGGGACAAGGGACCCCCCTCAGCAGCTAAATATACCCCTGACATTTACCTCTCTGCCAGACCCAGGCAACAAGGGATTTGCCAACTGCTGCCCCAAATACTCCCCCCATAGTAAACTGCCTGCAACCCCAAGCTTCCCCCAGTTCTGCTTGTGCCCCACCACCCTGCCCCACCATTCCTTGCTAGCCCAGCCCCAGGCTCACCCCAGCTTTGCCAGTGCCCCACAATTCCCACCTGTTGCTACCTACTAGCCCAGCCCTGAGCTCCGCCCGACTCTGCCAGTGCCCCACAATCCTGCCCTCCATCCCCTGCTAGCTCAGCCCCAGACTGTCCCCCAGCTTTGCCAGTGCCCCACAGCCCCGGTTATTCCAGGCCTGGGCTCCCACGACCTGCCTTTGATACAGATGGTCTCCCCCAGTGCCTGGGGAAGGGAAGAGGGATCGGGGGTGTTTCCAGGGCATCCTAAGCCAGGGCAGGGGGTGTCTCCAGCCCACCCAGCTCCCCTACTGGAGGGGTTTATTCAATGCCCCACCCCTCCGGCCCTCCCTGGAGTCAGGGTGCTGGGCAGGGCTGCACCCACCTGCCGGCTGCTCCGTGGGACAGGCTGGTTCTGGGCTCAGTCCCGTCTGTCCTGCGCTTTGTGTTACAGCTCTTTGGAGCAGCACGGCCTATTTTTACCAGGAGGGAACAGGTGCCACTTTCATTCATGCTCCTTCACCCTGCCAGCTCCTCTGCCCCCTCCCCTAATGGCAGGGGGGATCCACTCTCCCAGAGTGACCCCCCCCAGAGGAGCTTGACAGGTTATGGGGGGATCCCACTTGGCAGGGGACCTTCAGGTGGCAAATGGGAAAGTGGGCCACAGGGGACCCCACCCCAACTACAATAGGAACCCCTCCCCCATGCCAGGGTGCTGCCAGCTGTCCAGCTTGGCACCAGAGCTGGAGCTAACAGAGCCATGGGGTCACCCTGCTCCCAGGGGTCTCTTTCCCACTGGGGTGTGGGCCAGGGGGCTGTCGTCACCCCTCCCCCCAGTACTGTCATTACTTAGGCAGCTCTGCCACCCTGTGGCCAGGCCTAGGAATTACAGGTGCACCCCTAGGTGGGTGACCATAGCAGAGTCCTCAGTCCCTCCCAAACCCGTGAGATACAGGTACTTCACTGCTGGATTTGGGGGTTACTTCCCACTGCACAGGCGGGACTCAGTTTTCCAGCCAATCAGGAAGGAGACTCTCCCCCTTCCCCGTAACTGGGGAACATCCAGGCCACCCAGGGTAGCACAACTGGTCTCTATCCTCAAGGGCAGGCAGCTCTGGGGCCTGGCTCACCAGCCTGGCCAGATGCTGGGGCTGAGACACTGTTGTGCGAGATGGTCATAAATGGGGCAGAAGGAAAAGACAGGGCAGGTTCCACCCAATCCAGTGCCCAGGCAGCTCCCTCTGCAGCTGTTACCTGCCTTCCCCTGGCATCTATGGCTTAGCCATACCCGATGCCTCCCTCCTAAAGGCAAAGGCTGCATGCTCTCGAGCAGTGTTTCCCAAATGGTGTTCCACGGAACCCCGGGGTTCCCCGAAGTAAAAATAAGGGTTCCGCACGAAAATTCCATTCCAATAACATTTTCTTATTAAAAAAATAATATTGAAGCATTTATTAATTTTATTGACAACAATTTTCATTTGTGTTTGCCACAATAAGTGTCCCTGTGTAATGCCAGCTTAGCCAGAGAGTGGGGATGATGACGTCACTAGTCAGTGCTGATGTCCATCTATTAGACTGTTATTAGGGATTCTGCAAAATTCTTTTGAGTTTAAAAGGGTTCCATGGCTAAATTAAATTGGGAAATGCTGCTCTGGTGGGTAGAGCTGGGAACTGGGAGTCAGGAGAACTGGGTTCAGTCCTGATTCTGAACTTGGGCGAGTCTCTGCCCCTGTTTCCCCATGTGTAATACAGGGGCGGGGCACGACAAAGCAGGTGCACACACTGCCAAGGACGAGCTGCCTGGCTCTGTATTTAGTACAAGGCTCTGACCATCGCTGGCTCAGAGGCCAACAGCAGCTGTTAGGAGGACACAGAGTCCCATGCATTTGTTAATGGCAGGCAGGTGGTAAGGCTGGCAGCCAGGCTAGGGCATGTACTTATGAAATGTATGGGGCTTGATCGGACAGATCCTACCTCAGCTCCACTGGCGGTGGGGTCCACACTATAGTGTTGCTCTTTCTCTCTGGGGCCTATGGCGAGAGGTGTTGCCTGCCTGGGCTCAAAGGGAGAGAGGGGCTGATGGTGCCCGACACAATGGTACTGGCTGTGCCCAGGCTCCGGAGGCTCTGCTCCTGGCCTGATCCGCCTCCGTGGACAGGGGACTCTGGGAGCCTATGGCAAATAACGTCACAGCCCCACCCTCAGCCGGCCCCCTATGTACTCACCCCATGACCCCCTCCCCACAGCCTGTGTCACCCCACAGCCCGACAGGCCTCCACTGCAATCACCCTCGCCCCATAACCCCTCCCCGCAGCCTGTGTCACCACACAGCCCGACAGGCCCCACTGCAATCACCCCCACCCTATAACCCCTCCCCACAGCCTGTCACCCCACAGCCCGACAGCCCCCACTGCAATCACCCCCACCCTATAACCCCTCCCCACAGCCTGTGTCACCCCACAGCCCGACAGCCCCCACTGCAATCACCCCCACCCCATAACCCCTTCCCACAGCCTGTGTCACCCCACAGCCCGACAGGCCCCACCGCAATCACCCCCACCCCATAACCCCTCCCCACAGCCTGTGTCACCCCACAGCCCGACAGGCCCCACCGCAATCACCCCCACCCCATAACCCCTCCCCACAGCCTGTGTCACCCCACAGCCCGACAGGCCCCACTGCAATCACCCCCACCCCATAACCCCGCCCCACAGCCTGTGTCACCCCACAGCCCGCAGCCCCCACTGCAATCACCCCCACCCTATAACCCCTCCCCACAGCCTGTGTCACCCCACAGCCCGACAGCCCCCACTGCAATCACCCCCACCCTATAACCCCTCCCCACAGCCTGTCACCCCACAGCCCGACAGCCCCCACTGCAATCACCCCCACCCTATAACCCCTCCCCACAGCCTGTCACCCCACAGCCCGACAGCCCCCACTGCAATCACCCCCACCCCATAACCCCGCCCCACAGCCTGTGTCACCCCACAGCCCGCAGCCCCCACTGCAATCACCCCCACCCTATAACCCCTCCCCACAGCCTGTGTCACCCCACAGCCCGACAGCCCCCACCGCAATCACCCCCACCCTATAACCCCTCCCCACAGCCTGTCACCCCACAGCCCGACAGCCCCCACTGCAATCACCCCCACCCCATAACCCCGCCCCACAGCCTGTGTCACCCCACAGCCCGCAGCCCCCACTGCAATCACCCCCATTCAACCCCCCACTCTCCCAGCCGGTCCCATCCCTGCTGTCCCTGAAGCCCCGGGGGATCCCAACCTGCCCGCTTTTGGGGGCCTCTCTCCCTCCCCTGCGCCCCACCAAGGGGCTGAACCCCTGCAACGCCCACCCCCCACCGGACGGGGGCACTGCTCCTTCAGCTACGCTAGGCTCATTAGACCTCCCGGCTTGTCTAGCAACAACTAGCACTCTATGGTAACATGGCTGCGCCCATTCTCCCGCCTCACATCCGGTACGTTCTAGCCTCGGTCCTCCACCAGCTCTATGCTCTAATTGGGTTCCCCTCCTTCCCCTGGAGTCCCGGCACATCTCTATGGTTTGCAGCGGGCCCCTCTCGCCTCCTGCCCCTTCCCTCTCGCTCTCTGGCGGGTCACTCTGCGGAAGCGGAGTCCTCCACAAGCCGGAAGTGGGCGCCCCGCGTCTGACTCTATGGTACCACGGAGGAGAGAGGGGGGGGCCCATCGTACCGGAAGTACCTGTTCCCCGCATGTTTCCGGTTGGCGGCGGGGGGAACGTCACGTTACTGTGCAGCGTGGGGAGGGGAAAGGGGCTGCTGACCCCTGACCTCTGACCCCGGGGCTCAGCGACTCCTCCCCACGAGGAGCGCGCAGGGTGAGAGGGGCTCGGGGCTGCCCCTAGTCGGGGGGGGGGGGGTCAGGGACTTGCCCCCCCGCTGCATTGGCTGGGGCACATCGGCCCGGGGGGTTACAAGGGGGTATCATGGGGGGCGGGGTATCATGGGGGGCACATGGGGGGCGGGGCCCGCACGTGGGGGGTACATGGGGGGCAGGGTATCATGGGGGGCACATGGGGGGCGGGGCCCGCACGTGGGGGGTACATGGGGGGCAGGGTATCATGGGGGGCACATGGGGGGCGGCGCCTGCACGTGGGGGGTACATGGGGGGCGGGGTATCATGGGGGGCACATGGGGGGCGGCGCCTGCACGTGGGGGGTACATGGGGGGCGGGGTATCATGGGGGGCACATGGGGGGCGGCGCCTGCACGTGGGGGGTACATGGGGGCGGGGTATTGTGGGGGGCACACGGGGGCGGGGCCTGCACGTGGGGGGTTCATGGGGGGCGGGGTATTGTGGGGGCCACACGGGGGGGGCCCGCACGGGGGGGAGGCACATGGGGGGCGGGGCCTGCACGTGGAGGGTACATGGGGGGCGGGGTATCATGGGGGGCACTCGGGGGCGGGGCCCGCACGTGGGGGGGGGGGCACGCGTGGCAGGCCTGACAGACTCTGTGTTCCCAGGAGCAGGTCACTCGGGCGCGATGGATCCGCTCCGGGCCCAGCAGCTGGCGGCCGAGCTGGAGGTGGAGATGATGGCCGACATGTACAACAGGTAACGGCCCCTCATCACAGCGCCCTCCCCCCCCCCGGCATGCTGCGGGGGGTCACAGATTTGAAAGCCGGCAGGGGCCCTCTAAATTGGGGAGAGACCAAGAAAGAGGCACGAGAATGACTGAAGGGCTAGAAAACCTGCCTTCCAGTGATCGTCGAGGAGCTCAGTTCGCGTAGGGCAGTGGTTCCGAAACTTCGGCATCATACCCCCTTTTTGATTTTTGAAAAATCTCCCCCCCCCCCCCACACACAAAAAATAGCAGCAAAACTTGTTGAGAAATAAAATGATTGGGGGGAGGGATGCTGGGTCACCTCCCCACTCCTCCCCCCGGAATTTTTTCACGCCTCACCAACAGGGCATGCCCCCCAGTTTGGGAACCCATTAGGGTAACCAAGAGAAGTTTAAGTGCTGGCTGGGTCGGTTGGTAAGTACCTACATGGGAAATAGATGTTTAATAGTGGGGTTTCCTGCAAGATAGAGTCTAGCAGAGAAAGGTCTAATATGGTCCAGTAGCTGGAAGTTGGAGCTAGATACATTTAGACTGGAAATAAGGTGTGAGATTTTAATGGTGAGAGTAATTAGCCATTGGAGCAACTTCCTAGGATCGTGGTGTATTCCTCATCAGTGATGAGTTTTCAACCAAGATGGAATGTGGGTCACAATGAAGTGGAATTGGCACAGTGGTGGGTGTGCTGGAGCTGAGGACTGGAACATCAAAAGGCCACGGGTCGGGATTGAGAGGAATTGGCAGAGCTCTGAGCTGCAACAGCACGTTATTCAGGAGCACTGGCATAAATGTGGGCAGGATGTATGGAGGGAGCCCAGGATTGGGGTAGCAGGGAAGCCTGTGGGGAGGAGGCAGGACTAGGTTCACCCGGACACCTTTGGATTCTCATGCTCTCCCTCTCCTTGGTGGCCCAGAATGACCAATGCCTGTCACCGGAAGTGCGTCCCTCCCCACTACAAGGAGGCGGAGCTCTCCAAGGGGGAGTCTGTGTGCCTGGACCGCTGCGTCTCCAAGTACCTGGACATCCACGAGCGCATGGGCAAGAAACTGACAGAGCTCTCCATGCAAGATGAAGAGCTGATGAAAAGGATGCAGCAGGGGGCAGGACCGGCATAGGGACTTCCTCTTGAACATGGACAGCATGCATGATGGCCTGGCATCCTCCCTCACTGCAGCCTGGACTCACCCCTGTGCCTCCACCCCAAAATAAAACCTCTTTATGTGAGCTGGGTCTTTGCCTACAAGGACAGTTCAGAGACCTGGGGCTGTGATATACCAACTGGATGTTCTGCCCCACCCTTTTCTCTGGTGCCTTAGAATCATAGAATCATAGAATAATAGGACTGGAAGGGACCTCGAGAGGTCATCGAGTCCAGCCCCCCGCCCTCAAGGCAGGATCAAGCTCCGTCTACACCATCCCTGACAGATGTCTATCTAACCTGTTCTTAAATATCTCCAGAGAGGGAGATTCCACCACCTCCCTTGGCAATTTATTCCAATATTTGACCACCCTGACAGTTAGGAATTTTTTCCTAATGTCCAATCTAAACCTCCCCTGCTGCACTTTAAGCCCATTACTCCTTGTCCTGTCCTCAGAAACCAAGAGGAACAAATTTTCGCCTTCCTCCTTGTGACACCCTTTTAGATATTTGAAAACCGCTATCATGTCCCCCCTTAATCTTCTTTTTTCCTTTTTTCCTTGCTCCATCCCTGAGTGGATACGATCCCAGTTCTGCTCTGTCCAGCTGACCCCCCATTTACCAGGCTGCGTCTGTACTTTTACCGCTTCGTGGAAGGAATGGGTTAGTCAGGGTGGTTTCCTACAAGATAGAGTAATTGTATGGGAGGCCAGTTTGGCATCTGGCTGTTTTTTCCTCTGCCAGTACCCCAGCGTGGCTCTAGGGTGGGCAAACCTTGTAGGCATCTAAGTAGGCAAATTGTATGGCAGGCCATAAATGCTCGCTGGCCTGACCTCCTCCCAGTGGCAGATTGGCCACTGGCCCAAAGGGGTGTGCCCAGGGGCCCCTGCCAATTGGGGAGCTGCGGAAAAATGGGCGCCTCTCCGTTGCCAGCAGCTCTGACCTCCGACTCAGTGGTGGAGCTAGGAAGCAGACGGTGAAGGGGGCAAGCACCTGAGCACACTCCCTGGTGGGAGCTCCAGGGCTGGATGAAAAAGTCTGATGTGCTGGATGTGACCTGTGGGTCCTAGTTTGCTCATCCCTCCCCTAGGGGAGGTGCTCTGCTGTGGGGAAGTGTGTGTCTCTCTCTCCCTGGTGCTCTGTAACGCTCCACCCCTCTTTCGTTGTACTGATTAGTTCCTTTGGCACTTTCACTTGAGGCAGTGTGTGACGGGCAGGATCCTGATCCTGTTTGGATAACCTCCCCCACAGCCATCCTGGCACTTCCTGTCCCAAACTCCTAGTGGAAGGGTATTCCGCTTTGATCGCCTCCCACCCCAGCAGTGGCTGCAGATCCATGCCCGTGTGAAGAGCTTGCCTCCTTGGCCAACTCCTGGCAAGCACAGCTGACCGCTGTTGCTTTGTGTGTCCACCAGGGTGCCCTGCAGAGCTCGTGGATTTTAATAACCATGCTGGTCTAACAGCTCCTGGCTGTGGTACAGGTTTTACAACTCAGGATATTAATTGGGTCATTTCCTCTTCTTTGTCTCCTCATTCAGAGAGCTGACCGCAGGTTAATGACATGGCAGCTCTGTTCAGCCAGAGGCTGAATTCTCCCATCCCAGCTACTTAGAGATCAACGTTGGCTTAAAAGGCACCAGCTGGGAGTTATTTTTAATACTCCTGACTTGAGCTTTTGGAGGTTTCATTCGTGTTGGCTGCGTGGCAGGGAAAATGCCAGAGGAATGGGCTGGAATAATAGGGAGGAGTCCTGTATAAAGCCAGAAGGGGCTGCTGTGCTTCTCTTGTTTGCTGTCTTGTGTAAGGCAGATCCGAGGGCTTCCTTGAATTCCTGCTTGAACTGGAGCAGACCTGTGAGAGACACACCCCAGCTCCATTGTCAATGAGGGAGACAAGGCGACTCCACCATGCCACTTGGGGGATTGTTCCCTTTTGCTGGTCACCCTATCTGCTCCATTTCCAGTCTGAATGTGTCTGAGGTTCTCAAACTGGGGGTCAGGAGCCTGCCCTACCATCTGGGGACCCAGGCTCCGGCTTTGCCATCAGCCAGGGGGGCCTCAAGTTACAGGCCCCAGGGCAGTGGAGCTGGGATGGGCTCAGCCGTCCATCCCCCTCCTGGGATCGTGGAGTAACTTTTGTTTTCAGAAGGGGGTCGCTGTTCAAGGATGTTTGAGAGCCCCTTTAGTTTCCCCTTCCAGCCTATGCAACTTGGTAGATCTTTGGCTGCTAGGTGGGGGGCTGGGGGTGTCCCAGAGTTTGAGGATGGGCTGGTTCCTGTTTGATCCTGGTCTGCAGATCGAACCCTGGGATAGACAGACAGACAATCCGGGGCGTGGGGGAGACAGACTTGCTGGGCCTCTAGGCAAGTTGGGGAGGGGGGCAGCTCTACACTCCTGCAAGGGGTGGGGCCTCAGGTGGAAGGGGCGGGCCTGGGGCAGCCAGCCCCCAAAGCTGCCCAGAGCATGCGGCGCCGAGCTCCAGTGGGCTCAGGGAGCCCCAGATCCTTTTGAATCACCGGGCCCAGGGGCAGTTGCCCCCTTGTTGGTGAACCCAAACCAGGGCATTTTTGGGGTAGCATGAGGCAGCCTTGTCTGCACCCGCCCCTTTTGCCTTCCCCGGAGAGTTACTCTCCAGTGCCCCTGGGAAGGGTTTGCGGGTTTAGAAAAACAGGTGGCGCTTCAGTGGAGATGCAGCTTCCCCAACCAAAGCGTTAGGTCGCTGGCCTAGCGTAGGCCAGGCCTGCAGCTCGCCGGTAGCGCTGATCCCAAGCTGCTCTCCCCGCCGGGCTGCCTCCTCCTCCTCTCGACGTTTGCCCCCCGTCTGTGTCTCTGCCCGGCTTATCAACGGCGTAACATATCGCCCCACCCGCCCATTGACTCAGCACTGCCTGCACAAGCGCTCTGTGCGCCCCTCCCGTCCACCCCACCTTGAAATGGGTTAACTGGTTAAACATTGCGTTTAACTGGTTAACCAATTAAACAGGCGTTTCCATCCCTAGCTGTGGCTGAGGCCAGGCCTGGGGGGCCCTTCCCACTCCCAGAAGGGACTTCCTGGCCCACTGCGCCCTTTCCCCTGAATGTTCCCTTATGCCCCTCTAGGCACAGTTTGGGGTCCTGCACTGTAGAGGAAGGGGGTTAGGCCGTGCTGATGTAAGGCACTGCTCCCCACGGCCACGTGTCTCGGGGGGTGCAGGTGGAAAAATACTGCCAGCCCTGCGGTTACTCCCCGGGACGTGGGCACTAGCTGAGAGGAGCGATGGAGAAGAAGGCCCAGCGGGATTATCCCAACAGCTGGCAGATCTGGGGACAGGCTGAGGGGCAGAGATCCTGGGTTCCCAGGCCAGTGGTGTGGCCGGCGTGACCAGAGTTGTGGCCCGGGGCTGCCTGCATGGTGGAGCCAGAGCAGAGCGTTCAGAGAGATGCCCACGGGGGAATCCAGCCCTGGCCTAGGTGGGCCCCAAGCATTCGTTGCCCTGAGTTCTAGCTTCTTGTGCTCCGACTTCCGGCCATTGGCATTCGACCCAGGGCTTTCAAGCTGTGGTGATGGAGGGCGGGGAAGGGAAAGGAGTCTACTAGGGAGGGGGGCAGTGTGTGTGGGGGGGGGGTATGGGGCAGAGGGCCAGGCCCAACAGGAGTGGTGGCTCTGGGAGCCAGGCTGAGGAATGGGAGCAGTGTCAGAACCTCCCTTGTGCATTGGGGATGCTGTGCCCTGAGTGGAGGTGGGGAGGGCTAACTGGCCCGGCGCTGGACGCTCTGGAAGGAGTGGTCTCCCCATGCGGCCGCCGGGGCGCTCTGTAAGCTGTAATAGGATCGTTCTGATGCCGGCAGGGGAATCGCTGCCATCTGGGAGTGGGGCACTTCGCCAGCTGCACCACCCATGGGCCATTCCCACCGGCACCCTGCCATCAGCCAAGGCTACAGGGCAGGAGTTTTCCACTCGCTGCAGTCTCCCAGCCCCGCCACAGGCCCCACCGCAGCGATTAACCCTCTGGCATCCAGTGGTGGGGAGTTCCACAGGGTCTCTCCAGAAGGACGCCTGTCTCTTTCCTTGTAGCAAATTCCCATGAGTGGCTCTGGTCACAGGGCTGAGGAGCCGGCCCCCATGGCCTTTAAACACCCCCTTGCATGTCACACTGTTACCCAGTGGGGGGGGGGCAGGACAGTTTGCCCTCAGAGCAGGCCAGGAGACCTCACCGTGAACGTCATGCGGCTGTCAGAGCCTGAGCAGGTCATTACAACGGAAGGACTCGTAGGATGACAAATCCACTCCCCACCGACATGGCTGCCTGGCGACCTGCACCCCGAGGGGAGATGGATTTCCCCAGCTCTGCACAGGGAGGCTGAGCAAGCCCCCAGCTGGAGAGCAAAGGGCTGGGAGGTGGGGTGGGGTGAAGAAGAAATGGCTACAAGGAGTCAGGGCTCTGTCCCGGGAACTGAGCCTGGAGGTCAGATGGGGACAGAGCCTGAACCAAGGGGTTCTCCCTGGCTTGGCTGGGCACTGGGTTTGGGCCGGGCTCTAACTGGCCTGGCTCTGTGCTTCCCTAAGGCCCTCTGGTGCTGTGTGAGAACCGCGTCACTGCAGTACTTAGGGCCAGTGAAAACAGACAAGGTGGAACCGGGACTTTGTCCCGGGGGGGCTCCCTGACAGAGCTCCCAGGATGAAGCTGAAGGGTCAGGCAGCCAGGCCTGGAGCAGGGTGAGACCCTGTGGGGGCCTGGCACAATGTAGGGTTCATCTGAGTGCCTGTTCCAAAGTTGAGGGTGTAGCACTGAGCCTGTGGATACACAACCACACAGGGAAAGACACCCCATGCACATGTCATGCCAACAGGCGGAACCGAACCTGAGACCTCTGGAGCTTAGTGCGTGAGCTAAAAACCAGCTGCCTATTAGCTAAGGGTCCTCATTATTCTTCCGGTAAGTGGTATCAGTGCCACTAGATGGGACAGTCCATCACACCCAGCATGTGTGTAGGTTGCACATAGTCACACGCAACTGTAAGCACAACCACACAGGTACAGACACCCCATGCACAACCATACATGTGACCACACCCTATGCACAGTCACATGTCCAACTGCAAACATCCCACACACAACCACACAGTTAGATACACCATGCACAGCCACACACCGCCACAACCATATCATCCACAGTTACAAACACCCCATGCACAATCAGCTACATGCTACCACAACTAGGCCAGGCAGAGTCAGCCGTACACACACCAGGCACCACTGCACATACCCAACCTCACAATGAACACGCCAACACATGCGCAATTTCCTACAACCCCCCACAGGTGTGTATACACAAACACCATGTTCACCCACCCACCCATACATACACTCAATCTCCAAGCATAATCATACGTACATACACACGGCCACATGCACAGTTACACACGTGTACATGCAGCACCACCACGCAGGCCAGCCAGGGGAGGGGGCACCCATGGGTGACACCTGGGGAGTTAAAGGTTGAGCTGTAGCTGGTGATCGAACAGCTGCTAACCCCTGGCCAATGGGACTCTGGGGAGGGCTCCAACTGCACCAGAGGGCTGTGGGAGATGTAAAGGGACAAGATGAGACTCCCTCCCCCCAGCCAGTCCCTCATGGCCCTTTTAAATTGCTAGGCCCCAGGTCAGCTGCCCATTTGGTCCCCCCTCCCGGGGACAGCCTTGTTGGTAGGGTCTGGCAGCACTTTAGCATGGCTGCTGCACAGAACTGCTGGACCCTACCAGCTGGGCTGCGGATGGGGGAGAGCAAAAAGGCAGCTGTGTGCAGGCCGGCCCAGCGGCCAGTTCTTACCAGAGCACCGCACCAGCCCAAACTGGCCCAGTGTCACCTCTACGATTCCCTCTGCTCTCTCCTCTCTCCACGCCCTCCCTTTTTCAGTTCATTCTTTTCTTTCAGCCGCCCTTCCCTTCTTTCCCCTTTTAATTCAGTCTTTCTTTCCTTCTCTAACACATTCTTCCATTTCATGGTTCAAATCCTTTGTCTCAGTCATTTCCCCCCTTGTGTTCTTTCCTTAACCCTTTCCTTTCCTTTCTGCCTCTTTCACTTCTTTCTTTCCTTCTTTAAGTGGCTTTCTGTTTTGCTCTTTCCTTCCTTCCTTTTTCACTTATTCATCCTTTCCTTCGGTAGGCCCTTGCTTCATGTCTTTGTTCTTTCTAACATTTTTCCACTCATTTTTTTCTTTCCTTCTTTAGGTCACTCTGTATTTTGCTTCTTCCATCTTTTGAGCATTCTTTAATTCCTTCCTAGGAACACAAAATGATGAGACCCATGGCCTGACTAGCCCAGTGACCTATTGTCCAAGTATGCCCTGTGCCAGCTGCGTTAGAGGAACTGAACAGAGTTATCGAGTGAGCCATCCCCTGGCACCCAGTCCCCGCTTCTGGTAGTTGGAGATTTAGAGACATTCAGAGCATGGGATAATAGAAGCCTTTACAATCGTGGCCAATAGCCATTGATGGACAATTCATGAATTGATCTCATTCTTATTTTGAACCCAGTTACAGTTTTTGGTCTTCACAACGTCCCCTGGCAAGGAGTTCCGCAGGTTGACTATGCGTTGTGTGAAGAAACACTTCCTTTTATTTGTATTAATTAACTATTAATTTCATTGGGTGACCCCGGTTCTCTAGGCATGTGAAGGGGTAAATAACACTCCATATTCAGTTTCTCCACACCAATCCTGATTTCGTAGACCTCTATTATGCCCCCCCTTGTTTCTTTTTTCAATTGAACAGCCCCCGTCTTTTCAATCTCTCCTCCTATGGAGGCTGTTCCATACCCTTCATTGTTTCTGTTGCCCTTCTCTGAACTTTTCCCTTTCTTCATGTATCTTTTTTGAGATGGGGCAACCACATCTGCATGTAATATTCCAAGAGTGGGTGAACTATGGATTTACATAGTGGCATTATGATATTTTCTGTCTTACTCGCTATCCCTTTCCTAGTGGTTCCTAACTTTCTGCTAGCTTTTGGACTGCCACTTCACAGGGAGCCGATAGTTTAATGATGACTCCAAGTCTTTCTTGAGTGTAACAACTGATTGAGACCCCTCACTTTGCACATAGTGTTGGAATTATGTTTTCCAGTGTGCATTACTTCTCATTTGTCAATAAATTTCTTCCAACTCATTTTTCTTTTTATTCTTGAATTGATTCTTTTTCAATCACTCTTTCCTTCTTCAAAAACAACCAGGAGTCCTGTAGCATCTTAGGCTACGTCTACACTACGAGTTTTGCTGCAAGAGCCTATGCAAATGAAGCGCAGATTAGCATTTTCTCACACTTCATTTGCATACTCTCTTCCTATCCGTTTTTGCGTTAGGGGTTTTTGCCAAAAACAAGCAGTGTGGACCACTCCCTTTTTTGCGCAAAAACCTCTTTTTTGTGCAAAAACCTCTTTGCGCAAGATCCTTATGCCTCAAAAAAGGAGGTATACTGATTTTGCACAAAAAGGGTTTTTTGCACAAAAAGGAAACGTCCACACTGCTTGTTTTTGCACAAAAACCACTAGTGCAAAACGGATCAGAAAAAAGTATACAAATGAAACATGAGAAAATGCTAATCCGCGCTTCATTTGCATAGGTTCTTGCAGCAAAACTTGTAGTGCAGACATAGCCTTAGAGACTAACTATATATATATATATATATATATAAAGTATCATGAGCTTTTTGTGGGCCTCTCATTTGAGGAAGTGGGCTGTGCCCATGAAAGCTCATGATACTATTTATATATTTTTGTTAGTCTCAGAGGGTACGTCTACACAGCAGGGCAAAAGCCGAATTAAGCTACACAACTTCAGCTACGTCACCTGCAGAGCTGAAGTCGAAGTAACTTAACTCGGCTTTTGGCGCTGTCTACACGGCAGCAAGTCGAAGGAAGGCCTCTCTTCCTCCGACTTCCCTTACTCCTCGTGAAATGAGGGTTGCAGGCCTCGGTGGACGAAGTCCTCCAGCTCGACATTGTTTCGAAATAACGGCTTGCGGTGTAGAGACGCACTTTGTGATTTGGAAATAACGTCAGTTGTTCGGAAATAACGCTGCTGTGTAGACTTGCCCTGAAGCGCCACAGGACTTCTCCTTCTTCTTGAGTTTCTTCTTTCTCCTTCTTTTAAATTCTTTCCTTTAGTCTTTCTTTCTCTCTCTCTCTCTCTCTCTCTCTCTCACTCACCTACCTTCCTATTTCCTTATTTGCCTCCCCCACTCCTGGTCTCGCTCTCTCACACTTGCAGAGTTGATGCCCTTATAAAGAGCCCCCACACAGGCTCCTCTCACTTCCTGCCCTGCACACCCAGCAGCGCTCAGCCGCGTGGAGCCCCAGCTGTTAGCAAACAGCAGGCAGAAAGCGACCCGCGGAGCCAGGGCTGGCGGGAGAAGTCGCTCGACCCCCCTCCCTGGCCTGGGAGCACGGAGCGCCCCCCCCCCAGCCCGATCCCTCCCCCCCCGGAGGGTAAGTTCGGCGAGAGGTGCAGAGGGGAGGGGGGGCTGGAGTGTCCCACGTGGGTGCCTGGGGCGAGCCTCCCCCCTCCCCGCTCCGTGCAGTCCACGTGGCAGGGCAGCCGAACCCAGGGGTGTGTTGTCTCTGGGCTATTTCGGGGAGGGGGCGCGCGGAGGCTGCTGGGTGGGGGGCTTAGGGAGCTGGGATGCTGGAGGGGCAGGGGGCACAGGAGGGGGGCCCCTGGGACGAGGGTGCCCCCCCCCGAGGGCTGTCAGCTGTCAGGGGAGCTCCACCCCTGCCGGGGGCAGGACGATCCTTTGGGGGTTCAGGCCAGAGAGGGGCTGATTTTTCCCCAGGGCCCAGATCTATGTCTGGATTCCCCTCCCCGCCCCCCAGATGCAGGAACAGTTTGTATGGGGTGGGGGGGCGCTGGGAGCCATTGAATCAGACTGAAGTCCCAGTGTATAATGGACACCAGGCGGCCAGGGGGTGCCCCCATGCTCCCAGTCCCGGCATGTAATCTCCCCCCGGCTTCTCTTGGGGGGCGGTTCCCCTCTGAGGCCATTTTCCCACCTAAATTCCTCTGTCTTCACATTATCTCGCGCGCGCACACACGCACACACTCTCACACGCACACACACACGCCTTGGAGATTTGTAAGCTCAACAGAGTTCGGAGTGAGTCCCCGTTACGTGCAGCCCCAGCACCAGCTGGACCGGCTGGACTGGCCAGGATTCCAGCCCTCGGTCGTTCCAGCCGCTTCCCTCCAGTCTCCAAAGGAGTGCCTGGGGGGCACTGCCTAGCTCCCGCCCCTTGGCTCTTTCCCCGTCTGCCCCCCAGTTAGCTTTGGGAGCCTGCTGCTTCAGCTGGATTGGGGTCGCTTTCCTCAGGGCTTAATCGGAGCCCCCCTGCCCCGGCACCTCTGGGCCTGGCGGTTCCTAGCCCCCCTGCTCCGGCACCTCTGGGCCTGGTGGTTCCTAGCCCCCCTGCCCCGGCACTTCTGGGCCAGGCGGTTCCTAGCCCTCCTGCCCCGGTACCTCTGGGCCTGGCAGTTCCTAGCCCCCCTGGTTTGTGGTGTCAGTTAAGAGAGTAAAAGGCGCATTCTAGGATTCTGTGACGTGGTTGCATCACCCAGGAACCGCCCTGGCTCCCAAGCAAGCCCTGGCATCCCCATATTAAATCCATGTTGGTATTTCACACTCCCAGACCCCCAGGCCAGACTGGCCCCTGCGACCAGCTCGTCTGACCTCCAGCTGCCCCGGGCGCGCTTGTGCTTGAACGACTGAGAGCAGGTGGGTGAGGTAAGCCCGCTGCTTGTCCTGCTTTCCAGCACCACAGAGCAGCACAGCTGTAGCCCCCCGGCAAGCACAGCTCAGACCAGAGCACAGCGAGCAAACCTGCGTCTATTTCCTGCCCAAGAGGACATGCTTGCTGGGTGTTTCTCTGGCCTGGCTTGTAGCTTCGGTGACTCTCAATAGGAGAAAGCGGGGCCTAGTGGTTATGGGTGCTAGCCTAGGACTTGCTAGACCTAGATTCAGTTCCTTGCTATGGCCCCAGGCCTGGCACAAGTCACTTGGTCTTTCCGTGCCTCAGTTTCCCCTTCCATACCACAGGGATAATTGGCCTGTCTGGATGAGGCTACCAAGGCATTGAGGGGGAGTGGATTCTGTGCTGTTTACTCCGTCTTCCAGACTGGCAGGGCAGAGGTTAAATAAGGACCAGACCCCGGCAACACCTACTTCCTATGCTTTGCTATTTATTTAGAGCCGGGAGAAGCAAGGAGAGAAAGTGGGAGGGGCCAAGCAGGAGAGGGGCGGGGCAAAGAATGAGCCAGTTGCTCTGTGTCCCCAGCCAGTGGCCCCTGCGGAGCCAGGATGGTGCTGACGTTGCAGCAGGCGTACCGCCGGCGGTGGTGGATGGCATGTACCGCTGTGGTGGAAAACCTTTTCTTCTCCGCCGTGCTGCTAGGCTGGGGCTCCCTGCTCATCATGCTCAAACACGAGGGCTTCTACTCCCACATGTGCACAGGTGAGAGGGGAGGGGCCCAGGGAGAAGGTGGATGGGGTGGAAAGACAGAAGTGCAGGGCACAGAGAGGGTGGGCGGGACTAAGGCAGAGAGGGGAGGGTCAAATAAAGTGGGAGGGGCCAAAGGTGAAAGGGGAGGGGCAACAAGAAAATGGGTGGGGCCAAGCTGGATGGAGAAGGGCAAAGAAACTGAGGGAGCAAAGAGAAAGTGGGAGGGGCCAAGCCGGAGACGGGTGGGAGGTGATACGAGGAGAGGAGGACAAAGGGAAATAGAGGGAAGGGGGCAACCAGGGGATGGACTGAGATGAAGAGGGGTGGGGCCAAGCAAGGGAGGGGTGGTGTCTGAGATGTGGGGGCGGGGCTGAGTTGGGGTGGGTGGAGCCATAGGGAGATGGGAATGTGAGTGGCCCCTCAGAGCTGGGCTCCTTTGCAGACCAGCAGGGGCTGGCTGTGGCCCCTCATCCCAGGCGCATAGGGCAGGCCTTGCGGGGTGGATGGGTCTGACAAGGCCTGGGTCGTTCTGCCTGCCAGCGGTGACAGACAGACAGACATAGCATGGGGAGGGATAGACAGACACCATGATTTTGGCTCTCAGTGGCTTAAGGCCAGGCAGGGCCCAGGCACCAGCCTACACGTCTGCCCCATACCAGGCTGTTCTGGGATTTGTCCTAGGGGGTTCCCCTCCCCCAACACCTACCCATGGGGCTCCTGGGAACAGGGTGACCGTGAGACAGGTGCCAGGCGTGGTGTGGTGCAGCGCACCTGAGCCGGGGCTGGAGATCCCTGGGGACTCCTCTGCCTTATCACTGTCCCCAGTGGGATCGAGCTCCCTCCCATCCCCGCCATGGCACCTCCAAGCCTTGCCCTGCTCCCCCATTTTCCCATCCCCCATGTGGGGCTCCCGCAAGCCCCATGTTCCCCCAGTGAGAGCCTCTCCTTGAATCCCATGAGACCTCTGGCCCCCTGCTCCCCCATAGGACCCACCTCACTCCCATGGGACCCCCCCCTTCCCCACTGAGCACTTCCTTGCCCCCCACGGGCTTCCCTGCTTCCCAATGTGTCCTCCCGGCCCCCCCACCTGAATAGTTTCCCCGTGGGGCCCTGCCCAGCCCCCCCCTGGGGTGAGGCCGGTGTGAGTCTGACCCTGCGACTGTCCCCAGGCGAGAACGGGACCAACAGCTCGGTCAGGGGGCTGCCCCCTCACCACTGGCCCAGCTGTGTGGAGCAGGAAGAGATGCTGAACCTGGGCTTCACCATTGGCTCCTTCCTGCTGAGCGCTGCCACCCTGCCCCTGGGGGTGCTCATGGACCGGCTGGGGCCCCGGCCGCTCCGCCTCCTCGGCAGGTGCGAGGGGCCCCTGGCTGGGGGGCAGGGAGGACATGGGAAGGGGGCCTGGGTCCCAAGGTGGGCGAGGTGGCTGGGGGAGGGCCTGACGGGGGCGCCCCAGGGCGGGGGAAGGGCCCATGGGGATCCCTCATCTGCTCTGATTGCTGCTCTGTGCCCCTGTAGTTGCAGCTTCGCTGTCTCCTGCGCTCTGATGGCCCTGGCAGCCTACGACCCCCCAGGTGAGGTGAGAGCCCCTTTGCCCCCACCGGCAGCACCCACAATGACCCCAGCCCCTTCTCTGAACCCCACCCGTATCTCCATTGACAGTGCCCCCCTCCAACGCTTCTCCTGAGCGCCCCTCCCCCCTGGCCTCGCACCCCTCCGCTCTCCAGCCCCTGCCCTCCGCTTTCCCGTTCCCTCTTGCTTTGCTTTTCCCCGGGGCCTCGGGCCCCTCTGCTCTGCTGCCACCCCATGTCCTGCGCTCCCAGCCCGGACTCATCCATTCTTCTGTTCTCTCCCCTCCAGTTCTCTCCCCAGTGATTTTCCTCGGCCTGTCCCTGAATGGCTTCGGGGGCATCTGCTTGACTTTCACCTCGCTGACAGTGAGTGTGGGCTCCATGCCCGGGGCGGGGCCTGTCGCCGTGGGGCAGGAGAGAGAGCCGTGCCCCTCGCGATGCCTGGTGGGGTGGGGGGTGTACCATGGGGGGTGTACCGTGCCAGCCCTCTCCGGGGTCACAAATGGTCTTTGGTCCCACGGCCTGACTCCTCTATGGATACCCAGAGGGGACAGTGCCTTGTTTCCCCCCCCCCCAGTCTTGGAATGGGGGGCCAGACCCCCACAGCTGGGTGCCAGGGGGCAGGCAGCATTGTGGGATGTGACAGACGGGCCCCTCCTTGCTGGGGTGGGGAGAGGGGACAGGAACGATCCCCCCACAAGGCGCAGTCCGGGGGGGTGGATTTCACCCTCCCCCACCTGCAAGGCCTTTCCCGCAGGCAGAGGCGGGGGGGGGGGGGGTGTGTGGCCCCTTTCCTGGCCTGCGCTCCCTGTCCCCTTTCTGGGCCCCACCCAGGAAGCTGGTGCCTGAAAGTGGGGATGTCAACGCTCCCCCCCCCAGCCCACATGGAGCATGGCGCAGCACCTGGCTCTCAGGGCGGGGCTCGGCCTGGGGAGGGGGCTGCGTGTGGGTCTTGGTGCCGGCGGCCAGGGGGCTCTGGACCTTCTCTCCCCCCCTCCCAGGGCTGGGCACGCTCTCCGGGCGCCTGCTTTGCACGTGCTCCGCTCCGGGCTGGGCTCGGAGCCGTTTCCCTCCGCTTGGCCCAACTGCTGGCTTGTCCGTTGGGGCGGGGAGGCTGGCCCAGTGCCCAGCGTGGCTGGGTGGGGCTGGTTCCCTGTGGGACGGGGAAGGGCCAAGCTCAGAGCCAGGCCTGGGAGCCTGCTGGCTTGGTGGGGGCTGGGTGTGCTGGCACTGGGGGTTTGGCATCCAGGGGAGGTGGGTTAGCAGGGATGTTGCTGCAGGGTTTCCATTGGGGCTGGCTCCCCGGGCCCCATAGGGCAGGGCGGGGGGCTCTTGGAGGCCAAGTCCCTGTGTAGGGCTGGGAAGGGCATGACCGGGATTGGGCGGGCACTGGGGGCCATGTGCTGAGCTGGGAGACCTGCCAGCGCCGGCTGCCTGCGAGCCCTCGGGGCAGGCTGCCCGGTGACCTTGGCCCACCATGGGAGCCGCTCTGTGTGGGCGGGGGGGGGGGGGGGGTAAGGAAACTTGCAGGGGGTGAGACGCAGCCTGGCTCTGCAGCTTCGCTCCGTCCAGCGCACGGGGAGTGACTCTCCGCCCCCCCAGGTCATGTTGCATCTTGGCACTGGCACAGCCCCCCCCCCCACACCTGCCAGCCGTCATGTGACCTGGGCAGGTAGCCAGACAGCCAATAGGAAGGCAGGATGGCGGGGCACACCCCCCTGGCCCTGCACTGCGGGGGAGGGCGTGTGTTGGAACAGGGCTGAGGCACCATGTGCTGGCCTGTTTACTAAACCAAGGTGTCCTGCCAGCAGCTGGAAGGGGGGTGGGGAGAGCAGCTGAACTCCCCTCCCCTAGTGGACCCCGGCTCTGCTCCAGAGCTGAGCCCAAGGCCTGACACCCCCTCCTGCTCTAACCGTGTATGCACAACCCCTCCCCAGCGGGAATCCAGGTTTCCTCCCCTCCACTGCTCCCCTGTGGAGACCCTCCCCCCACTGGGGTCAAAGGGAAATGCCCCCCCCTGGAACTTAATGGGTCTAGGCCCCCCAGGGCAAGTCGGACTGAGCCAGGCAGCAGGGAGAAGCTGGGCTGCAGAGGGGGAAGAAATTGGGGAGGGGCAGGAGGCTTTCCTGGTGCCCGGGTTGGTCCCCTAACATCTCCCCTCTGTGTCCTCCCCAGCTGCCTAACATGTTTGGGAACCTGCGCTCCACCTTCATGGCACTGATGATCGGCTCCTATGCCTCCTCGGCTGTCACCTTCCCTGCAGTCAAGGTATGGGGCGGGGAGGGGGCAGGTTCAACCCTCCCTTCTTGCCCCAGAGCAGCGGGGCTGCTGGACTGGGGGAAGGAGGGGACTCAGAGTTCTCAGCACCCTGGTATGCGGCAAGAAATCAGAGGCACTGGCGTGACCCCTGCCCAAGATGCCAGCCAGGTCCTCCCTGTCCGTCTGCCCCCCTCCCCATCTGTGCCCGCCCCCTCAACTCCTGCTCCCCTGCTCTCAGCTGATTTACGACGCCGGAGTCTCCTTCATCGCTATCATGCTGACCTGGTCGGGCCTGGCCTGCCTCATCTTCCTCAACTGCCTGGTCAACTGGCCCAAGGAGTCCTTCCCGGCACCCGAGGAAACCAACTACACGTGAGCCAGGGTGGGAGAGAGCCAGCCTCTGCCAGCAGGGGGCGCTGCAGGGAGCCGGGTAGGGGTGCAGGCTGTGGGGGAGCACCCGGCTACTCCAGCCCCAGCCTCTGCCAGCAGGGGGCGCTATGGGAAGAGGGGTGAGAGCGGGGGGGGGGGGCTCCTGGCTACTTTAGTCCCAGCTTTTCCCAGCAGGGGGCGCTGTGGGGGTGGGATGGGGCTGCTGGCTGCATGGGGAGCACCTGGTGCTTCAGTTTCAGCCTCTCCTCCTAGGGGGGCAGTGGCAGCAGGTCCTCCCCTAGCAGGAGGGGTGTGGCGGGGGGGCAGTGGCAGGTCTCCCCTGGTGGGGGTGCTGGTTCTCTCACACTCTTCCCCCCCCCCTCCCCGGGCAGGAAGAAGATCAAGCTGAGTGGGCTGGCGCTGGATCACAAGGTGACAGGCGATCGCTTCTACACCCACGTCACCACAGTGGGGCAGCGCCTGAGCCAGAGGGAGCCGTGCCTCCAGGAGGGCAAGGAGCTTTGCCCGTCCATGCAGGACCTGTGCCATGGGGCCACGATGCCGTCTGAGCGTGAGTGCCCCACAGCACCCAGCTGGACCCAGCCCCGGCACCCATGGGAGCAGAGAGGCAGGGTTGTGGTGCAGGGGAAGTCCTGCTGCAGCGCCCCCTGCTGGGTGTGCCCTGGCAGGGCAGGTTTTGGGGCTGCTGGGGTGTGTCTCTGTGGGGCGGTTCGGGGTGCATGGGGGAAGGGCTGTACCAAGGTGGGGGCAGGGCTTTCCCAGGAGGGCAATGTGAGGGGGCCACGTGGGAGAGTGGGGTGTCTGAGGGCTCAGGGAGTCTGATACCCACCCACCTCCATGGGGAGCAGGGGGCGGGGCTGGGCTCTGCCAGGGGGCGGAGCTCTTGCAGGCAGAGGTGGTGAGGGCGGGGCCAGCTGTGGTTCCATGCAAGGCAGGTGGCCTCTTGCATCAGGTGGCAGCCCAGCTGCCTGGGTGTCTGGCTCCACCTGCTGGCCAGAGCGGGAACTGCACATACCCCAGCTAGGATCCTCCACTTACTAGTCATGCTGGGTTTCACCTGCACCTGCCATCCCGGACCCACAGGGGGGCAGATCCCCAGCACGCACCAGAGGGGGGTGTCGGGCATGCGGCCAGCCACCTGCGCAGCTGTGGGACGGGGCCTGAGTTTGGAGAGAACCCAGGAGTCCTTGCTCCCTAGCGCTGCCACTTCCTGCTCCAACCACTAGATCCCACTGCCCTCCTAGAGCTGGGCTAGAACCAACAGGCCTGACTCCCAGCTCTGCAGCCACACTCCACTCCTCCCCCTCCTGGCCTGGGGTTAGAACCCAGGGGTCCTGGATGCCAGCCCCCCAACTACACCTCACTCCTTCCTCTCCGGGACCGGGAATAGAACCTGGAGTCTCGACTGCCCACCCCACCCCACCTGCGGGGGGGGGGGAGACTCTGGCTGAGGCTGTTGGGGTGATGAGGGCTCTCCGCTGGGGGGCGGAGGCGATGTGGGGGGTGTCTGGGGCTGACAACATCTCCCCCATAGCTCCCCTCCTCCTGCAGGCTCCATCCCCTTCCGTCGCAGCGTCTGCTCCCCCATCTTCCTCTGGAGCCTGATCACCATGGGCATGACCCAGCTGCGTGTCATCTTCTACATGGCCGCCATGAACAAGATGCTGGAGTTCCAGGTGACGGGCGGCGGCCAGCACGGTGAGGGGAGTCTGTCTCCAGGGCTCCCTGCTGCAAATCCAGCCAGACCACAGCCCCGGGGAGGTTGGGACCGTCCCCCTTCGGGGCGCTGGGCTGCCAGTGAAACCCGCAGCTGCCTTCCCAGCCTGGGGGAGCAGCGTATTAGCCGACTGATCCGTGGGCTTGGAAAGGCCTTGGCTTAGCACAGAGAGGCAAAGGTGAAGCTGGTGCAGTTAGCCAGCCAAGCCGCTAGGGCCTCTCTTTCCATGTGGCTGTTTGCCAGCCCCGAGGCCTGGCCACCCTCCCCGAGGCCTGGCCACCCGCCCCGAGGCCTGGCCACCCGCCTCTGTTCCCCTTTGTTCTCTTGCTGGGGCCTGTGCCTGGCGTCCCAGCCGCAGGCTGGGGAATGTCTCCCCCACTCTTGGCTGCAGCTGCTAGGAGTGAATGGCCCGGCCATGGGGTTCCCGCTCCCTTTCCAGGTTTTCCATTGAAGTGGGTCTGTTTCCATCAGCCCTTTGTTGACCCTTTGCAACCCCGCCCCCAACCACCGAGAACAGTGTGTTAACCCTTTGCACTCCTGCACAGAGCAGCACACAGCCCAGAGGGAAACTGAGGCACCGGAAGGTCTCATAAACCGAGTACCAAAATTCCGACTGGGTCATAAGGGGCCAGGAGAGGAATGGGGGCACGGGGGCTGGTCTCATAAAGCCGCAGGGCATATGCCCTGGTTTGTCCCCTGTACCTCAGAGGAGCCCCCTCAGGGAGCAGACCGGCTGAGCATCCTGCCCTTCCTTAAGGGTGGGTCACGAGGCCTCCCAGCCTCTGGGCGTCCCCGCGAGTCCTGCCCAGCGAGGCCGAGTGAGCCCGGCTCCTGGCTGGCGACCCGCCCGCTCTTCGTGCCAGGGTGCTTCTCCGTGCAGCCCCGCCCGCGCGTGCAGCCCAACTAGCCGAGGGCTGTATTCGCCCGCCCGCCCGCCCGTGGGGCGCTCCCAGGCTGTGCAGCCCCCCCAGGTGTTGCCGGGCCAGAGTCCTGGCTTTTGGAGGTACAGCCTGTATCTCAGAGCGTCAGCACCTTATTGCAGGGGGGCTCGGAGCAGCTGTGGGGGAGGAGGGCTCAGGTAGGAGGGGGAGGCAGAGGCCAGCAGGGGAAGTGTGTGTGAGGCAGAGGGGGACTGGGGGGGAGGTGTGAGACATAAGCCAATGGGGGGAACTAGGGTAAGAGAGGAAGCTGAAGGTGAAGGTGGAAGCGGGGAGTAGGAGGGGGGCTGAGGCCAGCAGGGGGAGCTGGGGACAGGGAGGGGTGGGGGTAGGAGGGGGAGGTGAGGCCAGCTGGGGGAGCTGGGGGCAGGGAGGGGTGGGGGTAGGAGGGGGAGGTGAGGCCAGCAGGGGGAGCTGGGGGCAGGGAGGGGTGGGGGTAGGAGGGGGAGGTGAGGCCAGCTGGGGGAGCTGGGGGCAGGGAGGGGTGGGGGTAGGAGGGGGAGGTGAGGTCAGCAGGGGGAGCTGGGGGCAAGGAGGGGTGAGGGGTAGGAGGGGGAGGTGAGGCCAGCAGGGGGAGCTGGGGGCAAGGAGGGGTGGGGGTAGGAGGGGGAGGTGAGGCCAGCAGGGGGAGCTGGGGGCAGGGAGGGGTGGGGGTAGGAGGGGGAGGTGAGGCCAGCTGGGGGAGCTGGGGGCAGGGAGGGGTGAGGGGTAGGAGGGGGAGATGAGGCCAGCTGGGGGCGGGGGGAGAAGGTGTTGGGGGCATAGATCGGGGTTGGTGATGGGACCTTCTCTCCAGGCCCTTTATCCCCTGTCTGTCTCTCTCCCCGTGGACCCAGTGCCAGAGCAGCTCATGGAGGAGGCCGAGAGCACAGGTAGGGGGTGCTGGGGGGACCCCAGGCCAGCGCTGCAGGCTGGCGTGTGGGGGAGGGGATGCTGATTCCTGGCCCCAGCCCTGGCAATGGTCGGAGCTGCCGAGGGACAGGGGAGCCAGGTCCCCAGGGGGCAGGGAGTGGGGCTGGCACCTCCCAGGGGGTCGATGGGCCCGTCCCCTCCCCTGGTGCTGTGTGGGCGGAGCCTGGGAGCAGGTTTTCCCCCCATAGGGCAGAAGGGTGGGGCCTGGGTGTGGGAATGGGGGCTGGAGATGGGGCCCAGGGGTCTCTGCCCTGATGGGGGAGGGGTGTCTCCGTGCAGCGGGGTTGGCAGCCGGTTCTCACCCTCTCCCTGCTGGACAGTGGGGTTCTACGCCTCCATCTTCGGGGTCATGCAGCTGCTCTGCCTCGTCACCTGCCCCTTCATCGGCTACGTGATGGACTGGCGCATGAAGGACTGCGTGGACGGGCCCGTGGGCGCGGGCGCCGCTGCAGCAGCGGGGTGAGAGGGTGAACCCCGGGGCGGGGACCCGCTGTGGGGGGTGACTCTGGGGCGGGGACCCCAGTGGGAAGGGCTGGGGGCGATTCCTGGCACAGGGGCCGCGGGACGGGGACCCTGCTGGTGACTCTTGTCCCTGCCGTTCCCAGGACCGGGGCTGAGAAGTCGCCCGCCAGGCCCCGTTACCGCAAGATCCAGAAGCTCACCAACGCCATCCGGGCCTTCACCTTCACCAACCTGCTGCTGGTCGGCTTCGGGGTCACCTGCCTCATCAACAACCTACCTCTGCAGGTACCCCCCCCCACCGTGCCCTCTCCTCGCCTGCCCCCGCGGGCTGGTACCTCCCTGAATCTCCTGCCCTCCCCCTGGTGCCCCAGGGCAGGGCCTGGGCCAATCTCGCTGTCTCTCTTGCCCAGTGACACCCCCCGGGGTGCCCCCAAATTCCAACCTCCCCCCATCTCCCTCCCTCTCTCTCGCCCTCTCTCTGCAGTTTTTGACCTTTGTCCTGCACACCATGGTGCGAGGCTTTTTCCACTCCGCCTGCGGGAGTCTCTACGCTGCTGTGTGAGTTCCCACCCGCACCCCAGGGTGCCCCCGCCACACCCAGAGCCGGCAGGGTTGCCCGCAGGGGCCTGAGCTAGCAGCCTCGTCTCCCTCCCTCCCTGATCTTCCTGGGGTCCACACCCGGGTGCCCAAGGCTGATGCAGTTTGGTGGGGGTCAGTACCTTCTCATGGCCAAATATATGGGGGGGAGTGACCAGTGGGGATGTGGGGCAGGCAGGAGTGGAGATGGGGGCGTTGCCCCCCTGGGTCCTACACATCTGCCTGTTGGCAGGGGCCATGGGAGAGGTTTGGGGGTCGCTAGCTGAGGGGGGCTCACTCCCAGGACTTAGGGGCAGGGCCTGGTGACCCAGAGGGGGAGGCGACACCGGGGGGCAGAGCCCTCACTGGCTGCTTGGCCTTCGGTTGGCAGGTACCCATCCGGTCACTTCGGCACGCTGACCGGCCTGCAGTCGCTGATCAGTGCCGTCTTCGCGCTGCTGCAGCAGCCGCTTTTCATGGCAGTGGTGGGGCCCCTGGACGGTGACCCCTTCTGGGTAAGCACGGGGGCTGTGGCCCAGGGCCAACCATGTCTTAGGATCCCTTCCCCACCGGCCTCGGGAACGCCTCCTCCAATCCCCATCCCGTGGAATTAGCACATGGTAAGGGGGTGGGGCCGTACCTGTGCCTGACCCTGCCCCCGAGGGCTTAGACTCCGCCCTGTTCTAGGACTGATCCGCTGAGGGGTGAGTCTGGGACCCGACACCCCCTCCCCTGGCTGGGCAGTGGCTTTGAGGAGACACCCAGCCCGTTTTGACTAGACGTTGCCGTGTGCCTCAGTTGAATGCGTTAGCTAACACTGGAGAGGTGAGGGGCGGGGCTAGACACAGGCTCCTCCCACCATCCTGAAAGGAGTCTCAGGAACCTCCCTGCCCCTGGAGAAAGTCAGCATGTTTTGGTATATTGAGGGGAAGAACAGGCTGGACATGGGGGCGGGGGAGAGGGAGGGGTGCAGGCTCTCCTCTGGCCCCAGGATGGGCGTACAGAGTGGGACCCGAGCCTTTCCTCTCTAGGGAGCGCTGACCCCCGCGCCTAGAATGGGACAGTCCCTGGTGGGGCAGGTGACTGCATCCAGATCGGCAAAGCTGCCCAGTTGGCATGCAACGGGTCTTGGAGTGCCTCCCCCCCCCCGCCCAGGCGAGGCGTGCAGGGCTGTGGCACGGGCCCGTTTCCCAGCTTGCCGTGCCGCTAATACAGGGGTGGAGAAGGAACATATTTTGGTGGCTGAATCATTGAGTGGGTAGCTCAGCTGTGAGATGAAATCACTGATTTTCCCCCGCCCCTCCCAATCTCTCCCACTTGCCTTGCATCCCCCCCAGGTCAATTTCGGCCTCCTGATCTTCTCTCTCCTGGGCTTCCTGCTTCCCTTCTACCTCTGCTACTTCCGGCGGGCCCTGCTCCGGGACCAGGCGGCGCCGGCAGACACCCCGGATCTGGTGGAGGGCGCCCAAGTCAAACTCCAAGCCGGCGTGGCCCTCAATGGCATGCTGAGCGCTGACGACACTGCGGCATAGGGGGGGTTGGGGAACGGGGAGGGATGGGGAGCGTGGGTGACATAGAACAAAATGCCAGATCCGCTCATCAGCCGATTGCCGAACAGATGGGATGAGACACTAAGAGCAGGAAAAAGAAACACTTGTAGGTTTCAATACGCGGGAGCCATGGAAATAGCCGAGCTGCGACGAATTTCTAATAGTTTTTATATATATCGAGAGAGAGAGAGAGATCTATATATTTTTGCAGGGAACTCTATAAAGCTCTAGGGCTGTAAATAGCTAACCAAAGATTGGGGTGCACGCCCAAGCCCCAAATCAGGATACACCCTTCCCCTAAGTATCTCCCCCTTGGGAAGGGTGCTGGGCCAAGTCCCGTCATCATAATAATTTCTCGCACTTACCTAGCCACTCATCTGTCAAACAGTGGCGGGTGAGTATCTGATTTCCCTTCCCCCCATGTTATAGATGGGGAAAGTGCCTCGCTGCCAAATCCTGGGTTTGAATCATGACGCCCCCCTCCTTTCCCTGCCTGACGGACACTGTGTTAGCAGATAGGTGAATTCTCAAAGGTTTCTCTCCCTGCTAGGACGTCCTTCATTGGCCAACATGGGCTGTCGATAAAGTTTCCTTTAAAATGGGTTCAACCCAAATGAAAGGAAGTGTTTCCTCGCACATGCACAGTCAACCTGTGGAACTCCCTGCCACAGGATGTTGTGAAAGTCAAGACTATAACAAATCTTAAAAAAAACCAGATAAGTTGATGGAGGTTAGGTCCTTCAATGAGAATTAGTCAGGATGAGTAGGGATGATGGCCCTAGCCTCTGTTTGCCAGAAGCTGGAAATGGATGACAGGCGAGGGATCACTTGATGATTCCCTGTTCTGTTCGTTCGCTCTGGGGCATCTGGCATTGGCCAGTGTTGGCAAACAGGACACCGGGCTAGATGGACCTTTGGTCTGACTCTGTTGCTGTTCTTATGTTCTCTAGGACTGTGGTTTTCAAACTTTTTTTTTTTCGTGACTCAGTTGAAGAAAATTGTTGATGCCACCACCCAACATAATTTAACTAGAGTGTGGGCTCCGGGGTGGGGCTGAGGGCGAGAGCTTTGGGGTGCAAGAGGGGGCTCTGGCTCTGATAGAGGAAGCAAAGGTGGGGGAAGCAACTAGTCGACTATCCAATAAGCTTTTATTTATCGGATAGTTGACGTCCTTAACATCCTTAGTCACAACCCCTAGTTTGAAAACCGCTGACCTAGGACATCCCCTGCCTGCCAACAGTGGGGTGTCGATAAAGATTCTTTCTCTCCTAGGACGTCCCCTGTTTGCCAATACTGGGGTGTCGATAAAGATTCTTTCTCTCCTAGGGTGTCCCGTTTGCCAATACCGGGTGTCAATAGAGTTTCCCTCCGTTCTTGGGCCACCCCACTCCAAGCTGCCCTCTATCTGCTCACTCTGGGGTGTCGATTGTGTTTCCTCTCCCCTGTTTTCATAAGCTATCTCGCTGGGTACGGTGGCTGTGAGCCCCACCCCACTCCAGCGGAACTAGGTGCTGAGGGGTGTCGGCTGGCATGTATTTCTCAGGTGCTCCGACTCGTCTCTTACTCGGGAGAGAGCAACGGTCCACGGTTGGTACGAAGGGTGGATCAGATAGGATGGGGGCCATTCTGAGTCCGGCTGAGGCTCTCTGGGGTAGGGGGGTGGTGGACAGCACCGGAGGGAGGGGTCTGAAATCAGAGGCCATCTCGTCACTCCAGGCAGCGCTGGGCAACCACCCTTGGCCACCTCCCCAGTGCCATCATTGCATCTGTTTTCTGCGGTGTCACCACCCCCCCCAGGAGCCAGTGAAGGGCTAGGCTGGGAATGAGCCCCTGCCCCCTCCTCTTTGTAACCCCCACTGTCTCTCCCCTCCCCCCTCACTGGTACTCTCCAGCCAGCGGGGGATTTAATTTATTGTTCTGCTCGTGTTTCAGAGGAAATAAAAAGGGAACGATGAGGCTGAGTGGTGATTGTGTGCAGGGAATCCGGCCTCCACCCCCGGCGAGGTCCCTTCTCTCCTGGGGCTTCCAGCAGGCTCCGGACAAGGCCCCACAGGAGCGGGCACCTAAGGATGCCAGAGGCTGGAATCAGAGAGCAGGAGCAGCCAAGCTGGCTCCATCCTGGCTTAGGAGGGGTTTAGTGCATGCTCTGCAGGGACCCTCGTGCCGGAGGTCTTAGTGGTGACAGCGAGCGCATGTGCAGGACACGAGGGCAGGTGTGTAGCGAGGGAGCCCTGCGGCACGCCGGGAGCTGGCATTCTGGGTCTGCCCCATGCAGGGACAAGGGCGAGTCCTGTGTCCCACCTGAGCGGGGTCTGAAATACCTGTCGCAGCTCAGAAGGGGGCCTGGGCGTCGTGGCCGACAGATCAGGGCAGAGCACTGCTCAGGGCACAGCTGCCATCCAGCAGCAAAGGCATGAGCTGGACAACATTTCAGGGCTTTCATGTCAAGAGT
This sequence comes from Pelodiscus sinensis, assembly GCF_049634645.1. NCBI lineage: Eukaryota > Metazoa > Chordata > Testudines > Trionychidae > Pelodiscus > Pelodiscus sinensis. The sequence goes on along the minus strand of NC_134714.1, from coordinate 128,439,091 downwards.
GGGGTCTCATCCGCACGCCTTGTGCCAGGTCATCCTGTCTGCAGAAGGAGGGTGCAAATCAAGAGGGGTGACAACAGTGAGCCGGGGGCCTGGAACACTGCCCAATGCTGGGTGATTGAAAAGATGGGGGACTGTTACCTTAGAAGGGTTGGGGTGTGGATGGGCTGGAAGTCTATAAAATACCCAAGGGAAAGCTGCAGCTGTTCCTCTCCTTGCCACCTGACAGCAGGGGACAGTTGGAGGTGTGGGAAGGCTTGTTTTAGACAACACCCTGTTAGCCGGTGGAACTCCCTGCCACAAGATTTCAGTGAGGCCAAGAGCAGGGCTCCAAAAAGGGACTAGTCCTTTCTACAGAGAACAAAACTAATCTTGACTTGTAGTGAATGCTGCCTGCGTTGGGGCAAGGATATTAGACCTCCGACTGCTGGGTTTAAGCCAATCCCTGAGGGCTAGGCATGAGGACCAAAGTCTCACACGTGTTCCCGCACGGCTCTTACATGGTCCAGGGCAGCCGCTGGTGCCCACCACTATTAGAGACAAGAGACTGGGCTTGATAGCCCTGGGCTCTGCCCTGCTCTGGTGGGCTCCATGTTCTCTGTGGTGACAGGCTAACCAGTCACAGCCTTATGAGCCCCTGTGGTCACCCAGTCAGAACAGGGTTGGGCCTGGTTAGTACAGAGATGGGACTATGTTGGGGGGCTCTGCACTCAGTCAGTATGGTGCTAGGGGGCGCTGTGCTGCAGGGTGGGGGGGTCAGTGTGAGGTATTGACCTCCTAGTCGTTTCTGGCTGCAGTACCCTACCGCAGTGCTAGGGGGTGCTGTGTGACAGGGACCAGGGCAAGACTCAGTAGGGGGCGCTGTCCCCACCCAGACATTTCTTGGCTGCAATGTCCCTGCCTGGTGTTTTGGGGCGCTGTGTGACAGGGAACAGGGCAGGACTCCCTAGAGGGCGCTATCCCCTTCCAGACATTGCTGGTTGCAATGCCCCAGTCTGGTGGTAGGGGGCGCTGTGTGACAGGGAACAGGGCAGGACTCCCTAGGGGGCGCTATCCCCTTCCAGACATTGCTGGCTGCAATGCCCCAGTCTGGTGGTAGGGGGCGCTGTGTGACGGGGAACAGGGCAGGACTCCCTAGAGGGCGCTATCCCCTTCCAGACATTGCTGGCTGCAATGCCCCAGTCTGGTGCTAGGGGGTGCTGTGTGACAGGGACCAGGGCAAGACTCAGTAGGGGGCGCTGTCCCCACCCAGACATTTCTTGGCTGCAATGTCCCAGCCTGGTGGTAGGGGGCGCTGTGTGACAGGGAACAGGGCAGGAATCCCTAGAGGGTGCTATCCCCTTCCAGACATTGCTGGCCGCAATGCCCCAGTCTGGTGGTAGGGGGCGCTGGTGACGGGGAGCAAGGATGGGGATCTACAGTTTCTCTGCTATGCCTTGGCCCATAAACCCTCCCCACAGAAGCCCCTTTCCGCGTGCCAGTCGCCCACGGGCCACACCTTCATTCCAGGACAGGCCAAGCGGCTTCAACCCCTCCCAGACTGAGCTTCTGGGCTCCAGCCCTCCTGCTTCACCCCACAAGCTGCGCCCAGCGTGTCCAGCCGAGCCAGCCACCAATGTAGCTCAGCATGATGGCAGCCCCGAGACTGGCATGGGACGGCAAAGGGCAAGCCGGAATTCAGCCTGTCCCCTTCGCTCGTTGGGAGTGGCGTGTGCAGGAAACTTGGCAGCCACGTCTCTGGTGGAGTGGGGCCAGCTGTTGTCTCTGGAGGCTGTGCCAAGGATTGGCGCTGGTGCTGGTCTGTCCTTAATGAGCCCTTCAGCTCCCCCCCCCCCCCCAAGCAGGTACGTGCGCCAAACACCTCGGCCCTTCTGGGCTTTACACTCGGGCACAGCCACACAGAGGGAAACTGAGGCACGCATGGAGTCCTCCAGATACTTGTCACCAGGGGCTCAGGAAGGGGCCCTCTTCCCTCCCCCTCAGCGCTAGTGCCAATGCCCCATGGGGGAACTGGACAGGCTGTGCCACAAAGCAGGCGGGAGTTTGCTAGTCGGTGTTTTCACCTCACTGTCCATGCAGCCTCCAGTGTCCCAGCATAGCACTAGGGCATGTTGTGCTGCAGGGCATGGGGTGGTGGAGGTATTTGGGGGCCGCTCTCCACCGCTGCAGGCAGTGGCATTAGCAGCTCTGTGCTGGTTTAGGTTCTGTCTTTCAGAGGAGACTCAGAAATGAGGCTTGGCCAAGGGGCAATAGGGGACCAATCGCCCTGTTGCGGTTTCCAGCAACTCAGTGGCATCACCTTGCCAACTCCAGCCTTGTATTTCCCTCCCACCTCCCCACTCAGCCCCATGGAGTATCATTTGGGCAGCACCGTGGTTCCTCTCCTAAAAGCCTCCGAGTGTTACTAACAGCTGCTGCGCCTTCCCCCAGAGGTGGCTGCATCTGAGGCTGGAGACATAAGGTCATTGAAAAGTGTGGCGGGGTCCTTAGGCCTGTAGTGCCAGTGACACAGCTGGTATGGCCCTGCCCCCTTTTGGCTCTGGCCCCCTTGGTGGAGCAGGAGAACAGCTCGGTATAATTGCCCAGAGCTGGGGTTGTGTTTAGTGGCGCTGTGCCCCCTTGCAGTCCCCTCTAGAGCCCCTGGGAACCGTCTGCATCTCACTGGGCTGCGGCCTGGCTGGGTCAGGACTAGCGTGGCTGGGTCGGCTGCTTTTTTGCTGGTCAAGCGAGAGAGTTTGCCAGTTTTATGCTGTGTGGCCCATCCCGCTTCCCGGCTGCTGCCGTGGTTTGGCCTGGCATGGTCCCAGCATGTGGCATGTTCTCCAGCAGGGCAAGGCCTGCGTGCCAGCCACGGTGCCCTCCCAGACACAATGGGCATGGCCTCCAGCTACTCGTCTGCTGCTCACAGCCATGGTGGCTTGGCAGTGCCAGGGCCGGGCCAGGAAGCGCGACAGTGGGTAAGGCTGCGGGATGAGGTTGAGCAAGGCTCCTGGGAGACCATGGGGGTGTGTGCGTGTGCCAAGGAGCGGGGTAGGGGTTAATTAGAGGGGGTGGGCAAGCCGATGGGGGCTCTCATGAGGCTCCGAGCTCCTGTGACGTCCCTGGTCATTAGTAGGTCCAGGACTTCCCCCTCCCCTGGAATCTCCTCCCTCCAGGACTCCCCTCCCCTCCAGCTCTCTCATGGGCGGGGGGTAGTGTAGCCAAGGGAAGACACTGCCTTCCCAAAACGGCCTACACAGCCAGCCACCGGGGAGACTGGGGCTCCTCAGCCACTGGCCAGGGCTAGGGCTGGGACCACAGCATGGCAGCCCCGGCCTTCCAGGGGACCAGGAAGGATCAGGTTGTTAGTGGGCGGGGCTTGGCTCCAGGGGTGGGGCCTCAGGGGAAGGGGCGGGGCTAGGACTTGTCTTCCCCAGCTGGGCTTTCACCTGCGGCCCATGGGCTCTTCTGTCTTGGTAGGAGTCTGCCCCAGCACAGTTGGGGTTGGGAGTCAGTCCTGCCTGGGCAGCCTCGGCATGCTGGGTGGGGCCCCTGGAGGCATCAGCCCCTTCCTCTAAGCAGGTCCCAGCTGCTGGCTGCCATGTGTGTGTGTGTGGGGGGGTCTCTTTCTCACACACTCTCCGGCAGTGCAAAGCCGGGCTCCAGGGTGCCTGGCGTGAACAGCCGGACCCGGCAGGAAGAGCTGGGTTGGGTTTTCTGCTGTTTTCCTGAAAGGAGAGTTAGGTGAGGAACCTCAGGTTGTGCACTGAGCCCAGTGACCTGAACGGCCAGCCCCATGGCAAGCCCAGACCCCTCTCCTGCCTGCCCCGGCCCAGTGACCCGAATGGCCAGCCCCATGGCAAGCCGGACCCCTCTCCTGCCTGCCCCGGCCCAGTGACCCGAACAGCCAGCCCCATGGCAAGCCGGACCCCTCTCCTGCCTGCCCCGGCCCAGTGATCCGAACAGCCAGCCCCATGGCAAACTGGACCCCTCTCCTGCCTGCCCCTAGCCCAGTGCCCCGAACAGCCAGCCCCATGGCAAACTGGACCCCTCTCCTGCCTGCCCCGGCCCAGTGACCCGAACGGCCAGCCCCATGGCAAGCCCAGACCCCTCTCCTGCCTGCCCCCAGCCCAGTGACCCGAACGGCCAGCCCCATGGCAAGTCTGGACCCCGCTCCTGCCTACCCCCGGCCCAGTGACCCGAACGGCCAGCCCCATGGCAAGCCGGACCCCTCTCCTGCCTGCCCCCGGCCCAGTGCCCCGAACGGCCAGCCCCATGGCAAGCTGGCTGAGACTAAAGGCCCTTGGCATTCAGAGACGCAGCGGCTCGTTCTGCGATGCTCGTGTCTCGCGCCCTGTCTCCAATTCAGTGCGGGCTGGGGCTGTCTGCTCCGTGCGTGCCAGCCGATGGCAGGCAGAAGGGGGAGGGCGCTGCCTCTCGCCTGCCAGGAGAAGGACGCAGCCTTGGCTGCTTCCCCAACCACAGGGGCAGGAGGGGAGCCCGCTGCTGCCCTGCCCAGGGCTGTGCCAAGGCTAGCAGCGTGCCACAAAGGCCTTGGAGGATTTTATAGCCCTTGGTCAATACCCATGAACTGAGCCTTGTCCTGCCTGTGGAGTGCACAGGTCTTGATCTCCTTGTGGGCCAGGTGGGGAAACTGAGTCTCAGAAATGGGCAGGAGCTCACCTGAGGCCAGATAGCACGATCCTGACTCCTTGCCTCATTGCTGCTCTAACCACTAGACTCCACTCCCCTCCCAGAGCTGGGGATAGAACCCACGAGCCCTGACTCCCAGCCTCCCCGTCCCTGCAGGAACCCGCCGGATTCCATTTCCCTGCTGGAGAGAGGACCGTGAGTCCTGGCTCCTCAGCCACCTCCTCCTGGCTCTTGCCATTAGATCCTACTCCTCTCCGACTGGCTGTGTGTCACTAGGCCTTGTGCCTCCCCCCAAGGGGACAGCTGCCCCACGGTGACCCCTTACATAATATGGCCTCCTCACTGTTGTCCCCACTGTGGTGCTTTCATGCGCAGAGGGGCCAGGGATCCGGCCCCAGTTCTTTCCAGAGCCCGTTGGGGGGAGGCACAGATCCAGTTGCCCAGGGCTAGAGGAGACCCCCCCACAGGTGGGGGAGGGGAGCATTATGGGGTGGGGAGCGCTGGCCCACGAGGGGCTGGCTGCCCAGCCAGGTCTCTATCCTCAGCATCAGCTGGGAGGGGCTGATGCCCATTCCCTCCCCCCATGCCTGTCCTGGGTAGGCCACCTTCCCATGGGGGCAGGGGCGGCCATAGCGCAGCCCTGAGGCACAGAAACACGAGTCAGGGTGTGTGGGTGAGGGAGGCCCCCCCCATGGCACCCTCAGGCCCAAGTGCTCAGAGCCGGGCCTCCCGCCTGGCAGGGGCTGCTCTGTGCCAGTCAGAGGCAGACTGCCCCGGGGCACCGCGTCACCGCGGTCTGCAGCAGGGCCCAGGCGAGACCGCCCAGCATGGGGGGCAGGCCCCTTTCCTCACCGGCCCCCCTGCCCTGCCACAGCCCTTCGCTTCCCGCTCCCGGCCCGGGCTAATCCGTGCGGCAGGAAGTAATTCCCACAGCCGGGGAGATTATTACAAGAAGCCGGACTGCGCCCCTTCTAATCCTGGCACCCAGGGGTGGGAGAGGGGGCACAGGCCTAGTGGGGAGGGGCTGGGGGTCATTTTGGGGGCTCCAGCTCCCCCCGTCTGAAGCCAGGTGCCTGGGGAGGCCTCTCTCTGAGGAGGGGCCCTAGAGAACGGAGGGATAATTGGGGGGGGGGGCGGTCTCCAGGCCGAAACCCCCCCCCAGCTGGGGAAGGGGCCCTGGTTTGGAGTCCCTGGGAGGCAGCCAGTGTTAACCATTGAGGGGCCAGGCCGGCAGCAGGCGGGGACCATGCTTGGCATCTCCTCAGGGCAGGGAGCACCCGTGGGGAGGGGCACTAATTCCATGCCACCAGGCCGGGGCCCTGTGCCCTTGGGGGTCAGCTCAGCCCCTCCCAGCAGCATGCCCCCCAACGCTTCAGCCCACTCTGCTTCCCACCCAGGCCTTGGGGTGCACAACGGGAACCCCACTCCTGCCGGGACCCCCTGACAGCTTATTGCCGGGCTGGGAGGGGTGTGGGGGGGGTCCTCAATGTGGGGAGGGAGGTCGGGACCCGCCCCCCCAGCTATCGCAGGAGGCAGCGAGGAGCCAATGAAGCTGCCGGGAGAGGCTGGAAAGGGGAAACCCACCTGGGTCGTGCAGCCAAGGGAGGGTGCGAAGGGGCTGGGTGTCGGGGGAGGGCCTGCGCCTGAACCCCCCAGCACGCTGCTGCCCCCCAGCAGTGAAGCTGCCCCCCCATCCCCAGAGCCATGGAGACGGGGGTCCCTGAGCAGGGAACCGGAGTCCTTCAGGCGGGGTCCTGTCTCTGCTGCCCTCTACAGCCAAGTCCTGCCGGCTCTTTCTGCCCCTGCCCCCGGTGTGCCCTGTCCTGGGGCGGGGGTGCTGCCCCCCTCAGCGTCCCGCCTCACTGCAAGGGCAGCACAGCGGGACGGGCCAGGATGAACACAGGCCAGGCGCTGGGAGTGGGGGGTTCCCACTTAGGGCTGCAAAGGCCTGGCGAGGTGTTGGGTTTGCACCATGGAGGGTATGAGCTGGGGGGAGGGGGGGACAGATGTGGGGCAGGCGGGCACCGAAAGGGGGAGGGGAGACAATGGAGGCCAGTCAGCATCACACCCGGAGGGGAGGGGCTATGGAGGGGGAGTGCCCGCAGTTCCATGGCTGTGACCCTGGGTATGAGCACCCACCTCTGTCCTGGCTCCCAGTACGGCCCAGGGACTGGAGGGAGACGAAGCAGCTGCCCCCATCACCTTAAGTGAGGGCCTCCGGATTCAGGCCCAGGGGTTGCTGCCCCAAGGTGCAGCCTCCGCCCCAGCAGGATTCCTGGGTTTGCTCCTGGCTCCACTGGAAATAGCAAAGACGATGCAAAAACTGCGTCACCTTTGAGAAATGCATCCAACTGTGACCCTAGTGTGAGCCATGCAGCGAACCCACCGGAGTGTGCGGCGAGTCCGTTGCTGAGAGGGATAGGAACAGCCGGTGTGTCACCGTCGCTCTGCCGGAGTGCGCAGAGAGCCTGAACCATTGCTCGGAGGGGGTAGGAACAGCCGGTGTGTCACCATCGCTCTGCCAGAGTGCGCAGAGAGCCTGAACCATTGCTCGGAGGGGGTAGGGACAGCCGGTGTGTCACCATCGCTCTGCCAGAGTGCGCAGAGAGCATGAACCATTGCTCGGAGGGGGTAGGTACAGCCGGTGTGTCACCATCGCTCTGCCGGAGTGCGCAGAGAGCCTGAACCATTGCTCGGAGGGGGTAGGGACAGCCGGTGTGTCACTGTTGCTCTGCCGGAGTGCGCAGAGAGCCTGAACCATTGCTCGGAGGGGGTAGGGACAGCCGGTGTGTCACCGTTGGTCTGCCGGAGTGCGCAGAGAGCCTGAACCATTGCTCGGAGGGGGTAGGGACAGCCAGTGTGTTACCGTCGCTCTGCCGGAGTGCGCAGAGAGCCTGAACCATTGCTCGGAGGGGGTAGGGACAGCCAGTGTGTTACCGTCGCTCTGCCGGAGTGCGCAGAGAGCCTGAACCATTGCTCGGAGGGGGTAGGGACAGCCGGTGCGTCACTGCTGGAGTGCGCAGAGAGCCTAAACCATTGCTCGGAGGGGGTAGGGACAGCCGGTGTGTCACCGTCGCTCTGCCGGAGTGCGCAGAGAGCCTGAACCATTGCTCGGAGGGGGTAGGGACAGCCCGTGCGTCACTGCCGGAGTGCGCAGAGAGCCTGCGCTGATCTCACTAGGAGGGGTGAACCGCCCCATGTGTCTCTGGGGGGTGTTAATGCCAGTGCCCAAAGACCATCTCTCCTCTCCCATGTGCCTGCCTCCCATCCCCCAGCCCATGCCTCTCCCTCACCCTCCCCACACGAGCAAGGGGTCTGCCGGGTGCACAAGGTGGGTACTGAAGGTCATGGGGGTTCAGGCATCCATCAGTAGCTGAGTCTGGTCCTCCTCCCCCATAGGATCCCCTCTTCTTTGATCACTCCCCCCCCCGGGGGCAATGCTTCTTGGGCACGCCCCCCCTTAGCATGAGTCATCCCCCCTCATCTCCTTTGGGGTGGGCAAGGTGGGGCCGGTCCACAATGCTCGGGGGGAGGGGGGAGGGCAGGTGTGTGCCCGGGACGGCAGAGGACAGGCCAGGCTGGGTGTGCAGATCTGGGCAGGATGATAAAGGGGCTGTCCCTGGGGACAGGAAAGTGCTGAGCCCACAAGACCAGGGGTCACCCCCGCAAGGCGGGGCAGGCAGGAGAGAGATGGGGGGAGCGAGAGGGACGGAGGGGGGTGGAGAGGCCCCTTTGGATGCCCTCGGGGCAGGCTGGGCCTTACTGCCCTCCTCTCGCCTTCTTACTAGGGGCAAGTTATTTCTCTGTCTCCGTGCCGGGAGGGTGCAAGAGGGGCACAGAGCCAGGATCTGGGGTGGGGGGTGGGGGGAGAAGAAGCATTGAATGAAGGAAGCAGCTGGAGGTGGGGGGAGGGGGATTCAGCTGCCTGGCTGTGGGGGAGGGGGCCCAGCTGGAGGGGGGGAAGGTGAGTGGTGCCTCTAGGGTTTCGGAAGGTCTGACGGGGCTTGGGGCATTAAACTTTCATGCCGGTAACCTGACCTCCCCCCCAAGCATTGTCTGCACAACCACCGGCCTGGGTCACCTTACAGACTTCAGCTCTGCCAGCCTGCCCGGGACAGCTGTGTGCTTCTCCGCAGCAGTGCCGGCCTGCCCCTGCCTCGGTGCTGCGCACTTCCCCACAGCAGTGCCGGCTTGCCCCTGCCTCGGTGCTGCGCACTTCCACACAGCAGTGCCGGCCTGCCTCTGCCCCGGTGCTGCGCACTTCCCCGCAGCAGTGCCGGCCTGCCTCTGCCCCGGTGCTGCGCACTTCCCCGCAGCAGTGCCGGCCTGCCTCTGCCCCGGTGCTGCGCACTTCCCTGCAGCAGTGCCGGCCTGCCCCTGCCTCGGTGCTGCGCACTTCCCCACAGCAGTGCCGGCTTGCCCCTGCCTCGGTGCTGCGCACTTCCCCACAGCAGTGCCGGCTTGCCCCTGCCTCGGTGCTGCGCACTTCCCCACAGCAGTGCCGGCTTGCCCCTGCCTCGGTGCTGCGCACTTCCACACAGCAGTGCCGGCCTGCCTCTGCCCCGGTGCTGCGCACTTCCCCGCAGCAGTGCCGGCCTGCCTCTGCCCCGGTGCTACGCACTTCCCCGCAGCAGTGCCGGCCTGCCTCTGCCCCGGTGCTGCGCACTTCCCCGCAGCAGTGCCAGCCTGCCCCTGCCCCGGTGCTGCGCACTTCCTCGCAGCAGTGCCGGCCTGCCCCTGCCCTGGTGCTGCGCACTTCCCCACAGCACTGCCGGCCTGCCTCTGCCCCGGTGCTGCGCACTTCCCCGCAGCAGTGCCGGCTTGCCTCTGCCCCGGTGCTGCGCACTTCCCCGCAGCAGTGCCGGCCTGCCCCTGCCCCGGTGCTGCGCACTTCCCCGCAGCAGTGCCGGCCTGCCTCTGCCCCAGTGCTGCGCACTTCCCCGCAGCAGTGCCAGCCTGCCTCTGCCCTGGTGCTGCGCACTTCCCCGCAGCAGTGCCGGCCTGCCTCTGCCCCCGGTGCTGCGCACTTCCCCGCAGCAGTGCCGGCCTGCCCCTGCCCCGGTGCTGCGCACTTCCCCGCAGCAGTGCCGGCCTGCCTCTGCCCTGGTGCTGCGCACTTCCCCGCAGCAGTGCCGGCCTGCCTCTGCCCCAGTGCTGCGCACTTCCCCGCAGCAGTGCCGGCCTGCCTCTGCCCCGGTGCTGCGCACTTCCCCGCAGCAGTGCCGGCCTGCCTCTACCCCGGTGCTGCGCACTTCCCCGCAGCAGTGCCGGCCTGCCTCTGCCCTGGTGCTGCGCACTTCCCCGCAGCAGTGCCGGCCTGCCTCTGCCCCAGTGCTGCGCACTTCCCCGCAGCAGTGCCGGCCTGCCTCTGCCCCGGTGCTGCGCACTTCCCCGCAGCAGTGCCGGCCTGCCTCTGCCCCGGTGCTGCGCACTTCCCCGCAGCAGTGCCGGCCTGCCCCTGCCCCGGTGCTACGCACTTCCCCACAGCAGTGCCGGCCTGCCTCTGCCCCGGTGCTGCGCACTTCCCCGCAGCAGTGCCGGCCTGCCTCTGCCCCGGTGCTGCGCACTTCCCCGCAGCAGTGTCGGCCTGCCCCTGCCCCGGTGCTGTGCACTTCCCCGCAGCAGTGCCGGCCTGCCTCTGCCCCGGTGCTGCGCACTTCCCCGCAGCAGTGCCGGCCTGCCTCTGCCCCAGTGCTGCGCACTTCCCCGCAGCAGTGCCGGCCTGCCTCTACCCCGGTGCTGCGCACTTCCCCGCAGCAGTGCCGGCCTGCCTCTGCCCTGGTGCTGCGCACTTCCCCGCAGCAGTGCCGGCCTGCCTCTGCCCCAGTGCTGCGCACTTCCCCGCAGCAGTGCCGGCCTGCCTCTGCCCCGGTGCTGCGCACTTCCCCGCAGCAGTGCCGGCCTGCCTCTGCCCTGGTGCTGCGCACTTCCCTGCAGCAGTGCCGGCCTCACCCCCCCCCCCACGTGTTGTGCACTTCCCTGCAGCAGTGTCGGCCTGCCCCACCCTCCTGCTACGCGTTTCCCCACAGCAGTGCCCATTGCGTGTACCTCTCTGTGAGGGAGAATAGGAAGTCTCCGTGCATGACTGTGCATCGATGTGTGTGTGCCGGTCACGCTGGGTGTGCGTGTCAGTGTGTGTGCACCGAGGCGTGGATGTGCGTGTCAGTCGGCGTGCGCGTGTCAGGGTGCATCATTGTGTCTGTGCATCGGTGCGGAGGGAAGTTCCCTGCGTCCCCGGGACCGGCGCCGGGGGGGGCTCGCTGAGTGTCTGGAAAGTGGGTCAGTGAGCTGCTGTGATGTCACGCATAGAGCTAGGTTGTGGGCACAGGGGGCCTGGGAATCTGGGCCAGACAGAAGGAGAGTATGGCTGTAAACTGCCCTCTGCCCACCGCAGCTCCCTGCTGGACTGTGTAGAGTGCACCTCAGCAGAGCCCCTGCCCCGAGAGCACCCCTCCCACCCCGACACTGAGACAATCGGAGACTCTCCTTTTGCTGGCAGCAGTACAGAGTCCATGACACACAGCCATGCTCCCCTCCAGCAGAGGGCAGTGATGGGCTAATCAAGCCCCCCCTGCCCTCCCGCCCAGTGCAGGGGATCCTTTCCAGAAATGAGGCAGGGAAAGCAGGCCCACGCCCAGGACACAGACAGAGGGACAGGCAGGACAGATAGACACTGGGAGCAGAGGTGCCGACGTCTCTCGCAGCGCATGAATTGGGGGGGGGGATCCGTCTAGCCTAGGGGGCCTGTCTCTTTATACCCTGCAGACTGGTGCCCTGGGCACCCAGGACACCTTCATCGCCTGCCTTTTGTTGCAAAATCCCTCTCTGCCCTTTGCCCATCGCCTCACATCCTGCTCTGGGCACCAGCTGCCCTTGCCCCCATGTGCTTTCCAGCTCAGATGCTGGGTGCATTGGGCCACCCCCCCACCTCCTCTCAGCCCACCTGCCCCTGCTGCGTCTCTAAGTCATCCCTCTGCCTTGCCCTTTGGACCCCCGAGGTGCGGTGCCGGAGGACAGGGGAGACCCACCCCTGCATGGTGGAGGGGAGGGCTGTGCTGCAGCTGTTCTGGGGGGGCATGAGGGGTGTCAGCCGGGCTGGGCCAATCTTCTGCCCCACTGCCAAGTCCCACGAGGGCCCCCCAGTCCCTCGCTCTGGGAGCTGGAGGGTGCCCCATCTCTTCGCTGGGGGCATTTACCCCCTGGTGTTCCCATGGGGTGGGGGTGGAGCCCATCAGGCAGCCAGACGGTAGCTTTGATCAGCGCCCCTGGAGCTGCTGGACCTTGGGGAGCCCCGGGGAGCAGCTGGCTCCCTGAATCCCATCCCGTGCTCGCTAATGTCCTTATGGCTTTAAGGTAGAAAACCACTTAAGATGTTTATCTTTTGCTTTCCTGCGGCTTAATCCCCGTGGCCCCCCCTCCCAAAACAGCTGTTCCCGCCGCTCAGTGGGATCTTCACTAAATCGAGCGGCTGCCCAATGGGTTGTGACAAAGAGGCCACTGGCGGCCGGCCCCTCCTCCCTCCCCCGGGCCAGGGCGTGGGGAGAACATGACAATGTTTAGCACCTAGCAACAGCGGCCAAGATCAGCTCCCTGGTGTGCCCAGGCCCCAGCACTGCCCAGACCCGCCCTGAGATCAGGGACCCCGTGGTGCCAGGCATCACACAGACACACACGAGACAGCCCCTGCCCCAGAGCGCTCCCAGCCTGACTAGATAAGGCACGGGAGGGGAAACTGAGGCCCGGAAGGGAAGGTGATTTGTCTGACGTCGTGCAGCAGAGCCAGGGATGGAAGCCAGGAGGCCTGAGTGCATGAGCCCCGGGGACCCGCTGTGGCTGACCCTGAGGGCCCACGGCTTTGTCACCCCCTCCTGGGGCACCGCAGTGAGGATTGTTCGGTGGCTTGGCGGGCTGGAGAGCACAGCCACAGAGAGCCGCCGTAGGCCTTCGGCTCCGTGTCCCCGATACGTTTCCCAGGCCCTTCCGCACAGCCGGGGCCCAGCCCAGTGGCTGGAAAACAAGGCAGCTGCTTGGGAGAGGGGCCAGGCCAGTGGCAGGGCAGGTACCAGCTGGAACCCGGCCCCACCTGGCCAAGGGCGCTGGCTATGAAGAGCTGCCGGGGCAGCTTCGGGGTGCTACAGACCCCCACTGCTGCTCACCAGGCTGGCAGGCCGTGGGTCTGGCCTTGATCCCAGCTGCAAGCTCCCTTCTGCCCCACTGATTAAAGGGCCAGCCCCATTCTGTCCAGCTGCCCTGTCCAATACCTCCCCCCCACACACTCGCTTTAAAGGGCCAGCCTCACTGCCCTCCGGTGCCTTCCTCCCCCACCTGATTTAAAGGGCCAGTCCTGTTCCCTCCACCGCCTCTCCCCACGGAACACGTGCCCACAGATGGGCAGGAAAGTGCAACAGCACAAGGGGGTGGGGAGCGAATGTGAGTGGTTGCCAGAGGACAGGCTGGGCAGGCCTCCATTAACCTCCTCCCCTTCTGCTGCACCCCCCCCCCCCCCCGAGAACTCCCCATCCTTCCTCTGCTTTCTCCCTCTCCCCGGCAAGGGTCGCCTGTAGGCTCCCGGGGCAACAGCTGCCGTGTGGTGCCACGTGAATTGTACCCAGCCCAGAGCGGGAGGGTCCGGCTGCCAGCAGACTCCGGCCCACATTGCTGGGCTAGACTCCGCTCCCACCAGCGTCTCCCCAGCAGCTTCATTTCAGAAAAATAATGAGGCCGCTTCGTGCCTCAGTTTCCCCCGTACAACAGGGAGGACAGCGCTGCTGTGTGGGACAGGGGGCAACTGCATTACAGCTGGGGAGGGGGCCAGAGAAGTGCTCAGACACGGGATTTTTTTTGGGTGGGTGGGTGGGGGGCTGCCCCATAAGCAGTGGCTCACCCCATCCATCCTGCTGAGGGGAGGCTAAGCCAGGTCCCGCCCTCAGTGGCTTTAACTCCTCTGGTAGGCACAGCAGCCTTTGGCCTGCCCCCTGCCCGGCTGAGGGAAGGGGCAAGGTTGCTTTGGGTTGGGCTCTGCTCTCCCCCCATAGCTGTCCAGGCCCCTGAGCCTGCGTGGGGAAGGGGGTAGCCCCCATGGGTGCAGGTGACACAAGGGGCCCCAGGCCTGGGCATGGAAAAGGGGCGCTGGCCTGCCTTGCTGGTAGGGTCCTTCGTGTGGCCTCCTGGTGCTGGTTTCAAGGCAGATAAGTGGAGGGACCATGAATATTTCACGAGGAGAATGACAAGTCCTGGAAAGGCAGAGCCAGCCCCTGCTCAGGGCAGCCCTCCTCTTGACCCCAGCCACACCCCACCAACTAGCTGACCTCTCACCCCAACCCCGTCTGCCCACCCCCACGAGCAACCTCATGCTCCCCCAAGCCAGCCCCAATAACGGGGAGACTGAAGTAGGGCAAGATGGCTCAGCTCAACATGGGTTCCAAGGGTGCATCCACACAGCACCGCAACTCGAAATCAGAAAGGCAATTTGAGCTACGCAAAGTGCGTAGCTTATTTCAAGTTAATTTCGAAATCGCTTCTTTCGTAATTTGGCACGGTCTACACAGCACCAGATTTCAAAATAAAGCGGTAGTCCAAAATATCCCTTACTCCTCGTAGAATGAGGTTTACAGGGATGTCGGCATAGCGAGCCCAAAGTAATGGGCTAGCTGTGAAGACGCAGGATAGCTATTCCGGGATACGCCGGTAGCCTGAAATAGCGCTGCAGCAGAGATGTAGCCCAAGTGATAAATGCTGGGCAGGGGCTCTGGGCAGCAGCCCACCTCCGTACATCATTTTTGGTGTGACTGCCACCATTAGGTTCCAGAGTTAACAATCATTCTGAACCCTCGCAGGCAGGTGGCGCAGGCAGGTTGCACACGTGTGTGGCACTGTTGCACCATCGCAAGCGAGCACCTGCTGTGGGAGATCAGAAGGGGCATGGAAGTGTGGGACTGCCAGGGTCCCCAAAGCTACTACCAGCTTCAGAAGCCCGAAGGCAGTCTTTGAAATGAGAGCAGAGGTTCGGGGGCAGGAGATGACGAGCTGCTGGGGCTGTGCCTGCGCTGTGGGGTGGAATCTCTGCCAGCTGCTCCGAGGCACTGGGAGCCAGGGCACCTACCCCAGCTTGACTCAGGTACCTTGGCACCCTCCTGGTGCAAGCTGGGGTCCAGGAAGTGAGCCGAGAGCCAGCAAGCGGCTTATCCTTCTGCTGCCCAGCAAGGAGACACGAGCTCAGAAACTGCCCCCCCCTGCTGTGGCTGCCGCCCCCACACAAACTGTCCTAAACAGTCCGACAAACAGGCCTAAAATAATAGACTTTTTTAATAAATAATTTTCCAACCCTTTTTTTTGCTTGTTAGAAGGGGGGGGGGGGGGGGGAGATGAGCAGCAGAAAAACATCCAGCATCAGACGTGTCAGCAAAGGGGGTCAGAGCCCCCGAGCAGGGCTTGGGGGATCCCACCAGACCTGGGGGGGGGACGCTTTCAGCCCACAGGGCAGTCCAGACACATGGGGGAGGGAAAAAGAGGCTAGGGGGTTCTGGGAAGGAGTGGTGCACCCTGGGGTGGGCTGGGGGAGGGAGTAGCATAGAGAGGATAAGGGGGCAGGTATGGGGATGAGGTGGGGGGGGAATAGGTGCAGGGGCTGGTGGGTCGGGGGGTAGAGGGACATTGATCCCCCCCCCCCCAGCATGAGGTGAGTCTGTGACTACTGGGAGGCCTCCAACAACCTCCCCCACAACCACATAGCATGTCACATGGGGGAGGGGCTCTACCCAGGGTCACAGCCTGCCTACACCCCGTAGCGTGGGGGAGGGGCCCGTGGCGCAGGGGAGGGGCAGTGAGCAAAGAGGGGGGGAGGGCTGGGGTGGAAGGATCCATCAGGAGTGGGAGGGGTTTGATGGGGGAGTTGGGGTCCCATGGGGTGCCAGCAGGGGGTCCCCAGTGGTTCTGTTCACACTAGTGCGCTCCCCCCCCAAAAGCAGACAAGCAGCAGGAACCCGCCGGGCCTGGGGAAAGGGCCCAGTGCCCCAGCACCACAGTCCCACTCGCCAGCTGCCCCGCAGGGCAGGGGCGGGGAGCACCAAGGCCGTGTGTTCCAGAAAGGGGGGGCGCTCAGGGCCGATGCCCCCAGTCTCAGTGCCATGGGGAGGGGGAAGGGGGAGATTTAGGGCCTGTCCTCCCCTCCCCTCCAGTCGCTGTCCTTGTTCAGTCTGGTGGGGCCGGGTCAGAGCCGGGGGGCCCCCAGCAGCAGCAGCAGGGTCAGGGCTGCGGGCAGCGCGCCCGGCCGGCAGGCCCCAGAGTCCAGCGGGGAGCAGCCGGGCCCGGTGCAGCTCTCCTTGAGTCGCCCCTCCTCGCTGTCATAGCCGGCCCAGTAGTCCACCTCGGTGGGCGAGTCGTACTTGGGGCTGCGGATGTCGCTGGCCGGCAGGTCCCGGTAGAAGGAGGAGGGGTCGGCGGGGGGCGCCCCGGCCTCCCCCAGCCCGTACAGGTGGTTGGAGGAGCCGTTGCTGCGGGGCCGGCCTGCCCCAGCCTCCCCGCCCCACTTGGGGCCCCCCGCGGGCCGGGCCGGGGCGTGGTTGGCCGGGGGGCAGTCCTGGAAGTCGGCCGGGCTGAGGTGGCGCAAGTCGCGGCCATGGTGCTCGGGCGGGGTGGCGCAGGCCACGGCCGAGCTGGAGACACGGGCGTGCTGGAACCAGGCCCAGAGGGAGCGGGCGCGGCAGTCGCAGGCCCAGGGGTTGTTGTTGAGGCGCAGGAACTCCAGCGAGGGCAGCTCGGCCAGCGTCTCGCCCGGCAGGGAGGCCAGGCTGTTGTTGAACAGGTAGAGGATGGTGAGCTTGGCCAGGTCGCGGAAAGCCCAGCGGTGCACCGAGTGCAGGCGGTTGGCGTGCAGCAACAGGCGGTCCAGCCCCCACAGCCCCCGGAACACGTGCTCCGACAGCGCTCGCAGCTTGTTCCCGTGCAGGAAGAGGTGGCTCAGGTTGGCCAGGTCCACAAACAGGTCGTCCTGAAGGATCAAGGAAGGAGGGAGAGAGGACAGATGGGCAGAGAGGGGGTAGAGAGACAAAAAGAAGGGAGAGCCAAGGAAGGATGGAAGGGACGAGATGCACGGGTGGAGGATTAGATGGAGACAGGGGTAGAAGGAAGGACAGACGGATGGAAGGGGTAGAAAGGAAGGATGGACACATGGATGGAAGGAGAAGGAAGGAAGGAAGGATGGACAGACGGGGGGAAAGGAAGGAAGGACGGACAGACGGAGGGAAAGGAAGGAAGGAAGGAAGGACGGACAGATGGACGGAGGGGATAGAAAGAAGGAAGGAAGGACGGACAGACGGACGGAGGGGATAGAAAGAAGGAAGGAAGGATGGACAGATGGAGTAGAAAGGAAGGAAGGATGGACAGACGGGGGGAAAGGAAGGAAGGAAGGAAGGACAGACGGACGGAGGGGATAGAAAGAAGGAAGGAAGGATGGACAGATGGATGGAAGAGGAGGGAAGGACAGATGGACGGAGGGGGTAGAAAGGAGGATGGATGGACAGACGGACGGAGGGGGTAGAAAGGAGGCAGGGAGAGTAGAGGGATGAAGGAAAGAGATGCATGGGCGGAAGAATAGATGGAGACGGGTAGGAGGCAGGAGGGGGTAGAGAGAAGGAAGGAAGGAGGGAGGGGGAGGGAGGGCAGAATGGGGGGGGTGAGGAAGAGGAGCCAGGGAGGCGGAGGGAGAGCAGGAGGCGAGGAAGAGACGGGACACAGAGGGGTGGGGGAGAGAGGGGTGGCAGGCAAGTCATGACATGAGCTTTTCCCCTCAACGCCCCCCCTCCCCTCTGCTATGTGGTCTCTGCAGGGCAGGACCAGCTGTGCAGGAGGCAGTGGAGTCTGGCAGCCCCCCCCCCCACCCGCGCAGGCTGCAGGGGCCGGGCTGCTCCCTGCTGTGGGTGAGCCGCAGCGCCCGGGCCGGATGGCCGTGTGGTCGGAGAGTAGCTGGCTGGCAAGGCACCAAAGAGCCCCTCTGCTCCCCCAGCCTGGCCGCAGGAGAGCGGGGGAGGGGAGCCGCAGTGCCGGGCCCAGCGGGCTCCCAGCAAAGGGCGGGGGGGGGGGGGGGGGGAAATCTCGGCCTGAGCCCAGAGAACCAGGCCCCGGGTGGGCAGCTGCTTGAGGGGAAAGGCCCCATTTCTACCCGCCCCCGCCCCCCCCCCCCCCCCCGCCCCCAGCCAGCCAGTGCCCTGGCTTGGCCACAGCTGGCCGTGGGGTTCCGGAGCCCCGCCCCGCCCACCTGGAGGTAGAGCAGGCTGTTCTCCTGCAGGTACAGGTACTGGAGGCTGAAGAGGCTGCGGAAGAGGGTGCTGGGCAGGCTGCTGAGCTGGCAGCGGTAGAGGTGCAGGGACTGCAGGCGCTCCAGCCCCCGGAAGGTGTCGGGGTCCAGGCTGCGCAGGTGCCGGTTGTCACCCAGGTCCAGCTCCTCCAGGGCGGGCAGGTGGTGGAAGGTGCCGGGCTGGATGGAGGAGATGTTGTTGGAGTAGAGCCAGAGGGTGACGGTGCTGGGCCCGAAGGTGCCCGCCCGCAGCGCCCCGATCAGGTTGTTCTGCAGGAAGAGGCGCTGGGCGTGGGGGGGCAGCGCGCGGGGCACGGAGGAGAAGTTGTTGGCCTGGCAGCTGACGGTGGGCGGGGGGAAGTAGCAGGTGCAGAGCATGGGGCAGGTGGACTCGCCCGTGGGCAGGGCCGTCAGCAGCACCAGGAGGCAGAAGAGGGGGGTGACGGAGCCTGCAAAAACAGAGAGGCAGGAGGTGAGGGAGACTCAGGGTGGGATCCCAGAGCCCCGCCTTTGCCCCAGCTGGGGGGGCGTCCCCCCTCCCGGATCCCACCCGCCAGGGAGCCCCTCCCACACAAGCCAAGTCCAAGCAGGGGGGCCCAGCCCTGCCCCCGTCCCTCCGCAAACACAGGTGCGATCCCATGCATGTGTGGAGGAGTCCTTCGGGCACCTTCTTCCCCAGGTGGGCAAGTGGGTATCCCCACGCTCAGGGCGGCCCTGACCCTAGTGGCGAGCACGTGTGTGTGTTCTCGTGCGAGCACTCGTGCGCGGGGCGGCGCACGCTCGCGTGCGGCGTGGTCCTCCCCCGCCCCCCGCCACGCGCGTGTGTCCCATGTGCGGATGCATGTGCCCGGAGCGTGTGTAGGTGGGCGGCTGACGCCAGAGCGAGTGACACAAGCTGCTGCCGTTCCTGTTCACACCACCTCCGCCTCCTCCTCGCCCCTTCCCCGCTTGGGGCGGCACGTGTCCTGCTCCCCACAACGCAGCTGCAGCCCCACACCCACTGGCCTTACTGGGGCGGCAGCATGGGCTGGTGGGATCCCCGCAGGCACATGGGCAGGACCCCCCAGCTCCAGTCAGGTACCGGACAGGCACAGAGCTCCCCAAAGATGCCCCCAACCGCCCCATGCTCTGGTGCCCCAGCCCCTGCCCAGGGCACGCCCGGTCTCTGGGAATTTGAGGAGCCGAATTCTGATCCCTTAATCCTGCTCAGAGGCTTAAGCCGTGTCCCCTGAGCACTGGTCCAGCCCTGCCCCCGAGACCCTCCCCCCCCAGGGCTGGGCAGGAGTCCAGCAGGGCCTAGTGCCTGTGGGGCTGCTCCGGGCCCCCGCCCCGGCCGAGCGAGTGGCTGTAACCCAAGGAGCCTCATCCATAATTCAGGCCTGTGGCTCTCTAAGTGCAGGGCGAGGGAGGGGGAGGAAGGGAGGGCTGGAGGATGCTCAGCCAACCCCCTTCCCACCATGCACAGGACTTGTGCCCACCCGGCCTGCGCCCCTGGGCTCAGCTCCCTCCAGGCCTGCCCTGCTCTCCCCTCCTGCCCCCCAAGTGCCCCTCCCTGCCCCAGCTGGGCTGCCCCACTGCCTCCTCCATTCACTCCCCCCTACCAGCTCCACTCCTCCAAGGGAAGCGGGGGGGGGGGGGGGGGCTGCCCCTCGCACAGCATGTCACCAGCCTTCCCGTCTCCTCAGCCCCTGGGGTTTGGCTCAGCTGCCGCCTCTCCCGCTTACCTGGGGGCCCCGTGCCAGCACCCCAGCCGCCTGCCCAGGCCCTCCCCAGGACTGTGCCAGCCCCTCCTTTCCCAGCTCTCCAGGCCTTCAGCCACTCGCTTAGCTTTTCCCAGGCTCCGGATGGAGGTAGTGCCCTCATGGCCGGCCAGTGCCCTCTTGGCCTGCCAAGAGCTGGGGCAGCATCTGCCCCACCAGCTCATGCCTAGTGGCCCATTTGGCCAGCTGACAGCGGGACCCCCCCCCGAGCCAGCAGGGATAGCTGAGCGGCTTCCCGGGACAGGCATTTGGCCACGGAAGGAGGGGAGCAGGGAGGTGTGTACAGGATCTGGCGGGCATGAGGTGGGGAAATTCACTACAGAGGGGGGAGAGGCATGCCAGGGCAGTGAGCTGGGGTGGGGGAAAAAATGGAAGGGGGATGGGCAGCGGAGGGGCAGAAGCTGCAGCTCTCAGGCTCAGGGGGCAATCCAGACTCCCCCCGAGGAAGAGGAGGGTGGGAGCAGTGCCGAGGTGGGGAGCGGTCCCCCTGGCCTCGGGCACTCAGACAGACAGGGGGGAACCCTGAGGGGAGGCGGCTGGCTGGCCATGCGGGCTCCACGGCGGAGGGGGCGCTGAAGGGGAGGGTGGTGGTGAGGACGAAGGCTTTGGGGAGCAGAAGGGGAGGGGGCAATACCCGAGGACCTCCCCCTCCCCGGCAGGGCGACGGCAGGCAGGGAGGCCTTGGGGCGGTGATGCAGGCGAGGGGACTCCGGGCGGCTGGGAGACGCTCTGTGCTCGTTCATAATTTAAGACCCCAAAATAAGCCGCCGCGCTGGGCGCTCTTGCGTAACGCGCATGACTATAAACAGCGCCAAGCGCCAGGGGTGCAGGGGGAGGGTGCAGGGATCCAGCCAACAGGGGGCAGCACTGCCCAGGCGCCCCCTCCCCAGGGCCGGGGACCAGCAACTCTGGACACTGCCCGTGGGTGCTCAGCACCATCGGTCCCAGCTTCACCCCCTGCTAATCCTGCCCCCTCCCACGCCCCCCTGCCACCAGCCTAGTCAGCGCTGGAGTGGCCAGCCCCTCGGTACCCGATGCTCCAGAGAAGAGCACAGAGCCCCAACCCACCCCGGGGGGCGCAGCTGGAATCCCCCCCAGACCTGTGCCTTTGGGGGGCTGGGAAAACACCCCCTAGCCAGCCAACCCCCCACCTCCAGTGCTCCCTAGAGGAGAAAGGTGCAGTGTCCCCAACCCCTCCTAGCCACCAGCCCGTCCCCCCACCCAGGGGCTGGCTGGGAGCCGGCACCTCCTAGAGGGAAAGGCCCCACGTCCCATTCCTTGGCCTGCCCCCTGGATAACTAAACAGCTGGGTGTGGGGGGAGAGGGGCGGCACTGCCAGAAGGGAGGGGCTCTGTGCTCCGTCTTTGTGGAGGACACACAGAATGTGCTGAGCTGCTTTGGCTCCCCATCACGCTGCCCCCCCAAACCCAGACATGAACACCCCCCCCCCATGGCTTGTCTTGTTCATACACCCAAAGCTGCCCTCCAGGCACCATCCTGTCCACCCTCCCTAATCCCTTCCATGCTCCCAGTGTGCTGCCCCATCCCATAGCCCCACCCCAGGGAGCTGCACTGCCAGTGGCCCTGGCACTGTTCTCATCACCCGTCACAAGACACCGCCCCAGGGTGCTATGTCCCCCACTGTCCCACTCCCTAGGCCCTTGCTGTCCTGGGTCCCCCACCCCGGGCACTGTGTCCTCCCTCACCCAGCACCACTCCATCGATACCCCCCCAATTGGCACTACCCCTCAGCACCACCCTCTCCTCCCCATGCTTCCAAGCCAGCAGCACCTTCCCAAGCTGCCCCAGCTGGTCCCACCGGGCTGGCACCCGGGAGCTGGCTGGCAGTGGTGCTTACCGTGCGGGAGGCGTCCCAGCCGGGGCAGCATGATGCCAAGGTGAGCGTAGAAGGACAGAGCAGGGCAGGGGCAGTGCCAAGCCACGGTGACACCTGGGCAGCAGCGCCCAGTGGCGGTCCGGCCGGAGGGGGTGCTGGCTTAGCGCCAAGGCATGGAGGACAGGATGGTGCCAAGTCCGCAGGGCTCACGGGTGCCCAGGCGCTGGGATCCCGGTCCAAGGTGCTGGCTCCGTGCAGGTGCCCAGGGTGAGGCTGGCACCGGGGCACTCTCCAGAGCCGGTTGGCTCAGCCCGGGCCGGTGCTCTCCAGTGCCCGTGGAGGAAGTGGGTGCAGTGCCCGGGTAGGGCACCCAGCACCCAACCAGTGCCCGCTGCGCTCTGCCCAGTGGTGCCCGGCGCTCTCCCTGCGCCCCCGGCTGGCACCGTCCGGGCTTAGCCCCCGCTGCGCCGACGCCAGCGAGCGCACGGCGGCCTCATGCCGGTGGGGGCGCGGGGCGGGGCGGGGCGCTGCGCTCCGGGCTCGCTGCGCTGCGCTCCCGGCCGCTCGCGGGGAGAGTGCGCCCTGCGCGCAGCGCAGCCTTATCCCGGCCCGGCGGCTCCTCCCCTTGCCAAGGAGCCGCCGCTTAACCCTTGCGGGGCCTGGCTCCGCCCCGCCCCGCCCCGCCCCACGGGGGCAGCCCCACGGCGCTGGGCTGCGGGTGCCACCACAGGGCGGGGAACGGGGCAGGCAGCGTCCAGCGCAACAGGAGAGATCGGTGCGCAGGGCAGCGGCCGCTCTCAATAGCTTCCCGGGGGAAGGGGATTCACCACGGGGCAGGGGGGAGCCGGCGCCCCCTTGAAGGGAAAGGTCCCGTCTGCACCCCTCTCAGCCAGCCCGGCCCCAGCCCCTGCCCTCGGGCCAGCGTCCCGTCTTCCTGGGGTGGGCTCAGAGCCTGCGCCCCTTAGAGGGGAAAAGGCCCCGTGTCCCGTTCCTTGCCCCGAGCCACCCCTCTTGGGGCTGCCTCACCCTTCCAGCATGGGCAAGGGAGCAGAGGGCTGAGGGCGGGGCTTAAAGTGGGAAGTGGGAGGAGCTAAGGAAGGGACTTGCCCCTCCCTTGTCCAGCCCCTCCTCTGCTCTGGGGCTCTGAGGGGCACATCTGGGAGCTGAGCTGGGTGGGAGGGGAGGAGGAGGCGCTGCCAGGGAGCTGGGAATGGGCACCAGCTGGTGCTGGCGTTGCCAGGGACTCCTCTGCCAGCAGGCAGCCCGCTGCCAAGAAACCAACCAGCAGCTCTGGCCGGGTGCCCCACTTCTCCGCTCAGCATGCCACGGTCGGCACAGTCCTGGGGCCACGTGCCCAGCTGGAAGTAGAGGGATCCGCACCTGCGGGCACCTGCTAGGCGTCACACTCCTGCTCTGCTGGGTCCATGCCCCATGGAATCTACCAGGAGGCACACTGCCAGCCCAGCAGTCAGTGCCCTTAGGTGGGGGCAGGTGCGGAGGGCCCATGAGCTGTGCCCTGTGGCTGGCCAGTCTGTGTGCCCCGCCCATTGCCGTGTTTCCCAGGGCTGGGCTGGGGGGGGCTGGGTTGGCGGGCACTGCCAGGCTGCTGCGGCACAAGCTGGCGCGGGGTTTGTTTGCTGCGCTGCCTCCGGCGCAGCTCCCGGGGAGTGAAATATCACAAGATGGAGAGACAGACGCTGCGGGTGCGGGTGGGCGGTGGGCGCTGACTCAGGGGGTTGTCATCCGCTGCTGGCCATGTGCTCCGTGCCCCAGGGAGACCCACAATGCACCAGGGGGCCCACGCAGGGATACCCCCAGGCTTTGCATGGCCTATCCCAGGGCCCTCCACGCCTCCTTAAATTGAGCCACCAACTTTCCCAGAATACCCAGCACCCCTCGGTGCCCCTCTACAGAGCTACCCAGCCCTCACCCCCAGAGCTACCCACTCCCTACAGCACACTTAACTCCCACAGTTCCTCCTACCCCTCAACTACCCAACTCCCACAATGCTCCTACCCTCCACATAGCTACCCACCCGCTCCAGAACCCTTCCAGTCCATGTCTGTGCCCCAAAGGGTTAATTGCCTATGATGGGCAAAATCCCCTTGGTCCCAGTACCCTTTGGGTAGCCTTCTAGAGGTCATTTAGTCCAATCTCCTGCTCAAAGCAGGACCAACCCCAACTAAATCATTCCAGCCTGGGCTTTGTCAAGCCAGGACTTAAAAACCTCTAGGGGTGGAGATTCCACCCTCTCCCTAGGAAACCCATCCCAGTGCTTCACCACCCTCCTTGGGAAATAGTTTCTCCTAACATCCAACCTGGACCTCCCCCACTGCAACTTGGGACCATTGCTCCTTGTCCTGCCATCCCTCACCACTGAGAACAGCCTCTCTCCATCCTCTTTGGAACCCCCCTTCAGGTAGTTGAAGGCTGCTCTCAAATCCCCCCTCACTCTTCTCTTCTGTAGGCTAAACAGACCCAACTCCCTCCGCCTCTCCTCGGCGCGTCTCTAGATCGGCAGGCAATGCTCCCCCTAACGCTGCCCAATATGCCGTTAGCCTTCTTGGCAACAAGGGTGCCCTGTTGACTCCTATCCAGCTTCTTGTCCACGGTCACCCCCAGGTCCTCTTCTGCTGCACTGCCACTCAGCCAGTCGGTCCCCACCCTGCAGCAGCGCCTGTCTTCACTTGTCCTTGTTGAACCTCATCTGATTTCTTTTGGCCCAATCCTCCAATTGGTCTAGGCCAGCCTATGTCCTTGTCCGCCCCACAGGCCTCCCTACCGGAGGGGAGCAGGGTGTGGAGCACCCCAGGGGCAGGGTGGGGAGTGTGTGGTGTTGGGAACCCGCAGCCTCGGGCTCTGTCGCCCCATCCCTGCAACCAGGGCAGGCCTGGACTAGTCTCTGCATAGACCCCCTCGAGTATCCATGGCAATGAACTCTGAACCCGGGGTCAACACGAGGTGGCAGCTGTGTCCCAACCCGAGGTGATAGACAGACAGATGTGCGTGGGATCGATCGAGAGAGACAGAGGGGTGTAAGCAGAGAGGCGGAGACACACGGGTGTAAGAAGGGGGTGAACGCTATAGCTAGACGTTCAGACAGGGGAGTGAGACAGGGGTGTCTGGAGCAGGTGGATTTATCACCGTGTTTGAGATGGAGGGATGGACAGATGTGAACAGGACAGATGGAGAGGAAGATGGATCAAGCCACAGCTACGGCCAGGTGGACAGATGGCGGAGGGCCTGTGCGCATGATGCTTTCTAACACCCTGCCCTCCCCACCCCGCCTTCATTAACCCCTCTGCCCACCTGCAGCTCCTGCCTCACCTCTAATCCCTGGGCCTGGCTAGTGCTGTGACATACACAACTCAGCGCTGAGCTGAGGCCGACTGGCTCTCCCTAGGCACCCATGCAGCTCTCCTGTGATCACACGTGGGGGCAGGAAGAGGGGCTCACGTACACCCCCAGAGCGGCACAGCCCCCCAGAGTGCCTCTGCCAACCCCTCTGCCATTCATGAGAGCAACACCGAGCCTAGTGGCTGCAGCTGGAGAGCGTGTCGGGAATCGCCAGGGGCTCCAGCCAGTTCCTGAGGGGCAGAGTTAAGCTGACGGGGCGTTTACCTTCATGCGATAGCTCCTGTGGTGTAAGTGCAGCTGAATGTGATGTTCTATAGGGCAAGTGTCACTCTGCATTAACAAAGAGTTTTGCTAAGACAGACAGACAGACAGAGCCCTGCATGAATACAACTGTCTACCCTGAGATGCAGATATCTGTGGATCAAAATTGGTATCCGCTGCTCTGTGGGACTGTATTCCCTGGTGATGCTGTGGCCAAATGAGAGGAATGGGCGACTGTGCAGCAGAAAAGCTATGTCCCTGCCTCTTCCCCCGGCTCTTCCACTGGCCCCTTGCCTTCCTGTTGGCATTTTAGGGAAGGGCATGTGATCTCCCACACATCATCCCTATGGCCACCCTTGGAGGTGAGCCATTCTGAGACAGCCAGGTCCATGGCCAGTTAGTTTGTCAGCTCCGAGGAAGCGCAAGGCACCATGGGGGCCTGTGATACATCCGCCAAAACCTTGTTTTCAAGTTGGCAAGTTTGGTCAATTCCCCCTGTGCCCCATACGTGGAGAGCAAACCAGGGTTGAGACCTTCCCAAGGTCTCAACTGCTCCAGAATTACCCCAGCCAAGTGCCCGGTACCCCCAGCCCTGGGTGTGGGGGAAATGAAATTACAGCGTGAGGAGTCAAACTAGCATTTGGGTCCCCAGGCAGGCACATGCCCAGCAGGGCGAGGCCGTGTCGACACGTCTAGTGGCACATCTCCCGTGTAGCCGCTTG
This sequence comes from Pelodiscus sinensis, assembly GCF_049634645.1. Taxonomy (NCBI): domain Eukaryota; kingdom Metazoa; phylum Chordata; order Testudines; family Trionychidae; genus Pelodiscus; species Pelodiscus sinensis. Next base: position 128,413,231 of record NC_134714.1, on the reverse strand, counting down.
TTGCCCGTGGGAGAGCTCTCCTGTCCACGTAGCACAACCAGCTCAACGAGTAGAAGGAGCGGCGCCGTTGGCTGAGCATCTCCTGCCGACATGACGCTGTGTGCAAGAGAATTTTTGCTGGCCACAGCTGTGTTGCTCGGGGGAGTGTGTTTTCTTCACACCCCCCGAGTGAGAAAAGTTTTGCCAACATGAATGAAAGAAACTGGAGAGGGTCCAGAGAAGAGCGACAAAAATGATGAAAGGCCTAGAGAACATGAGCTACGAGGGACGGCTGAAGGAATTGGACTGTTTAGTTTAGAAAAGAGAAGACGGAGGGGACATGGGAGCGGTTTTCAAGTACCTAAAAGGGTGTTATAAGGAGGAGGGAGGAAAATTGTGCTCCTTGGCCTCTGAGGATTGGACAAGAAGCAATGGGCTTAAATGGCAGCAAGGGAGGTTTAGGTTGGACATTAGGAAAAAGTTCCTAACTGTCAGGGTGGTCAAACACTGGAATAAATTGCCCAGGGAGGTTGTGGAATCCCCATCTCTGGAGATATTGAAGAGCAGGTTAGACAGACACCTGTCAGGGATGATCTAGATGGTGCTTGGTCCTGCCGTGAGGGCAGGGGGCTGGACTCGATGATCTCTGGAGGTCCCTTCCAGTTCTAGTGTTCTAGGATTCTATGATAATGCTAGTGCAGGCCTGGCCCACGTGGGGATGCCGTGCGCGTGCACAGAGGGAAGTGAAGGGGGTAGAAAGGGAGATGTTTGTTCTATGTGAGCAGCTCATGGGGGGAGTCTTGTGGCTGCTAAAATCTGAGCCCCCCCCCCCAGGCACAAAGGGTGCACGTTGGCTCCGGGTCGGACATCAGAAACATCAGCTTCAAGGTGGAGGAATAGGCGCAAATAAGGAGAGAGGGCCCGGGGTTCAGTGAAAGGAGGGGGACTCTGCAGAGGGAGATACGTGGGCTGGGCAGGTCGGACGGAGTTGGTGGATTGGGGGGTATCATGGGGTAGTTCCTCTGTCCCTTGCCCAAGGGGCACTGTTGAACCCATGGGCCTCATGGCACCACACCCCACGTTTTCTGCAACCCTGAAGTCCTGCCTCCTCAGGGCAATGTGGCCTAAGAGCTGGAGTCTCTAGCAACATCCCCTTCACCAGGGCAGTATGGCCTAGTGGCTGGAGTCTCTAGCAATGCCCTTTTCACTGGGGCAGTGCGGCCTAGCGGCTGAATCAAAAGTGAAGGTGCAGCATCCCCTTGGGGGTTAATGGGGGTGGGGTAGGGGGACCCGGGCCCTCCCTCTCCACCAGGTCCCAGCCCAGGCCCCTGTCAGTGGTGGGTGTGTCCCACCATTAGATCTGTGGGGAGTCTGCCCAAAACACGCTGAGCTTCTCAGGGGTCCAGTTCCCCACCCATGGGTACTTCCTACCCTGTCAGGGTTGCTGGCATCTTCCCCACCTGTGTCCTCCACGCCGGGCCCTTCCGTGTCCCATTTCTGCTGGCCGGCCTCTGCCGTGGGGTCTGCCTGCTGCTCCTCTGGGCTGGAAGCCTCCCCGGCTGGTCCCTGCTGGCCGGCCTCCCGGTTTGGTCTCCCAGCTGGCTCACCTGCAGGAGCTCAGGCAGTCCGTCCTTCCTCCTCGGCTGCCAGCCCAGACTGAGCCCCCCTCCCAGATTTTATACCTGGGCTGCAGTCTGAGCATGCCCAGCAGGGCTTCTTCAGCCAGGTGGGCCTGGCTAGGCTCAGCTTTCCCAGTGCGGGACTGGTCCACCCCATCACAGGGGGTTAAGGGGAGGGGCCAGGCACTGGGAAGGAGGACACAGGATGAGTGGGAGGGGGCTGATGGTGACTTGGGGCAGCTGCCAACTCCCCAGTACTCTCCTGTGGATGCCAGAATCTAGGAACAACCTCTCTTTGGGGCGGTCCAAGCATCTCTCCCCATCTCTGTGTCTACCCCAGGATCTGGGGATCCCCAGCCCCCGTAGGAGGGTCTGACCCCCCCACGCCTGCCTTGTAAGCCAGGATAAAGGGGACTTGACTCTCTTGAGGTGTCTAGAAGCCATTCTCTTTCTCTCTCCATGGGATCTAGCGTTACCTGACCCTCCGGGGGTGTTCGAGTCCCGCTCCTACTCCTCCAGGCCAGCTGGGAGCTGGGCCACTTTGTCCTGTTATGGGCATCTGAGCCTGGCTCTCTACCGCCCAATGTGTGCCAGGCTCAGGGGAAGCCCTGCCCCTTGGGGCGTGGAGCCAAGAACAGAAGTGCTGAGAAGATTGGGCGTGTCTCTTGCAGACTTTCCAGCCCTGGGATGGGGGACCAGATATGCAGGGAGCGGCTGAAACCTCTCCAAGCGATTCTTGTTTTCCCCTCCTTCAGCTGAGAGGATCATACTCAAGGACCGGGTCCCCCATCCCACTGCTCTGAGCCGGCCGGACTGCGGAGAGCTGCCTACAGCTCCTTCCGTCAGAGCTCTGGTGCGTCTAGCAGCTCACCAGATCGACTATTGTTAAGTTCTCAATCAGCTCTGAATTTAAAACCTGACTCTCCTCAGTGGCCTAACCTCTGCCCAATGGCTGCCTTGAAACTTGGTGTGCCTTGTGTGGGCAAGGGCTAGAATTTGGGGACTTTTCACCCAGGGGCTCCTAGCTACTCCCGAAAAGATCATTTCACAAAGTTCTCCCAGCTGCTTTGGTGCACTGCTGGCTCCTCGCATGCTCCCGGCTTAATCAGTGACCTGCAAACTGCGGGGAGGGGCATGAATTGTGAGGGACTGTGGGGATGGAGGAGGGAGGAGAGGGCCACCCCAGTTTTCTCTCACATGCGTACAGTTCCTGCATGCACTATGTACTAAATCAGGGTATGTCTACACTACAAAGTTAGTTCGAACTAACGGACGTTAGTTCGAACTAACTTTAATAGGTGCTACACTAGCGCTCCGCTAGTTCAAATTTGAATCGAACTAGCGGAGCTCTTAGTTCGAACTAGGTAAACCTCATTTTACGAGGACTAACGCCTAGTTCGAACTAGTTTTTAGTTCTAGATGCGTTAGTTCGAACTAGCTTAGTTCGAATTAACTAATTCGAACTAAGTTAGTTCGAACTAGCGCTGTAGTGTAGACATACCCTCAGTTCAGTTCTCTGCAAATGGAGTTGCCCCCAACTCAAAAAAGATACCTTGGCATTGGGAAACAGTGTAGAAAGGGGTATGATGAGGGGTATGGAGAGGCTGTCATATGAGGAGAGGTTAATAAGGCTGGGGCTTTTCAACCTGGAAAAGAGATGACTAAGGGGGGATATGATAGAGGTCTCTAAAGACAAGACTGGCATGGAAAAAGTGAAGGGGGGCATCTTGTGTTACTCCTTCCTATAACACAAGAACTAGGGAGTCACCAAATGAAATGAATAGGCAGCAGGTTTAAAACAAACACAAGGAAGTTTTTCTTCAGTCAATGCACAGTCAACCTGTGGAACTCCTTGCCAGAGGATGTTGTGAAGTCTAAGCCAAAAAGAGAGTTCAAAAAAGAGCTAGATAAATTCATGGAGGTTAGGTCCATCATTGGCTATTTGCCAGGATGGGCAGGAACAGTGTCTCTAGCCTCTGTCAGAAGCTGGGAATAATTGACAGAGAAGGGATCACTTGATGATTGCCTGTTCCATTCACCCTCTGGGGCATCTGGGCATTGGCCACTGTCGGAAGACAGGACACTGGGCTAGGTGGACCTTTGGTCTGACCCGGTTTGGCCACTCTTATGCTCTTGGGCCATGGCCCATATCTCAGATTTCTCTCACCGGCCTTTTAGCAGCTACACGCTGCAAACATCTCAAAGCATAACGATTATCCCCATCCCATCTTAACAACGTGTACAGAGGGAATGTGTGGGGGGGGGGGGGGCAGGGAAAGGCGCATAGCGATCACATAACTGTGTGCCCTAGTGGGGAAGATACTTTCTGTCTCCCCTTCTCCGGCCATATGAGCGAGAGATTGGATGAGATTGTAACCACAGGGCTGCTGCGCCATTTTGGGTATGTCTAGATGACATGCCTCTGCCAACAGAGGCATGTAAATTAGGCTACCCGACATAGTCAATGAAGCGGGGATTTAAATATCCCCGGCTTCATTAAAATAAAAATGGCCGCCGCACTGTGCGGGCTCAGCTGATTGTCAGCACAGCGCGTGAGTCAAGACGCGGATCAGTCGGCTGGGGAAGCCTTTGTTGACCACTCCTGTAAACCTCGTTTCACAAGGCATAAGGGAGTGGTCGACAAAGGCTTTCTCTGTCGACCGATCCGCATCTTGACTGCCGCGCTGTGCCGACGATCAGCTGAGCCCGCACGGCGCAGCGGCCATTTTTATTTTAATGAAGCTGGGGATATTTAAATCCCCGCTTCATTGACTATGTCGGGTAGCCTAATTTACATTCCTCTGTTGGCAGAGGCATCTAGTCTAGACATACGCTATTATGTAAGGGGAGACCACGAGGTGTTTGGCCAGAAGCTCTCCGGGAAGTTTGTTGCTTGAAAAGAGACAGAAGTGGGACTCTCTGCCCTGTCCCACCAACACACTTTGCCTCGTGGTGCCTCGGTTTCCCCGGTTTGCTCAGTGGAGCGAATGGCCTTTCCCTCCTTGGGATCTCCTGATGGAAAGTGTTGTGGAAGAGCTGTCAGGACATGGCCATGGGAGTCCCTGAGTTGCCGAGCTGCGCCACAGTCACAACTGCCCACAGACCCGCTGTCTCCTGTCAGCCTGTTCACGTTCTGCTCCGAGAACGGGGATATGACATGGCAGAGCGATTGGCTGACGGCACCTGGAAGAAGCTGGTGCTACTTCTATTGTGACTTCAGCAAAACTCCAGCCTCTGACAATGAGCCATTCCCGAGTTAAAGGCCATGTCCACATCGCCCTCATGCCGCCTTCCTTGCATAATGCCCCAGCACACCACAGTTTGTATCCACACGCTGCCTTTGCCTAGAAATGAGATGATTGGAGAGGGGGCAGAGATATGACAGAGTTCTACACAGTCACAAATGGTGTGGACGACATGAAGTGTGATTCACTCCTTCACCTGACACAAGAGCCAGGGGATCACTGGATGATATTAGCGGGCAGTGGGTTTAAAACAAACACACAAGGAAACACTTCTTCGCAAAACACGCTGTCCACCTGTGGAACTCACCGCCGGGGGGACGGCATGAAAGCCAAAAGGATAACAAGGTTCAAAAAGGAGCTAGACAAGTTTATGGAAGATAGGTTCAGCAATGGTACAAGATGAGCAGAGATGCTACTCCATGCTCTGGATGCCCTTAAAGCTCCAGCTTCTAGAAGCTGGGACTGAGCGACAGGAGATGGATCACTAAATAACTGCCCGGCTCGCAATTTTCATCTCTTTTTCCAACTCCTCTTTGTAGTGTGGACACAGCCTGAGAGGGGACATGCTAGCAACTTTCCAGGACCTAATAGAGCGTTACAAGGAGGGGGGGAGATTGTTCTCTTTGGCCTCTGAGGAGAGGACAAGAAGCAATGGGCTTAAACTGCAGCAAGGAAGATTTAGGTTGGACAGTAGGAAAAACTTTCTACCTGTCAGGGTGGTTAAACACTGGAATAAATTGCCTAGGGAGGTTGTGGAATCTCCATCCCTGGAGATACTATAGAGCAGGTTAGACAGACACCTGTCAGGGATGATCTAGATGGTGCTTGGTTCTGCTGTGAGGGGGCTGGTCTTGAGTTGAGCCAATCAGCATGAGAACAGGGGACACCCCTGTAGACAGCTGGGCTACATCTTACTGGCGGCTTCTTGTGCAAAAACTCTTCTACAAGAGCGCGTCTACACTGCCATGTGCTTTTGTGCAAGAGCATCCGTGCCAGTGTGGACGCTCTCTTGCACAAGAAAGCTGAGATGGCCATTTTAACCATAGGAGCTTCTTGCGCAAGAAATTCATGTTGCCTGTCTACACTGCCCTCTTGTGGAAGAGCTCTTGTGCCAGAAGGCTTATTCCTCACGGGGAGAGGAATTACTCTTCTGGAAGAAGGCCTGTTTTCTGTCGCTGTGCTATAAATTGACTTGCACAAGAACACACGTGCAGTGTAGAAGCAGGCAAGTTTTTGCGGAAGAACGGTTGTTCTTGCGCAAGAAGCCACCACTGTAGACATAGCCCTGGAGATGCAGGCGGGAGAGTTACAAAGACAGACCCAAGAGCTTTAGGACTGCACAGCAGCAGAAGGGTGGCCTAGGGGGTGAGCCCTGCCTGGCAGTATCTGTCTGCTGGCAGGAGTGGCTCACAAAAAGTGGGTCCCTGCTTTTCAGACTGGTCCAGGGCTGCCAGGTGTCACTGCTGGGTGAGCACTGCTTTAACAGGCAGGGAAGTCCCAGCGCCGAGGCGTGCAATGGCGTGCGAGGTGTGCGAGGCGTGCAACGTCTTTTGTTGCACGACGTCTGGTGGCGAGAGAGACAAGCTTTCGAGTTCCATCAAACTCTCCTTCAGGGCTGGGAACAGCGCTGGGGGGTGTCCCAGCGGAAGAGGAGGGGGGTAGGTTGTGGAGCATCGTGTGGCAAACATGAACGGGGCCATTAGCCTTAGAGGACAAAGAAGGCTTAGTGCAGGGGTGGGGGACCTCAGGCCCAGGGGCCAGATGTGGCCCCCGGCTTGTCTGGATCTGGTCCCTGCGGCTCAGGGCTCCCTCCAGCATTGGGGAGCACAAAAAAAACCCCCCAGGCTCCAGTGTGCGAGGGGAATGTGGGGCGAGTCTTCCTCCTTCTCCATCACTGAGGGGGCTTTTGGTTTGTTTTTTGTTTTGTTTTTTCTTCTCACTTGTGCGCGGCCCCCGTCAGATTTTCCTGTGGGTCAGCGGCCCACAAGACCCTAAAAAGGGTCCTCGACCCTGGCTGAGGGGGGTGCAGATCACCGGGAGCTCGCCTCAAGCCAGTCTCCGCTGCGTGCAGGGCTGCTGGTGGCCAGCAGAGGTCTGAGTTTAAACTCCAGGGCTTGTTTTTGGAAGAAGCTCAGCAGGGGTTGAAACCCGGGAGGGCAGCCCACAGGGCAGGTCTGTCCTTGATCATGTCTCAAGATGATTAGTTAATCAGATGGCCTCTGAGGGGTTTTCCCCTCTGTCACCTGATGGTTCCAACTCCTTGCACCGGCTGATGGTCGAATGGTTCCCTTTAGCTCTGTTCCATCAACTTCACTTTGGCTCCACTATCCACCGGGCGAAGTGCCCTGTGCCAAGGAGCGCGCCGAACTAAATCCAGCGCTGTGGGGCAGCAGATCAGTGCACATTGTGGGTGTCCAGAAGCCAGGGGACAGGGATGGGGGAAGGGACCAGTGCCTGGGGGGTAGGGGAGGAAGGATGCTCTGGGATGGGGGGAAGGGACCGGTGCCTGGGGGGTAGGGGAGGGAGGATGCTCTGGGATGGGGGTAGGGACCGGTGCCTGGGGGGTAGGGGAGGGAGGATGCTCTGGGATGCGGGAAGGGACCGGTGCCTGGGGGGTAGGGGAGGGATGATGCTCTGGGATGGGGGGAAGGGACCGGTGCCTGGGGGGTAGGGGAGGGAGGATGCTCTGGGATGGGGGGAAGGGACCGGTACCTGGGGGGTAGGGGAGGGAGGATGCTCTGGGATGGGGGGAAGGGACCGGTGCCTGGAGGGTAGGGGAGGAAGGATGCTCTGGGATGGGGGGAAGGGACCGGTGCCTGGGGGGTAGGGGAGGGAGGCTGCTCTGGGATGCAGGAAGGGACCGGTGCCTGGGGGGTAGGGGAGGGAGGATGCTCTGGGATGGGGGGAAGGGACTGGTGCCTGGAGGGTAGGGGAGGGAGGATGCTCTGGGATGGGGGGAAGGGACCGGTGCCTGGGGGGTAAGGGAGGGAGGATGCTCTGGGATGGGGGGAAGGGACTTGTGCTCGGGCGGGGGGGTAGGCAGAGCTCCCCTCCCCCATGACACCAGTGCCATCTCTGGCCACACTCTGCCCCCTCCCTGCAAACAGCGATCCAGGGGCGCCCTCTGGTGTCCTCCTGCGGCACGGCCGCCCCCTCCCCCGTAGGGGGGATGCTGTGGCGCCGCCTGGGGCAGGGGCCAGAGGAGAGGTGCCAGGCCGGTCGGGAGGTGGGCAGTGGGTGCTTGGTCCCTCCGGAGAGCCCCCATGCAGCTGGTCCTGGGAGGGGCAGATGGGGCTATGTCCGGAGCCTGGGAGACAAGAGGCCAGGGCAGCGCGCTGCGGGGGGGGGGGGCTGGCTGGGCGCTGGAGGTTGCTGAGGGGGCAGCACCCCCAGCCCATGCCAGGCAGGGCCCTGACTGCGCAATGCTGCTGCTTCTGGGACTTTGGCCTGGTGGTGCCGGGGGGGCCCTGTGCCAGCCCGGCTGGGCCCTTGTGCTGCAGGCTGGTTTGGGTGGGAGGCAGAGCCCAGGTGGTGTCACTGGGCCAGATCCCCAGGAGAGGTGAGGCCCACAGAGCTTTCCCGTGTTCTCTGGCACCCACCCACCCAGTGAAGTCATCTGCTCCCCCTATTTACCAGAGGTGCCCGGGGGGGGGGCGGGTTCCTCAGCCGCCCCATCTCCAGGCCTGAGCCAGCCTCTAAGGCCTGAGTGACAGGAGGGGATGTCCCTTGTCGGGGGAGTGTGACACTTCTGGGGTATCTGGGGGTGCAGGGTGACTCAGCCGTGAGGGAGCCCTGTCAGTGCCCCATCGGGGGAAACTGGCCCCAAACTGCCGGTTCCTGGGCTCTTCCCTCAGCCGGCTAGCAATGTACACAGCCAGCCCTTGCGCTCCCTAGATGGGGCCTGGGGGCAGAGCAGACATAACCCCATGCTAAATCAATAGTGATCGCCAGCCCCTCCCACATGTGAGTCCACCCCCCCCAGCGAACCCCCCAAAAGCCCGGGCCTGGACGCCGCAATGCGCCCGGATTGGCTGCCCCCGCGGGAGCCAGGCCCCCTGCACCCCAGCCTCTTCCTGGCAGCCGGCACTGGCCATGTCTGCGGGAAAGCCAATCCGGCCTTTCTCTGACAGCGCTGAAGCGAAAGCCCTGAATAGCCGCGGGCGGAAGGCTTGGAAACGTCTTGCTTGAGGAACACCAAAAATAGACGACGCCCCCAAGAGCTGGGCTGCGGGACGGAGTCCCTGCCCTGCCCGCCGAGATCTCACCCAGCCGTCGGTCCGGCGGGATGTCTCCTGCCCTCCTTTCCGGCGCTACCACAGCCGCCCCCCATCCTCGTCTCTTTCCCCAACCGCCGTGTTTTGTTACATTCAGCTCCCGTAATGGCGGCCTTTCTTCCTGGGCTCTTCTGAGCTCCGTCAGGCCGCCTGTGCCGGCCCCCACCGAGGCTGGAACAGGCGGCGGGGCAAGGTGGAGCCGAACGATGGCCGTTCTTCTCACTCTTACACTGTTCCCACATGCCAGCTTCACATTCAGCAGCGTTGGCCCCTACAGTCTCCCCGGCACAGCCTGGAAAAGCGATGCAACACCACGGCCTGTCTCAGGAAACTGTATGTTCCTCCGGGGGGTGAATATTCCACCCCCCAGAGCAATGTCTGCCTGACATCCGTGCCGGTGTGCACAGGGCTGTGTCAATGGGAAAGCTTCTCCTATGGGCAGGGTTCCTTTTACAGAGCGTCTTCCCAGGGCCACGGGGCGGCTGTGCCACTGCAGCGTGGTAGGTAGAGACAGGCCCTTCGATTGTTTCTCCCACATGCAGCCCACGATAACCATGACAACCGAAGAGCAGGGTTGGAACAACCATACGGCAGTTCTACACCCGGCGCACAGGCGGGGCGCGGCGCCAGGGGACACGGCGCAGGCCAAAAGTATAACGGGGTTCCAGAAAGAACGAGAGAGGTCTCTGGAGGATGGGCCCCTCGCTGGCTCTGAGCCGAGATAGCCGGGGGTGGAACCCCAGGCTCCGGGAGTCCCTAAGGGATGGGTCACCCGATCATTGCCCTGTGGTGGCCCGTTGCTCTGACCCAGGCCATGCGTCTGTCCCTCATCAGGAGGCTCTTAGCGTTTGGGAGAAGCTGCACCCAGCTCAGAGGGGGCACCTGCCCCTCTGGGGGCATGTCTCGGAGCCGCTTCCCCATCTGAGGCCAACATGGGGCACCAGGATCGCAGCGGTCCCCGTATACGGTGGAATCCCGGCCCCTTCGTGGGAAGAAAGCAGGTGATGCCGGGTGGTGTTGGGGGCTGGGCAAGACGGGGCTGGGGTCAGAGCTGGTCTGACGGGTGCTATGGGCCCAGCCCCCTCCCTGCTCCTGGATGGGAAGAATACGTCCCCGCTGTGCTCCTGCCTCAGGGCCACCCGAGCGGCCACCCGTGAGTCGGTGGGCACGGGCACTTCCCCCCACACGGCGTGGGACTGTGTTGCAGGCGGCCGCAAGGCGAGGGGGTGAGGGAGCTCGGTGCACGAGGAAGAACCGCCACTCAGCTCTCTGCGCCCCTGCTCCCGGGACACCCCAGCATTAATTCACACCCGCCGAGGGAGAGATTTGTGCTCCAGGGGGTGCAATTCTGCAGGGGCCCCAGGGAACCACCCTCCCCCCTACAAATTCTGTAGGGGCTTCATGCACCTGGCTCGCCGTTGCTTGCCCACACCTCGGCATTACACCCGCCCACTCTGGGACGGAAAGCTGCCGAATCCGACGGGCAGCCGTTGGCCCTGGTGTGAATTTCCATCCATCTTGCAAGGCGGTGGCGTCACCGGTGTGAATTTCCACCCCGTTCACACTCATGGTGCACTGGTGTGAATCTCCACCCCATTTGCCTTTGGGGGCTGTTGCTCCCCCTTTTTATCCTCACTCAGTGGGTGTGTGAGCCCTTTGGATGCATTTCCCCCCCACCTTGTACCTGAGGAGTTTCCACTCAAAGCCCCATTCCTCTTAGCAGACAGCCCAGCCCCTCCACAAAGCCAAATTCACAGCTGAGAATCTGCACCCACTAAGCGATACAAAAGCACCAATTCCACCTTCTGACGGTCACTCACACTTTAAAAACAGCCCAGAAAAGCAACACCCGGGAATCAAATGATTGGATGCTCTTGGACAACGTGCCCTCTAACTGTTCCCATCCACGTGTGGAATAAATTTTGTTACATGCGCAGAGACCTGTGCAGAGGTGCACCACCACACCTTCTGCCGGATGTGGGCACGCTCCTAATCAGCTGGGTACAATCTGAATTTCTCCTGGGTGGCCACCCAGCTGCTCCGCTTTCAGTGGAACCCCAGAGACACATTCATTTTTGAACCCTTCGTTTTCACTCTCCCAGCTCACAGGGCAACAGACTGAGCCAAACCCTTATCTGAGTGGTTCAGAGGTGACTCAGACGCGGTGTGTGTACCCAGCCATCCTGCTTCATGCCGCGAGTGCTGCCCAGCAAGTCCAACAGGGACAGAACCTTTGCCCCTTCTCGCAGATTGCGCAGGGACACAGGGCAGCCTTGGCATTGCAGGGGCGGGCGTGGGCCGGGTGTTGCAAGGCCTTGGGGTGGGCAGAGAGATGCAAAGGTCAGGCTGGAATTCCATTTTAGGAATGGGGGCTCCATTTTAGGTTCCTTTCTCTCTCCCTGTGGGTGGGTCAGAGGTGAGAGCTGTTGGCTGGCACTTAGACTTTTGTTCCTCTGCATGTCACATTATTGGATTTTGAGGGGAGCAGCCAGGTCACTGCTGCACCCATGGGGGGGGGTGTTCGCCCCAAAAGTCAATACAAAGGGGGCCATGTAAGGTGTCAAACAAAAGCTCACTTTCTACTGGTTCTGTATCTGCTCTTCATATATCTGTATAATGCCTGTGTGTGGAGTTATGAATATGTACTCTGTATGGAGACTGGAAGTTTCTCCGTATGTGGTTGAGTAATGGGCCAGGAATGTTTGCCTATGGACATGCTAATGGGCAAGTCTCCAGGGAACAATGGATCTCTGGAGGCCAAAGACACACCTGGCCACTGGCCGTGTGACTCTCTCCAGCTTGGAAGAAGCCAGGAGGGGAGATAAATAGGCCATGTGGCCAACTCCATCTTGGTTTCCAGATCTGCTCCTGACCCCAGATATGGCCTCGCAGGGAATCACGAGCCAGGATGAACTGTGGACCCATCCTGGCATAGGATGCGCACCAAGGACTTTTAAGCCAGCAGCTATAACATCTCTGCTGCAAGCCTGCATGGAGAACTGGGAGATTCAATGCATGTAATGTATGATACTTTAACAACCTTACTCTCAGGCTTTTCTTTCTTGTAGTAATAGAGCTTTAGATGTTAGATTCTAAAGGATTGGCTCAGCGTGATTCGTGGGTAAGGTCCAGAGTATATATTGACCTGGGATCTGTGGCTAGTTTCTTGGAACCGGACAGAACTTGTTCGGGGAAGGGGAGATTGGGTTCTAAGATCGCTCACCAGTGTACGAGGCCCAGAGCCATCTGGGGCACAGATATTGCTGGGGTGCCAGAGGGGTTTTGCTCGTGAGGCTTCAGGCAGGCAGCCTATTTGGGAAGGTCTCCAGTCTGGGGGCTATAGAGAGCCCCGAATTTGAGCAATTTGCTCTGAGCGGACACCCTCAGCGGTGCCCAGACCCGGCCCGGTCCGTCGCACTGCGCCAGGCTTGGCCTCAGCTACTGTGCACAGGGGAGGGGAAATCTGTTTCCTCTCGGCCACCAGTGGCTAGAAGCAATGGCCCAGCCCTGGCCGTTCTCACTGGCTTGCCGGCAGGGCCTGTCATGATGATGAGGGTTAGCCAGCAGCCTGGGGATTAAGGGTTAACTACACCTAGCCAGGTGGAGTCACCAGTAGGAATGTAGGTGGGACTTTCAAACTGGGACAAATGAATTTGGGTTTTTTCCCTTTCTCTTTTTGTTTCTCTGGGTGTGTTCTCTGCAGCTACAGAGAGGGACAGGCATGTCTCTCTCTCTCCAAGGCACCATTCTTCATTTTCTGTAAGTAGGGTAAAGTTTAGGTAGTTTCGTTAGGCTTTATTGTGTTAAGGGTTGAGTATGGGATGTGAGATCTGGCACTGCTTAAAAGCTGTTTTGGCTTTTCTTTGTAATTAAGTTCTAGGCCCATGGAGTTTCTCCATGAGTATTTTGTTACCTTCCTATCTAGTCATGATGCTTGCAACAGGAATATTGTTGTCATAATAAAAGTTCTTTCTTTTCTTTTTATTAACCTGGCAGTGGTTAATTGTACGCCCTGCTTTTTATTTTAGGGGTGAGATTTCCCAAATGATCTTTCCCCTGATTTCTTTATCAACAGTCTGGTGATGGCACCGGGAAGCTGGAGTGTCTAAGGGGTTTTGCTGGTGAGGCTTCCGGTTGACCGGGGAGGCAGCTGAAGTGCTCGGTGTAATTTGAGGGGTGCCTGGGGAAGGACCCCAGTTGAGGGCGGTAAGTAGCCCTGGTTTTAAGCAATTCGCCCTGAGCTGACACCCTCAGTGGTGCCAAGACCTGGCCTGGTGTATGACAGTGGTGTATTTTGCAAGAGGCACAGAACCTGGTCAATTGAACTTTAGATCAAGACCCCACGCTATTCGAAATTTGATTTTGAGACTGAGAGTTTGATTGGTTAATGAGGCATTTCTGGACTCAATTACTGAGTAAGCTTTTGGTATATCTGTTATGGTACTCCATGGATATGGAAGCATTTGTTTACTTTTCATGTATTCCATAGTCTAGTCAAGTGTGCATAATGTATTTACTATGTTTTATCTCAGACCTCCAGGAAGAAATCACAGCCAGTGTGGCCAGAGGCTGTCCAGCACCATCTGTGATTTGGGGGGCATGTTATGATTATGAGGGTTAGCCAGCCGCCCGGGGATTAAGGGGTTAACTACACCTAGCCAGGTGGAGTCACCAGTAGGAATGTAGGTGGGACTTTCAAACTGGGACAAACGAATTTGGGTTTTTTCCCTTTCTCTGTTTGTCTCTCTGGGTGTGTTCTCTGCAGCTACAGGGAGGGACAAGCATGTCTCTCTCGCTCCAAGACACCATTCTTCATTTTCTGTAAGTAGGGTAAAGTTTAGGTAGTTTCGTTAGGCTTTATTGTGTTAAGGGTTGGGTATGGGATCTGAGATCTGGCACTGCTTAAAAGACGTTTTGGCTTTTCTTTGTAACTAAGTTCTAGGCCCATGGAGTTTCTCCATGAGTATTTTGTTACCTTCCTATCTAGTCATGATGCTTGCAACAGGAATATTGTTGTAATAATAAAAGTTCTTTCTTTTCTTTTTATTAACCTGGCAGTGGTTAATTAAGAACATAAGAACGGCCATACTGGGTCAGACCAAAGGTCCTTCTAGCCCAGTATCCTGTCTGCCGACAGTGGCCAGCACCAGGTGCCCCAGAGAGGGTGGACCAAAGACAATGATCAAGCGATTTGTCTCCTGCCATCTCTCTCCAGCTTCTGACAAACAGAGGCCAGGGACACCATTTTATCCCCTGGCTAATAGCCTTTTATGGACCTAACCTCCATGAAATTATCTAGCTTCTCTTTAAACTCTATTATAGTCCTAGCCTTCACAGCCTCCTCTGGCAAGGAGTTCCACAGGTTGACTACACCCTGTGTGAAGAAGAACTTTCTTTTATTAGTTTTAAACCTGCTACCCATTAATTTCATTTGGTGTCCTCTAGTTCTTCTATTTAGGGAACTAATAAATAACTTTTCTTTATTGGCCCTCTCCACACCACTCATGATTTTATAGACCTCTATCCTATCCCCCCTCAGTCTCCTCTTTTCTAAACTGAAAAGTCCCAGCCGCTTTAACCTCTCCTCATATGGGACCCGTTCCAAACCCCTAATCATTTTAGTTGCCCTTTTCTGAACCCTTTCCAAGGCCAAACTATCTTTTCTGAGGTGAGGAGACCACATCTGTACACAGTATTCAAGATGTGGGCGTACCATAGTTTTATACAGGGGCAGTAAGATGTTCTGGGTCTTATTTTCTATCCCTTTCCTAATAATTCCTAGCATCCTATTTGCCTTTTTGACCGCTGTTGCACACTGTGTGGAAGTTTTCAGAGAACTATCCACGATAACTCCAAGATCTCTTTCCTGATTTGTCGTAGCCAAATTAGCCCCCATCATACTGTACGTGTAGTTGGGGTTATTTTTCCTGATGTGCATTACTTTACACTTATCCACATTACATTTCATTTGCCATTTTGTTGCCCAATCACTCATTTTGGTGAGATCTTCTTGGAGTCCCTCACAGTCTGCTTCTGTCTTGACTATCCTAAACAGTTTTGTATCATCTGCAAACTTTACTACCTCACTGCTTACCTCTTTCTCCAGATCATTTATGAATAAGTTGAAAAGGATTGGTCCCAGGACTGACCAAGGGGGACACCACTAATTGTACGCCCTGATTTTTATTTTAGTGGTGAGATTTCCCAAATGATCTTTCCCCTGATTTCTTTATCAACATTTGGGTGGTGGCAGCGGAAGTTTTATTCCCAAGATCTAGGTTTTTAAGATTTCGGGGGAAGTTTTATACCAAGCCTGGTAGATAAGGCTTTGGGGTACACTTGCTGGCCCCCACTTCTGCATTTATTATGCCAGAGTGGGGAAGGAGCCGTGACAGGGCCGTCCTGAGGGGGGGGGGGCAGAGGCCTGGGGCGACCCCCCCATCTCTGGTGCCTCTGGGTTAAATATGCCTCCTGCCACAGGCCTCACCCCTACTCCCCCCACTTGCCCTCTCCCCGAGCAACATGGCCCAGGGGATTATGGGAGCCTGGCACTGTGGGAGCAGGGGTCATCTGCCCCCCATATTTCTCTCACCACGCAGGGGGCAGGAGCCGAAGCGGCTCAACAGCTCCCTTCAGGCTCTCTGCACCTTGCTTCTCTGCGGGGGCAGGAAGGGGAGCACCTTGGGACTGGGGGGCTGGGTCCCTCCCATGCCCATATGATGACCGTGGGGCGGCCAAAAACGCGGGGCCTGGGGCAGCCACCCCAATTCGTCCTACGGTCAGGCTGGTTCTGCTTGCCAGATGCTTCCCTGATTCGGTGGGGTGACCGTTCGCAGCTCCCTGCCCGGTGGGGTGACACCCCCACCTCCTCTCCCGGGAACAGCTGTTTAGCCTGTTCTGTCACGGGAGTCAATGCCATGTTCAGCACTCACAAACCAACCAGCCAACCCCCGCTTTGTCCCACTGCCCGGGGGCCTGGTGGCCTTGCAAGCTACGAACCATTGCATCGCAAATATTTGCCCTCCTTTTTTTTGGCGTCTATGAGGCAAAAGGCCCAAGCTCGGAGAGAGCCGTTTATTTCTCAAATAACTCGGAAAGCGATGAAATAGGAAATGATGGAGCAAATCTGTCAGGACCGGCGGGCCCCAACACACGGCTGTCTCTCGCTGCTGGAAGAGACTCCTGTCAACGTTTCCTGTTCTGCCAAGTTGGCGGGGGCCTCGATCTTCCTTGTCAATGACAGTTGTGGCTGACTAGAGAAAAGCCAGCCAGCAAGGAGATTATAACGGGACTTTGTTTGGTGCCACTAGCGCCGCGCAGCAATTTGATTGGCCAAGCTGCTCTGTTTCAGGGATGCTTGTGGGAATCTTAATAATTCTTGTCGTTCTGAGCAGGGTGTGTGTGTGTGTGTGTGTGATGGCTACGTTCTTGGCAAAGAAAGTCTGTCCCCAAGACACATACATAGTCAAAGACACGTCTCAGATCTCCTGGTCTGCTCACTATTATGATTCCTTTGCACTGCGAGCCATGTCAACTGTGGTCTCCTCAGTGATTCATTTCCACTGCCGCATTCTCACAGCACCAGTGTTGATTTTCACGCCCATCCACTTTGCACTTGCTTTTCACCGGCATAAATGGCCACCGGAGGTTGCCTCGGCGCGTCGCGGTCTGACAAGCTGCAGCGAATGTTGCTTTTTGGGCATCTGAAATTTGTCACTGTTGCCTCGCACGAGAGCGGCTTCGTGAAGCGGAAAGGGAACGGTGGGGGGGTGGAAGCCCGTGCTTGTGGGATCGGGTTTGCACGTCGTACGATGCCACGGATGCCTTGTGTTTCCATGGGCGGTGCGATCAAACAGAGAATAAACGATTCCATCCACAAAATGAAACCAGGTGTGTCCCGCTCTTTCTCGGAAGCTTCTCGGATGAGCTGTGCGTGATTTTCTAAGCAGCCGATTTCTCTTGAATGAGAAAAGTATCTCCCTCGCTCAGCGATGGGCAGGCTAGGCTAGTGAGCAGGCTGCGTGAGTGGCCCCCTTCATCCCTGCAAGATCGGTGTCACCAAAACAGTTTCCCAGGAGAGGGCTGTTTTGCTCACGGCGCTGGCTTACCTAGAATGTGCAGGGGGGGGGGGGGGGGAGGGCCACCGACTGATCCATAGCAGCGCTGTGATTGGCTGCAGAGGGAGCGCCCGGGTCACACAGTCAGTGTTGTGCACAATCGGCCCCCACCTCACCTCACGTGCCCTTTTGTTACCGGCGTGTCACTTTAATAACACCAATAGGAAAAAACGATGCAGACGGAAACCAGGGGACTCTGGCAACCCCTGCACGTGGGCAGCAGCAAACAAAACGTCTCATGGGCCCCACATGGAAACCCCGATGGGCCGCAGGTTGCCTGCCCCTGGCAGAGCTACATGAAAAGGACATCGAGGTTGTGGGGTCAGGGCAGGAAATGCCCGAGTCCAGGGTGCCCGAGCAGTCTGAATAGTCTTTCATGACATGCCCCCAGAGGTTTTTTCCCCGGGCCCGTGCCTCATTCAGTGCACAATTTCACTATGTTCACTATTTCTTTATCTTGGGCGGCGTGGGAGCCTCGTCCTCTAGTCCAGCCCGGCTCTGAAGACAGAAATCTCAATTTCCTCATGGGCGTTTCTATGGCGCCCGTCACTATAGCATCCGAGAGCTTGTCAGTCGCGCGTTGCTGTCCCCATGGGAGGAGGGAGTGTAGGGCGGACACGACGGGGATACAGTTCTCCAGGGTGGTGTTGAGCCGCCCTGGTCATGAGCCCTCCCGTCCCTGTCCCTTGCTCCCCAGCCTTGTGCACCTTGTTCCAACTTCTGCAACAAACGAGGCAGGGGCCCTGATAGTCATCCCCCGCCCCAGCACAGCCCTGATGGGCGCCGGCGGTCCTGTGGGGAAAAAATAGCAGGCGACCATGTCACTAAGGACTGGCGTCTAATGCAGGGGGCTGTCCCTCTGCCCCCCCTTAAGACCTTCAGCTCCTCTGGCTTCCAGGACCCTGTCCTCCCTGATCCTCCTCCTTCCTCTCTGGTGACTCCTTCAGCACGTCCTTTAGAGGGTCCCCCCACCAGTCTTTTGTGGGGGTCCACAGGGTGGGGTCCATGGTCCTCTTCTCTTCTCCCTCCATCCCACAGCTCTGGGTAATCTCCGTCAACACAGACCCAACTCCAGTCTCTACGTGGCTGACGCCCAGACCTACTTCTCTGCCCCAGGCCTGCTACTGCCGCAGCTGGGCCCTTTAAATCACCACCTGGCTGCAGGAGGCTAGCCCCAGCCCTGCTCTGGCTGCCTGAGGCTCTGCCCTTTCTGGGGGTGCGAAGCTGGATCCCCCCCGCCGCCTTGTCCAGCGGCCCCATGAGTCTGTCAGCCCCACTGTCTCCTGTCTTGTTAGAACATAAGAACGGCCAGGCTGGGTCAGACCAAAGGTCCATCTAGCCCAGCGTCCTGTCTGCCGACAGTGGCCAATGCCAGGTACCCCAGAGGGAGGGATCACAACAGGGAATCCTGATGTGATCCCTCCCCTGTCACCCACCTCCAGAGAAACAGGCGAGGGACACCCTTCCTACCCATCCTGGTTAATAGCCACTGATGGACCTAACCTCCATGAATCTATCTCGCTCTTTTTTGAACCTTGTTTAACATTCCAGACTTCACTGCATCCTCTGGCAAGGAGTTCCACAGGTTGCCTGTGCGCTGAGTGAAGAAAAAATTGTTCATGGTGATCAACTGCCTGGCACGTGGACCGGAACCTGGGTGTCATCTTTGACTCAGACCTCTCTCTAGGTCCTGCCCTCCAGGCTGTGGCTAAGTCTTGCCGATTCTTCCTGCACCACCTCGCTGAGCTCCGGCCTTTCCCGGCCCTCTTCAGCCTCAGACTCACTCCCAAAGTCTTGTTGTCTCGTGTCCCTGGGGCACCCTCCTTTTCAGCCTGTGGCTCTGACCACGCCACCCCTCCCGCTGCTTCCCTTTCCCTTTTGTGGCCAACACATCATCTTCACGTGCTGGGACCCCTGTGGTTGGTCCTCCTGCTTCACTGGCGAGGGGGCGGCACTCACATCTGATCGGCCCGTGGTGCCAGCCTCCACGGCCCACTTGTTATATTTTCAAAGAAGCCCCCGCAGGCTTTCTCCTCCCCCTGCCCGCCCCTCCCGGTTCCCCTCCCGCTTGGCCTTGCTGCCCACATCCACAAAGCCAGCTCATTAGCCTCCCGCAGGTCTCGCCTGGAAACGCTCCTTTGCCACGGTCCGTGTCCGCCCACTGTATCCCGCTGTCGTCTCTTCTGCTCTTGGGTTGTGAGTGGTGGGGCAGGGCCCAGCTTGAGGTTCTGGATCTGTCTAGTGCCCAGCCAGGGATGTTGGAAGCTCCTAGAAGGGGGGGGGCATGGGCACCCTGCTCTGCTCTGCCCTGCTCCACTCCCATGCCCATGCCTAACGCTTGAAGCCCCACCCCCAGGTCCCCTCTTCCTCTGAGGCCCCGCCCCCAAACAGCCTCTTCCTCGGAGGCCCCGCCCCCTCTTCCTCTGAGGCCCCACCCCCAAACAGCCTCTTCCTCGGAGGTCCCGCCCCCTCTTCCTCTGAGGCCCCACCCCCAAACAGCCTCTTCCTCGGAGGTCCCGCCCCCTCTTCCTCTGAGGCCCCACCCCCAAACAGCCTCTTCCTCGGAAGTCCCGCCCTCTCTTCCTCTGAGGCCCCACCCCCAAACAGCCTCTTCTTCGGAGGTCCCGCCCCCTCTTCCTCTGAGGCCCCACCCCCAAACAGCCTCTTCCTCGGAGGTCCCGCCCCCTCTTCCTCTGAGGCCCCACCCTCACTACACCTCACCCCCCTGAGAACCTGCTTGCTCCTCTCTGCCCCTTGCCCCCATCACTCACCCTTAAGGCAAGCAAAAAGTGAAGGGGCCCAGGCCCACCTCCCCCTGTTCTGGTGCACTTGGTACAAGGGGGCCCCTGTCCATGGCTGGGCATCCAGAACACTGCTGCTAGCTGGGCTGGCGCATGACTGGCCTGCAGTGGGTGGCTGGAGATTGGTTAGGGCCAGGCCTGGTCAAAACCCAAAGTCAGAGAGGTGAACGGGGCCATGGCCTCACAGCAAAGGCAGGACACCAGGGCTCCAGGTCAGCGGTGAGGCTAAGGCCAAAACATCTGGCCACTTAGACAGCTCCTGGGACGGGCCCATCAGAGACTTGCAGAGGGCTGTCACTCATGCCTGATAGGGCAGGGCTTTGCCTTTCCATATGTCTTGGGGGCAGTCCAGCCTGGCCCCCTGGTGGTGCTGAGGGATTGGCACTTGCCTTGATCCCCGTCCACGTTGGTTCTTACACCAGCCCTTATCTTTGCTTCCCTTATCAGTCCCCTACAGGCCTCCGGCTGGGTTTGATCATCTCCCTCCTGTCCCACTGCCCTGTGCAGGGCCCTCAGTGACCACTCAGCCCCCCACCCCTACCCCTTTCTCTGTCCCCTTTTTCCTGACCCACGATCCTGCTCCTACCCAGGCAGCAGCAAAGCTTCTTGATGCCATCAGGACAGGGTGAGGCGAGAACTCCCCCTCCCTGCTTCTGGGCCCTGCCTTTCCCTCTTGCTTTCTGTGGCATTTTCCAGGGGTCCCACCCCCACGTGGCCCGACATGGCTCTGCATTGCCCCAGCTGGGACTGAATCACTGTGGAACCCCGGCTCACAGCCTCCTGCCCTCCCCACTAGCCTCACGCTTCCAGCTAGCTCCTCTCCCAGCGAGAAGCCCCTCCAGGGCTGCCTCCCCTCTGGCGTGGGCCCCTTCTCTCTGGCTCGGGCCCCTTCTCTCTGGCTCGGGCTGGGTCCCCAGGGGAAATCAAGCAGCACAAGCTCTTCCAGGCTTGCTCCCTCGGCGTGGCATCCAGCAGAAAGGAGAGTTTGTTCAGGGAGAGGGGAAATGAATCCAGAATATTGATTCTGCCACAGAGCATCTACCGGGGGCGCTATTCTACAATGTCTCATCCTGCTCTGTCAGTTTCCTCCCTTAGCCAGTGTCTAAATGGCACAGGGACAGCTTGGCTGGGCCAGGCAGGGCTGGGTGGGAGAGCAGACAGACCCCCAAGAGGCATGTCTGGGCTAGTGGTTAGATCGAGTTAGACTGGCTGCAGGAGGAACTCCCTGGCAGTAGTAGGGGGGTAGCTCGGTTTATAGACCACGCAGGGGGAGGCTAAATGCACAAATGGAGGCCAAGGTGCCTGAGTGGACGTGGCTAGAGTCGAGACAAGTGGGTGCTGCTGCCTCTGAGCCCAGGACTGGGACCCCCTGGAGGAGCGAGATCTCTGGGCGGAGGAGCGCCCTGGAGAACAGAGCGCGCTCTGTACGGGAGACCAGTGGCTCTGTGACCCAGAAACTTGACACCCTATATCCAGAGACATGCGTGTGTTGCCCAAGCATGAAAGGGCTAATTGATAAATGAGGCATCCTAGGCGTCAGCGCTGCTCTGGGCTCACAGCCCAGACAACAGCCACTTGTGCTCATAATGTCAAGCACCGCACTGAAAGAGCCACTCCGCGCGTGTCAGCTGGCCTCTGTGATCCCAATGGCGCTACAGCCGAGTGACATGGGCTGGGGTCTGGCTGGGGTCTGGCCCATTGACTCCAGTGGCGCTGCGGCCGATTGACACAAGCTGGGATCCGGCCCATTGACTTCGGTGGAGCTGCGACTGATTGACACCAGCTGGATTCTGGCCCATTGACTTTGGTGGAGCTGCGACCGATTGACACCAGCTGGGATCCGGCCCATTGACTTCGGTGGAGCTGCGACCGATTGACACCAGCTGGGATCCGGCCCATTGACTCCAGTGGAGCTGCGGCCGATTGACACCAGCTGGGATCCGACCCATTGACTCCAGTGGAGCTGCGGCCGATTGACACCAGCTGGGATCCGGCCCATTGACTCCAGTGAAGCTGCGGCCTATTGACACCAGCTGGGATCCGGCCCATTGACTCTAGTGGAGCTGCAGCCGATTGACACCAGCTGGGATCCGGCCCATTGACTCCAGTGGAGCTGCGGCCGATTGACACCAGCTGGGATCCGACCCATTGACTCCAATGGAGCTGCGGCCGATTGACACCAGCTGGGATCCGGCCCATTGACTCTAGTGGAGCTGCGGCCGATTGACACCAGCTGGGATCCGGCCCATTGACTCCAGTGAAGCTGCGGCCTATTGACACCAGCTGGGATCCGACCCATTGACTCCAGTGGAGCTGCGGCCGATTGACACCAGCTGGGATCTGGCCCACGGCGGATGAGAGCTGAACCTCGATAAAAGGAACTTGGTGAGAGATCTGCGTGTGTTACACTTTCATACATGCGACTAGTCCTGTGGGCTCTTGCCAGGGACCTGTCCCATTCCCTGCTCTCCCCCCCCCCCCGGAAGGCCTTTGGGACCTTGTCAAGTTGCTTGGCTGCTTCGTGCCTCAGTTTCCCTTCTGTACAAGAGCACCATCCCTCGTACTTTTGGTGCCCTGTGGCAGCTGGGCAGGGAGGCAGAGGGACTGGGTCCCCTGCAGTCATTGCTGGTCTCAGGAAGTAGAAGGATCCAGCCCCAAACTACTCCGCCCCTCCCATCTTCCTGGGGAGGGGACTTGTGGGAAGGGGTGGAACGCCCCTCCCCCCCATTCACTGGCAGTGGGAAGCGGAGTTACGTGGCTGGGAGCCAGCACAGCAGAGCAGGCTGGGGCCGGGTCACTCTACTTCCTGCCGCCTCTGGCGGGTGCGGGGGCAGGTCCACCCCCTGATGTTGCCACTAGCCCCCTGCTAATCCCTTGGGCTGTGTCACTGGGGGGAGGAGCTTGGGGGAAAGGGTGGAGTGGGGGCGGGGCAGGAGGAGATGGGCTGGGGGCAGGGCAGGGACAGGGATTAACTTGGCTGGGAATGTCCCTTTGTGTGTGTGTGTGTGGGGGGGGGGAAACGGCTACAATGTAGCTCCACAGCACCCTTGGGTGTAACCACACCCATTGCCTCACCGCCCACGGGTCATGTCTCAATCTCCTAGCCCCAGGAAGAGAGACACTTGCTAGCACCAGCCGCCCGGATGTTGTGTCACACTCTGAGCTCAGACCCTTAAAGGCGCTGGACTCCCTGACCCCTTTGCAGTCATCAGGCCTCCACCTCGTTGCCCTTTACAAAGCAGTTCGGTGACATTATCCCTCTTGCACAGCTGGGGAAACTGAGGCACGCACCAAGCGGAAGTGACAGAATGGGGACCAGCACCTCCAGCTTCGGAGTCAGAGCCCATCGCCCTGCCCGCTAGGCCACACTGCCCACCTTTGATAGGATGTGTGTGTGGAGGGGGTGGGTGGGTGTCTCTTTCTCCCTCCTTTAACTACCTCCTCTAATCTCTCTCCGACCTTGGGTCCAAATGACTTCCTCTCAGTCGCTGGAAGCAGCTGCTTTCACCCCAGCCCCCAGCTGGTGCCTCCGGGTGCACTGCGGAGTGGTCTAAAAATAGAGGGGCCCGTGAGAAATACGAGGCGTGAGTCTCCACCCATCTCCAAAGCCTGCAAGCTCTTGGCAGGAGTTCATGTCTGGCAGCTCCCTGCGTCCCCGGGGATGTGGCCGGCTGGACGCAGCACAACCCCATAAAAAAAGAGCCTTAGTTAAGGCTTACAGGACCGAAATAAACCTGGGCTCCGAGCCAACGGCTTGCTCAGTAGCTCAGCCCTGGCTCGGCAGGAGCTCCTAGTGGGCAGTGGGACTGGACTCGGTGTCAGGGCAGAGACTTGGGAGAATGGGTGGCCAGCTGATCCCAACCTGATGGGGAGCACCACAGATGGTTGCTTTGGTAAGTGCCAGCTGCCACAAACCATGTGGGTATGTGGGGGGAGGGTTGTCTCATTTGTGGGGCTCTGAGCCTGGGAGAATCTGCTGGGGTGCAAGTTATAGGGGCCAAGCTGCCCAGGAGCCATGGTGAGGGGCCCAGCCATAAAATGGAGCAAGGTGAGTGTGGGAGGGAGGGGGGAGGGAGATTATAACACTCCTTAGTGCCTGTTTTCCACCTGCACACCTCAAAATGCCTTGCACTGTCTTTAAGAACATAAGAACATAAGAACGGCCATACTGGGTCAGACCAAAGGTCCATCTAGCCCAGTAGCCTGTCTGCCGACAGTGGCCAGAACCAGGTGCCCCAGAGGGGGTGGACCGAAGACAATGATCAAGTGATTTGTCTCCTGCCGTCCCTCTCCAGCCTCTGATAGAGGCCAAGGACACCATTTTATCCCCTGGCTAATAGCCTTTTATGGACCTAACCTCCATGAATTTATCCAGCTTCTCTTTAAACTCTATTATAGTTCTAGCCTTCACAGCCTCCTCTGGCAAGGAGTTCCACAGGTTGACTACACGCTGTGTGAAGAAGAACTTTCTTTTATTAGTTTTAAACCTGCTACCCATTAATTTCATTTGGTGTCCTCTAGTTCTTCTATTATGGGAACTAATAAATAACTTTTCTTTATCGGCCCTCTCCACACCACTCATGATTTTATAGACCTCTATCATATCCCCCCTCAGTCTCCTCTTTTCTAAACTGAAAAGTCCCAGTCGCTTTAACCTCTCCTCATATGGGACCCGTTCCAAACCCCTAATCATTTTAGTTGCCCTTTTCTGAACCCTTTCCAAGGCCAAACTATCTTTTTTGAGGTGAGGAGACCACATCTGTACACAGTATTCAAGATGTGGATGTACCATAGTTTTATACAGGGGCAGTAAGATATTCTGGGTCTTATTTTCTATCCCTTTCCTAATAATTCCTAGCATCCTATTTGCCTTTTTGACCGCCGCTGCACTCTGTGTGGAAGTTTTCAGAGAACTGTCCACGATAACTCCAAGATCTCTTTCCTGATTTGTCGTAGCCAAATTAGCCCCCATCATACTGTACGTATAGTTGGGGTTATTTTTCCCGATGTGCATTACTTTACACTTATCCACATTAAATTTAATTTGCCATGTTGTTGCCCAATCACTCAGTTTGGTGAGATCTTCTTGGAGTCCCTCACAGTCTGCTTCTGTCTTGACTATCCTAAACAGTTTGGTATCATCTGCAAACTTTCCTAAACAGTTTGGTATCAAGATGTGGGCGTACCATAGTTTTATACAGGGGCAGTAAGATATTCTGGGTCTTATTTTCTATCCCTTTCTTAATAATTCTTAGCATCCTATTTGCCTTTTTGACCGCCGCTGCACACTGTGTGGAAGTTTAGCTCTGCAGACAGGGACACTGAGTCACAGGAAGGGAGAGAGGCATTTTGACAGCTCGCCCTGGTCATGCGAGTTCCAGTCCAGTGCTGTGTCCACTAGGCCTCACTGCTTTTCCAATGTCATGACAATGAGAATGGCCCCTCTCTGGGGGTATGTCTACACTAGCCCCCTAGTTCGAACTAGGGAGGTTAATATAAGCATTCGAAGTTGCAAATCAAGCCCGGGATTTAAATATCCCGCGCTTGATTTGCATCTTCCCGGCCGGTCACCATTTTTTAAATTTACAAGTCCAGCCTAACCGCCCGCATCTACACGGGGCAGGGACCTGGTAGTTAGAATTAAAGCCCTAGTTTGAACTACCTGTTAAACCTCCTTGCAGGAGGCTTAAATCCCGGGCTTGATTTGCAACTTCGAATGCCTACATTAACCTCCCTAGTTCGAACTAGGGGACTAGTGTAGACATACCCTGGAGTAGCTGATCAGGGCCTCACCAGAAATGGGGGCTTAGGGTGGGAAGAGAAGGGGATAACCCATTGGAGATGCTGGGTAGAGGTTCTCCACCCTGGATTCCCACAGACTAGGCTGGGGGGGTGTATGTGTATGTTTGGGGCGGGGGAGTTGATAGCCAGGCTGATGCCAGGGACAGGGGCTGGCAGAGGTAGGTTGTAAGGGGTGGGGATGTCAAGGGGATCAGGTAGTGACTTTGCTGAGGCGGGGGGAGCAGCGCCAGGCAGGCGGGTGAGGCCGGCAGAGGGAGGGCGGGGCAGGGCCATGCAGTGGGGGATTCACCGGGCAGGCTGAGGGATGTGCTGGAGAAGAGGGGGATGCAATGATGGGGACGGGGAAGGTGGACATGGCGTGGGCATCGAAGGCCGAGTGGGGCTGGTTGAGGGTGGTCTGTGCAGATGTGGGAGGGGAGAGCAGACAGCCTTGGGCACAGCCGGGAGTGGGGAGTCTGGGTAGGATAGTGGGTAGAGGGGCCGCGGTTGGGCTCGACTGAGTGCCAAGTGAGGAGGAGAGATGGGGGCAGCATTGGAGGACCTGGCTGCCAGAAAGTCAACTCTGAGGGTATGTCTACACTACAGCGTTAATTCGAAATACCAGACGTTATTTCGCATGAATTGTAATAGCTGCCTACACATACACACCGCTGTTTCGAAATAAATTCGAACTAGCGGAGCCCTTATTTCGAATTAGGTAAACCTCATTCTACCAGGAATAACACCTCATTCGAAATAGCTAATTCGAAATAAGTGCTGTGTCGACACTGATTTCGAATTAGGGGCCTCCAGCCCTTCCCAGTTCCCCCCGGTGGCCACTCTGGGCCAAACCAGGAAAACTTGTCTGCTCCCCCTTAAAGGGGCAGACTCTGGCCACAGTGCCTGTGCCAGTTGCCAGCCTGCCAGCATCCAGCCAGCAGACTGTGCACCTGGCACAGCACAAACCAGCCACCCGCTGCCACTCAGCCCTCCACCGCTCCCCAGGACCAGGCTGGCGGCTCCCAGGAGCCTGCCAGGGGCCGCAAAAGGCGGGCGCCTTCCTGGTCAAGTGCAGAGATCGTGGGCCCCATTGAGATTTGGGGGGAGGCCTCCTATGCCCACGATCTCTGCACTAGGCGCAGGAATGCAGCCGTCTACAGCCGCATGGCTGCCAGCCTGGCCACCAGAGGCCACATGCGCAGCCAGGAGCAGGTGCAGACAAAAGTTAAAGAACCTGGCAAGCCTGTGCCAGGGCCTCCCAACCCGGGGCTGACCCAGAGGCCTGCCCCTACTATGAGGCATCCTGGGGGGTCAGACGGTCCGTGCCCCCCTGGTCATCATTGACCCCGGGGCAAAGGGCCCTGCCCTCGACACAGGGGAAGAGGAGGACGAAGGCAGCCAGGAGCCTGCAGGGAGCCTGCCCTGCGGCAAGGAACCCCAAGCCATGCCAGAAAGCCCGTCAGCAACCTCATCCGAGGCCGGGGAGGCCTCCACATGTGAGTGACATCATGGTCCCCTTATGTGAGGTGGGAGGGAGGGGGAGCCCAGGGACCTTACCCCGGGGAGAGACACTGCACACTGCCCACCCTCCAGACGCCCCCTCTACACAGAGGCAGGCACATCTCCCCCCCTCCCCAACACCACACTATAGACAGCACAGGGGCTGGGGTGCAGTCCTGGGCCAGCTCACACTCCCGGGGATAGCAGGATGTGATGGTGCAGACACCTGCTGTCCTCACCTTGCAGAGTGGGGCTGGGTTTCGCCCACTGTGTCCCCAAGGAGAACTGGCCACTTCTCTTGTTTCCCCACAGCTGCAGCACGTGCGAGTGCAGGGCGCACCACCCCGCCTGGACCCACCACCCGCACCCGAGCCAGCAGGCGCACCCGCAACCTGGAGGAGTTCCAGAGGCAGCAGCTGCGGTTGCAGGGACGGCAGGTCCACAGCCAGGAGCAGTGGGTGTAAGAGGACCTGCAGCTGTGGCGGGAGAGCTTGCGGGAGCTCCGGGAGCAGGGCCGTGCCCTCCGCGAGCACCTGCAGGCCCTGGCGGAGCGATTGCTGCCTCCTGCTGCTCCAGCCCCTGTGGCCGCCCCACCTATCGCTCCTCCTCCCACCTCTGCTCCCCCTCCCGCTTCTTCTGCACCCTCCGTCCCTCCTGCCCCACCCTCCACACCCACTCCCCCACGACACCCCTGCACCTGCAGTGCTGCGAGCCAGCAAGACCCCCAACCCTGAGCTTTCCCTCCCCCTTCCTCACCTTCCTCCTCCTTCCAGCTCCCGCCTCCCAGGTTTCCCCCCTCCCTTCTCCCGCCCTCATTCCTCCTCTCCCCCCATCCCAGTTATGTGAAATAAAGACTTTTTTTGTGGCAACACGGGTGTTTTTATTGTAGCTCAGGAAGGGGGGTTAGGGAGGGGAAAGGGGAAGGAGGTGAGGGAGGAATGTAAGGCCCCACGCCAGGGGGACTTCAGTCCTCGTCCACCTGGAAGCTCTCCCGCAGGGCTTCCCGGATGCGGACAGCCCCCCAAGGGCCTCCCGGCTGGCAGCCGTGCGGGGCTGGCATGAAAGCCTCCCCCTTCCTCTCACACAAATTGTGGAGCACACAAATTGTGACACCACAAGGCGGGTGAGGAGGCACCTAAATCATGCTTTCAGTCAGCCGAAGGCCCCCTTGACCATGATGCGGGTCCTGCTGAGCCTGGCATTGAAGGCCTGTCGGGAGGGGCTGAGGCGTCCCATGTAGGGCTTCATGAGCCAGGGCTGTAGGGGGTAGGCCGCATCCCCCACCAGGCACACGGGCATGTCCAGGACCCCGACCCTAATGTGGCGATCGGGGAAAAAAGTCCCAGCATGCAGCCTCTGGCACACAGAGGAGTTGCAGTACACCTGCACGTTGTGTGCTTTGCCGGACCAGCCCCCATTGATGTCCGTGAACTGGCTCTGGTGGTCAGACACAGCCTGCAGGCACACGGAGAAGTACCCCTTCCTGTTGATGAAGAGGGAGGCCTGGTGCTCCAGGGCACGGATGGGGATGTGCATCTCATCGATTGCCCCCCCCCCCCGCAGTTGGGGAAGCTGAGGGCGCCGAAGCCCTGGATGACCGCGTCCAGGTTGGTGAGGCGGACGACTCTGTGGAGCAACTCCCTGTTGATGGCCTTTACCACCTGCAGAGAGACACACAAAATGGAGGGTCACTGGGGTGCCCAGGTGGCTGGGACTGTTCTTTCCCTGCCACCGCCCCATGCCCCACTCCCAGGAACAACCCCTGCTGCAATCCTGGCCACCGCGGGCGGTCAGTAGCGCGGGCAGGACGGACCGACCCCTCCTGGGAAGGGCACTTACACCACCTGCCCCCTGTTTTCCCTGGGGCAGCCCACGTCCTCCTTGCAGCCCCCCATCCTGGCCCAGTGGCCGGTGAGTACCGTACCTGCATGAGCACCGCTCCGACGGTGAATCTCCCCATGTCGAACTGGTTCCCGATGGATCGGTAGCTATCCGGCATGGAAAGCTTTCAGAGGGCAATGGCCTCCCGCTTGTGGAGGGGAATGGCGGGCCTCATGCGTGTGTCCCGTCGCTGCAGACCAGGGGCGAGCCACTCGCAGAGCTACAGGAAGGTGTCCTTCTTCATCCTGAAGTTCTGGGTCTACTGTTGGTCTCCCCAGCGCTTCAGGATGATGTGGTCCCACCAGTCGCTGCTGGTATCCAGACTCCAGATGCAACGGGGCACACTGATGTCCAGGCGCCGCTCCTCCAAGGCCCCCAGAGGGGGCAGGGGGAAGGTCAGGGGGCTGGTCTGCAGCAGAAGGTGCCAGGCAGCCTCCAGCAATTGCTGCCAGGCTTGCAGCAAGACGTTTAACATGAGCACCAGAGTGCCCAGGGCAGCTCTGGCTCCATGGTGCCGAGTGCTGCGGTGCCCCAAAGGAGAGTGACCGAAGCAGGCGGAGACGAAAATGCTTTGCTGTCCCTCGGTGAGGTTGGCAAGCAAGCGGGAAAGCTGAGAACTGGCTGTCCAGGGGGGTCCCTTTAAGCACGAGCCTCAGATAGCCTCAGACAGCAGACACACAAAGCAATTACTGACCTGATGCCCTGCTGGAACTGGTTTCAGCTGCCCTTAAATGTGACCCAGCATCCAATCAGTGTGGACATGCTATTTCGAAATAGCAAAACGCAATTTCGAATTAGTTTTTGGGTCTAGATGCGTTATTTCAAATTATCTTATTTCAAATTAACTAATTCGAAATAAGTTAATTCAAAATAGCGCTGTAGTGTAGACATACCCTGAGTTCCCTTGGCCAACCATGGAATGGAGGAGGACAGTGTGACCTGGGTGGGAAGAGGGGATGGGTGGGTGGATGAAAGCATGTATATGGCCATGGAAGGATGGGTGGCTGGAGAGTTGTGTATGGAGCTGGATGGAGGGTGGGGGTGGCTGGAGAGGTGTGTGTTTGGGGGCATGGAGGGGTGGCTGCAGAGGTGTGTAGGGGGATGTGTGGGTGGGTGGTGGGTTAGATCACATGAGTTTCCCAGCATCTGTCACCCGGTGTGCTAGTCATGCCACTGAGCCCACCAACCTGCCCTCTGGGGTGCCCCATCACCCAATCCCGCTGGGCCAGAAGCTCTGATCATCCCCAGCCAAGGCACAGAGTTGGGTAGCAGCCCCCCAGCAGAGCAACACAGACAATAAACCAGCTCAGCTCTGGCAGGACTCAGCGATAAGGCCATTGACAGCACCCAGGAACACAGCCCCAAAGAGGACCAAACCCCCAAATAAATCCATCTTACTCTGCATGAAATCTGTACACGCAGAAAGCTTATGAGTTCTCCCTCTTTTATCAATGGAAGAGAGATATGCACACTGGTTGTTCCCCACCAGGTAACAATTACTTACACCGAGCTTGATAATAAACAAACGTGTTTGTATTTAGTACAAACAGTAGGATGCAAGTGAAAATAGACAGATCAAAGTAAATTACGAAGCCAAAATAAACAAAACACGTCAGCAAACCCTAATACAGCAAGAAACTTGTTCCCTGCATATTCTTGCCCTAACAGTTGTTCTAATCATCTCTTTCACAAGCTAGGCAGCCTCCTAGCTTGGGCCTGATCCTCCCCCCTCTTCAGTCTTAGATGTTTCCTGTAGGCATCTTGGGTGGTAAGTGGGGGTCTCCTGCTGTCTGGACATGTCCCCCTCTTGTTTGGCTTCCCACCTTCATATCCCAAGGCAGGAATTCCTTGTGTTCAGTTCAAATTTCTCTCACCTTGAATGGAAAAGTACCAGATCCAAAATGGGTTCCTACATCAAGTGGCCTGGCTTCATGTCCTGGCAGAACCACCCACAGACTTCCAGGAAAACCAAAACCATTCACAGATTGTTACCTTGAGCCCCAGGACATTGTGTTTCCGGAGTACCAGGAGCAGCCCCCATGGGCACGTTTAGAATGATGAACAGATCCACTCTTCATGTTTCTAACTTCCACAAGGACACCAGACTCTACCCAGCCACCAGGCTGCTGCTGGAGTCAGGCTGTCACGAGGAAATGCACCAGGTTGGCCTGGCCATGGCACTAGCGTATCTATGCTCCTGGGAAGCAACTGGAGATGGTTGGAGGCTTTGTGTGAATGGGGAGGCCAATTGCTGGTGGAAGGAAATCCAAGACCATGTCTGCAGTGGGATCTGGGCTAGAGGGAGACCAAAGGGAGGGAGGGAGAACTCCAGCTGGAAGATCCTGACCCACCTCCCAACAAGACGGAGAGGGCGGGTGGAGCCAAGTTAGTGGCTTATGGAGATTTTGTGAGAGAGCAGAAGGAAGACCCAACACTACGGCAAGTCTGGGAATGAGTGAATGACCCCAAAGATGAAGGGAGCCTTTAGGATTGAATAGCCGCTTTGAAGTCCACAACAACCAATTATACCATGTGACCAGGGACCTGCAAACCCAAGAGAGGCACCAACAGTGACTGGTATCCTGAAGACTCAGATGGAATCTGCTGCCTTCAACCCACTCAGCACCCTGGCTGGGTATCTCGGGCGAGAGAAGACGTTACAGTGGGGGGCTATGTAGACTTAGGCTATGTCTACACTGGTGGCTTCTTGCGCAAGAACATCTTACGCAAGGGTTCTTGTGCAAGAAGTCTTGCGCAAGAACACGTCCACACTGCCATGTGCGAGATGTGCTTTTGCGCAAGAGCATCCACGGCAGTGTGGTCGCTCTTTTGCGCAGCCATGGGATCAAACTACCGACCTTCAGACCAGGGACCGAATCCCCATGATTGCTGCCCTCGTCCAAGTCCAAGTTGTGAGCCAAATGGCAAAGCCCATTGGAAGTGACCTGAAGGATGGGACTGGTAAACTATGAGTGTACTCAGAGACCCAAGTCCGCCATGTAACCGCTCAAAGGCCTGTAAGGCCAGGGAAAGTTTGTTAATTGCCCCCTACCTCTCTGAACCAGAACTGGGGTCTATATCATTAGACCCATCAGATCCAACTCCCATGTCAATTGGACGTGAGCTCAATGGAAAGTAGCAGCCGCGGATGTGACAACTGGTCCAGTCCTTTCCAGCTGTGCTATCGTCCTTCCCTGGATGAACCTAGCCCACCATCCCACAGCCACCAGCCTGGGGCAGAGGGTCCAAGAACCACGCTCAGTCCCTTCCCAAGAAGATGTGAGGAGCTGTCCAAGAGGAGCACAAAGCAAAGCCGGGCCTGGAGGAGTGGAGGGGACCCATTGTCCTCATCCAAAAGCTCAATGGGTCAATGAAATTCTGCATTGACTTTTGGAAAGTCAGTGCTGTCTCTCATGCATCGATGCTCACCCGAGGCCCTGAGTGGATGAGCTGCCCAGACGTCGAGGAAATTGGTATCTACACTGGACCGGAGAAAAGGATACTGGCGCATTCCCTTGACCATAGATAAAACAGCCTGGGCCATGCCTTTCCCAGGTTATAACCACGCCATTCGGGCGAAACGGGGCCACTGCGACTTTCCAACAGCTAGTGGCCCAGCTGCGATGACCTCATGACCAGTATGTGCTGGCTTTGCAATTTGCAGTACGAGCGGGGAAGATCGTCTATGACGCTTCACCGCAAACACTCGGGGAGCCAAGCCAGTCGTGAACCTGGCTAAATGTTTCCTACAGCAAAGGGAGGTGACCTACCTACGGTGCTCACCGGGACGGGGTCCGTTACGCCTGCTCGTGAAGGAGATCCAAACCCTGAGATGCCCTCAGACCGTGACGGTCAAGAGGCAGGCGAGGCACTCTCTGATATAGGTGTGTTGTTGCTTGTGTTCCTCACTCTGGCTACGTCCCTCACAAAAAACTCCCAGGCGTGGAAAACACCGTGGTCGCACGAGTGCGAAAAGGCCCTGGAAGTCTGCATGGCTGGGCGACCTTTGTGCTGTTGGGACTTCTTGAGGCGATTTATACTCCCGAGCGACGTCTCAGGGGTGGGCCTCCGAGGGCGCCGTCCCCAGCCTAGGATGGGGAGACACACCCCATATTTTACTTCAGCAGGACGTTGTACCCCCCTGAAATGACATTCTACCATCAAAAAAGGGGCCCCGACTGTCAAGCAGGCAGTTGAAACCTCATGGTGTTGTCTGCTGGGAAGCCCTTTCCAGCTCACCATCGGCCCCGCACCCCTTCGGCGCATGAACTCCCCAGAGCACATCACAGGGCTGTGCCAGGGTGGTGAGGTGGCACCTCTCTGGCACCAGCTCTATGCGTGCCTGGCCCTTCATCATCCAGGAATGCTGATTTCTCCTCCTGAGGGGGAGGGGCTGACTTTGGGCCCTGTCCGGAGGGGAGGATGTGCAACGGGGTGTATATACCCAACACTGGTCGGGGGGGGGGGACACACAATCACATTGGGCAGAGGAGCCCCCCTCAGCCCCACCCTAGTTTTGCATCCTCTTAGTGGAGGAGGCGGCTCCAAGCAACAGGCCAGTTCAGACAGGGTCGGCCGAGGAGCAGAACGTGCGCTGCTGGGGAAGAACCGTCTGCTCGCCGGACGGCTGAAGAGGGAATCTCAGCCTATGCCACCAAGGCCCCCCGGCCCCGGAGTCTGTGCAGAGAGGCCAAGCTGCTGCCCGGGGTGGGGAGGACGAGCCCTTGGGAGGCTCGAGGGTAGGACGTGTCGCTGGGAATGGGCTGAGAGCCAACATGGGAATCCTTCACCAGGAGGCGACCGGTGTCCAAGGCCCTGGGTCGGAACCAGAGCTCGATTTGTGATGAGAGGCGCCGAGGCTCCAGCAATTAGGTGCTGGGGCCAAGCAATGGTTTTGTTTTCATACAAATTCTGGGGCGGGGGCTAGGAACAGCCAGACCCAGAGGGGCCAGGGCTAGGAACAGCCAGGCCTGGAGGTGCTGGGGGCTCTGAATTGCCAGACCCAGAGGGGCCAGGGCTAGGAACAGCCAGGCCTGGAGGTGCTGGGGGCTCTGAATTGCCAGACCCAGAGGGGCCAGGGCTAGGAACAGCCAGACCTGGAGGTGCTGGGGGCTCTGAATTGCCAGACCCAGAGGGGCCAGGGCTAGGAACGGCCAGGCCTGGAGGTGCTGGAGGCTCTGAATTGCCAGACCCAGAGGGGCCAGGGCTAGGAACGGCCAGGCCCGCGGTGTGGGGGCTCAGCCGCGCCAAGCCCAGCCCAAATTAAGCTTGGGTTAGAAGCCAGTGGAGTATTCTACCCCCACCCAGCACTAGCCACTCCACGAGGGATGTTAAATGTAGACGAATTAACTAATCGAATAGTCCGTGGGATTTCCATCGACTCTTTGATTAGTCGATAAGGGCGCCCTGCCGGGCTCTTGCTACAGTTCAAAAGCAGAAGTCCCACAGGGAGCGTGGGGCCGGCCGGGGTCTCCCCCACGGGCCCTGCTCTCCTTGCGGGGCTTCTGCTTTTGAAACGTGCAAGAGCCCTGGCAGAAGTGGCCTCTACCCCCCTGCCGCCGACGGAGATAGTGCTGGGGGGAACCAGCTTTTAAGCCGGCTTTCCCCCCCCCCCCGCGCCGGCTCCTGCTCCCCCCCACTTCGCTGCCCCTCTCTGATAGAGGCAGCACGGGGGAGGGGGAAGCGACTAGGCGCATCGCTAGTCGACTGTCCAATAAGCTGCTGCTTATCAGATAATCAACTCGTCGACTAGTCGCTTCCATCCCTACACTCCACTAGGCATTACTGCCGGGGATCATTGATCTGCACTGCTCCGCCTTGTCCCCAGGGCTGGACCGCCCGCCCGCCAGCCTAGCCAGGAGGCTCAGGGTTATACATTTGTCCTGCCAGGTGGGCTGGGAGCAAAGGTCCAGCAGGCAAACAAGGGCAGCTCTGAGGACTTTTTGCCACCTGGTGGCCCTATAAGAAGAGGCGCCTCAGTGGGCCGTGTCTGGTCCGATGTCGTGCCATAAAAATGGGGCAACAACTTCGTCATACAGTGCCCTGTGACAGCCCCTGAGAGCAACTGGGCATGGGGGGGAGGAGCAAGGGTCTGCAACAGTGTATGTGTGTGTCTGTGTGTGCACGTGCGTGAGTGTACATGCTGGGTGTATGTATGTGTGTGTTTGTGTTGTGTGTATGGGTATGTGTGTTCTGTGTGCATGTGCCAGTGTGTGTGTGCGTGTGTGTGTGCATGTTGTGTATGTATGTATGTGTGTGTTATAGGTGCATATATAAATGTGTGTGTGTGCATATCATGTGGATGAGTGCGTGTGAGTGCTGTAGGCGCCTGTTGTGTGTGTGCTGTGTGTGCAGCTTGTGTATGTATAAGTGTGTGTGCCTGTCATGTGCATGAGTGTGTGAATGCGTGTTGTGTGTGCTGTGTGCATGCCATGTGAGTGAGTGCCGTGTGTGCATGCTGTCTGGGTGTGCCTGTCGTGTGTGTATGACTGCGTGCGTGTCTGCTGGGTGTGCGTGTTGTCTCTGTGCTGGGTGTGCGTGTGTGTGTGCTGGGTGTGCGTGTTGCCTCTGTGCTGGGTGTGCGTGTTGTCTCTGTGTGCTGGCTAAGTGCTCATTCCAACATCTGTTTCCTGAAAGGGGGCAGAGGGGGGCGGAGCAGGGGAGAGGGACGAGGGGAGAGGAGGGGGAGGAGAGGAAGTGCCTTGGAGTGTCCCGGCAGGGCTGTCATGCTGCTGACGGTCTAGTGCCAGCAGCCCGGCTCCTGAGCTGGTGACCTAAGGTGAGTCTCCCCATTCACCTGCTCTGCCAGGCCACCCCCCAGCCGGCCAGAGATTTGTGGGGGGAGGGGCCAGCACAGGGAGGCCCCTGGCTAGCCGGCCGGCCAGATGGGCTGTCATTGTCCCTTCTGCTGCTCCACTGCTTGGCACCCTCCAGCCACCTCCCCAGCTCTCCCAGACAGGCACCTGGGGAGCACAGGGCTGGGAGGCGCAGGGGCAGGCGAGGCTATGGGAACTCAGGCTGTGTCTACACTCCAGACCTTCCAGTGGCACAGGGCCAGCTGCAAACGTCTCCCGCGTAGCCGTGCTCTGCCTGTGGGAGAGTGTCGGAATGACACCCATGGAGCGGCGGTAGCGATGTCACCCGGACAGTGTCTTCTGCTGTTTGTGCTGTTCACACCGGCACTTTGCTGGTGAAATGGATGTCGGTCGGGGGGGTGCGTGTGTGTGTTTGGTTAGGGCCACAAAAGTTGTGTGGACCAAAGTGCTAGTGCAGACATAGCCTAAGAGAAAACAGATGCACCGTGTAGGGGGAGGGGTGGGTGGCTCTGGCTCCTACTAAGAATAAGTGACTCAGATCGGGGGTGTGGAGTGTGGGGAGATAAAAGGGGCGAGAGCTGGAGGCGTTACAGCTCAGGAATAGGCCAGATAAGTGGGGATGGGGCCAGTGAGAGGGGAGAACTGAGAAAGAAAGAAAGAAAGAAAGTGTTGTGCAGGGGATAGATAGATATGGTGTAAGCAGATAGATTCATAGATGTGTGTGTATGAGGCTGGGTGGATGCATGGCTACATGGTGTGTTGCACGTGGATGAATGCCTAGGTGCGGTGTTGCAGAAGGACAGATAGAGTGGGGTGTTGCGGGCGGATGGCTAGGCGGGGTGTTGCAGAAGGACAGGTACAGTGGGGTGTTGCAGGCAGATGGCTAGGTGGGGTGTTGCAGAAGGACAGTTACAGTGGTGTTTTGCAGGCGGATGGCTAGGCGGGGTGTTGCAGAAGGACAGGTACAGTGGTGTGTTGCGGGCAGATGGCTAGGCGGGGTGCTGCAGAAGGACAGGTACAGTGGGGTGTTGCGGGCGGATGGCTAGGTGGGGTGTTGCAGAAGGACAGGTACAGTGGGGTGTTGCGGGCGGACAGCTAGGCGGGGTGTTGCAGAAGGACAGGTACAGTGGGGTGTTGCGGGCGGATGGCTAGGCGGGGTGTTGCAGAAGGACAGGTACAGTGGGGTGTTGCGGGTGGATGGCTAGGCGGGGTGTTGCAGAAGGACAGGTACTGTGGGGTGTTGCGGGCGGACGGCTAGGCGGGGTGTTGCAGAAGGACAGGTACTGTGGGGTGTTGCGGGCGGACGGCTAGGCGGGGTGTTGCAGAAGGACAGGTACTGTGGGGTGTTGCGGGCGGATGGCTAGGCGGGGTGTTGCAGAAGGACAGGTACAGTGGGGTGTTGCGGGCGGATGGCTAGGCGGGGTGCATGCAGATAGCTCGTTGCCAGTTGTGCATGGAGCAGGAAGGGAGCCATTCTGTGGAGGGAGGCTGTGGTGATGGGAGGTGGGGGCACTGTGGCGTTTGTACGTGAGCCGGACAGTGGGAGCGACGCTGAGGGAGAGCTGTACTGCAGGTGGGGCAGGGCAGTTTGGCTGCTGGCCTTGGTCAGTTCCTTGGGGCTGTCATGCTCCCAGCCCCCACCCTGGGACACTGGTTGACCGTGTGCCTCAGGCAGGGCACATGGGGATGGGGCGGTTGGGAACGCAGACTCTCTGGCAGTGTCTGTTCTAGCTTGGAGCATGTGGCCGGGGGAGAAAGCAGCGATGCCTAGTGACCTGCCCAGGGAGGGGCGGCTGGCAGCCAGCTGTTCTGGACGCTGCCATTGCTCCCCCCGGTGCCTGGTGTGGTCTGGGCGTGTCTGCCCGTGCGGGAGGCTGCAGCTTGCAGGGAAAGCCGGTGTGTGTGCTGTGAGTTGTGTGAGCATTCACCCCGGGGGAGAACCGAGCTTACAGCAAACAAAGAATCCCGGATGCACACGCTGCATGGAGGTTGGGCTGCACAAGTGACATGTCACACGTATGTTGCACGGGGTGGTGTTAGGCATGGCTGGTGTGCTACACTCACAGATTCCAACGCAGAAGGGACCCTTGTGATCATTCGGTCTGACTTCCTGGATAACACCAGCTGGAGACCTACCCCCAAAGTTTTCCCAGAGCAGAGCTGGGAGAAAGCCAGCCCCTCCTGCCTGAAAAACGTCAGCAATGGAGAATTCACTGCTGCTCTTGTTTGATAGACACTCTCGCTCTGCATTGCACAG
Organism: Pelodiscus sinensis; assembly: GCF_049634645.1. Taxonomy (NCBI): domain Eukaryota; kingdom Metazoa; phylum Chordata; order Testudines; family Trionychidae; genus Pelodiscus; species Pelodiscus sinensis. Next base: position 128,374,962 of record NC_134714.1, on the reverse strand, counting down.
CTGTTGAGTATACACAGGGAGTACAGTTGCCATGTTACACATGCGTGTGACATTGCACGCACATTTCACAAAGGAGGGTTGCATGTACTGCAGGGGGCGTGTCACACACACGGCCTGGTTGTCATCATGTCGCACATATCCCTGTGGCACATTGCACATACACTGCACGGCTGTTGTGTGGCACGCATGCTACACAGGACTTCATTGCGCAGGCGTGACACCTGACACGCACAGCCATCTTGTCGGACAGGTGTGAGAGTTCACACGCTGCATAGCAGCCACTCTGATACATGTGTGACACGAGACGGGTGCTGCACGGCTGTTGTGTCTGTCACATGCATGACGCTGTGCAGCAGTTGTATCACACACATGCATGACACCTCCCACAATGCTGAACGGCACCACACACGTAGGCATGACAGTGCCCACAGGACGCATGGGCGCACGGGGCTCTGGCCTTCATTACCAGGCAGCCTGGCACGAGACAGTTCTTAGTTGTGCCTCAGTTTCCCCTTCAGGGAGTTGGGGAGCAGGAATGTACCCAGGGGATGGGGCTCCATGCACTGGGGGAGGGGGAGCGCCTGGCGAGTGGCATGTGGTGCTGCCATAGAAATGCAGATGATTATTTATAACTTCCCACCACCCACAGCTGAGAAGAACAGGCTTCAGTACAGCAACGTGCCATTACTGAGTCACCAGTGCACCTCCAGCCTGGGGCCAGAGCTGGGGAAGGCTGTCACCTAGGGGCTGGGACTCTATCTATCTATCTATCTATCTATCTATCTATCTATCTATCTATCTATCTCCATACACCCCCTCTATCCATCTATCTATATATCTTATTCCCATTTTCTCTCTCTCTCCTTTTCTCTCTGGGTATGTCTAGACTACATGCCTCTGCCGACAGAGGCATGTAAAATAGGCTACCCGACATAGTCAATGAAGCGGGGATTTAAATAACCCCGGCTTCCTTACAATAAAAATGGCTGCCGCGCCGTGCGGGCTCAGCTGATCGTTGGCACAGCATGGCAGTCAAGACGCGGATCGGTCGACAGGGGAAGCCTTTGTCGACTTCTCCCTTATGCCTTGTGAAATGAGGTTTACAGGAGCGGTCGACAAAGCCTTCCCCTGTCGACCGATCCGCGTCTTGACTCACGCGCTGTGCCGACGATCAGCTGAGCCGGCACAGTGCGGCGGCCATTTTTATTTTAATGAAGCCGGGGATATTTAAATCCCCACTTCATTGCCTATGTCGGGTAGCCTATTTTACATGCCTCTGTCGGCAGAGGCGTGTAGTCTAGAGACATACCCTCTCTGTCTACCATCAGAATACACGTCTCCTCCTACCCTGTGGTGTATATGCTGTGGTGTATGTGGTGTATATGCTGTGGTCAGACAACATGGCAGTGAGCCTCAGAAGAAGGGAGGAAGTTAGACGGGAAGACAGAGGAGTGGAGAGGCTGGGTAGAGGCTAGGTAGTGGTTGAGTGTGTGCGGGTTGGAAGGTGCAGATGGGACAGGCAAATAGAAGGCTGGAAAGGTAACTGGCAGTGTTCCCTGTAAGCTGAGGGCTTGTGCGGCCGCCCAGAAGAGATACAGGTGCCTCCCAGCTGGTGGTGCACATCTGCACATGCCTTAGGGCACATAACAATATTTATTCTGCACATGGACACATTGGTAGGGGGTGCCTGTGGCAGAGGCAGAGGGTGAGGCGATGGGTGGGTGGGTAGCAGGGCATCTCGTGACCCCTTACCTTGGGACTATGGAAAGATATTCCAGCCCCCCCTACCCTGCCCCTGGCCCTTTGAGTCCCCTTTGCGCAGCCCCCAGGCTCTGCTGGCACCAACAGCTCATTTCCCGATGGGCTGCACGCTGATGGCCGGTGTGTTCGTACCCTGTTGCTACATCACATGAGCTCCCAGCAGGGACCACAAACTGCACCCTAGGGGCTGCCCTGCCTGGATCTTCCTGGTCACAGCCCTGCTGGCAGATTCAGGGGGGGAAATTGGTTGGGCTCTGAGGGACCTAGCACTTGGCTGCTGTTTCTATTTCAGAAGCACGCAGAGATCAGGGCCCTGTGGGATCAGGTGCTGCCCAGACACAATGAGAGACAGGCCCTGTCCCAGCTGAGATCAAGGCCCTGTGGGATCCGGTGCTGTCCAGACACAGCGAGAGACAGGCTCTGCCCGCAAAGGCCTCACACTCCCAATAGCCAAGGCAGATGGGGAAACTGAGGCACAGAGCAGCACCGTGACTTGCCATGGTCACCCAGCAGAGGCAGGGCTAGAACCCAGCCTCCTGAGAGGCAGGCTGGTGATCTGTACCCTGGGTGTACTGCCTTAACTCCCAGCTCTGTCTCTACAGTCCCACTGGGGCCCCTACCCAGGTCACTCTACCCAGGCGCTGTAAGCCTGCAGCACCCTGTGGCTCCCTAGGGATGGATAAATCACTGTCCACAGCCCTGTCACGGGTGACCCCCGTGTCCTTCCTAGCTCAGCATGAAAATCCTGCTGACAGGACTGTCCTTGTCAGGCCCCAAGGTGCTGGCTCCTGCGCCCGGCCCCAGAGCACAGCCTGGCCAGGGGAGGAGCAGATTCTGGGCACTGCTGGGGGGCGGGGGAGGCAGGAAGTAACCCTACTGGCTCTCTCTCGACCCAGCCAGAGCACCCAACATAGGCCAGGCTGGGCCTGGAGGGGCGGAGACATGGAAGGGGAAGGAGCATGGGAGATCCCTGGAGAAGGTTTTATTGGTTCCCACGTCCCATATTTCCCCTCCACCCCATTCCTTTGTGCTGAGCTCTACACCGATCCCCTACTGAGACCCCCCCAGTTCTGTGTGGGTGACAGCAAATGCAGGCATCCCTGCTGGGGGAGTGACACTGCTCTCCCTCCCAGCCTTCCTACTCAGTGTGGGGAGCTCTGGGATGGGGGAGTGGGAGGGGGCAGAGGCTCAACAGGAGGCGCTGTGCCGCAGGGAGGGGGCAGAGGCTCAGCAGGGGGTGCTGTGCTGCAGGGAGGGGATGGAGGCCCAGCAGGGGGTGCTGTGCCCCAGGGAGGGGACAGACCCACCAGAGGGCGCTGTGCTGCAGGGAGGGGACAGAGGCCCAGCAGGGGGCGCTGTGCCTCAGGGAGGGGACAGACCCAGCAGGGGGTGCTGTGCCTCAGGGAGGGGACAGACCCAGCAGGGGGCGCTGTGCTGCAGGGAAGGGACAGAGGCCCAGCAGGGGGCGCTGTGCCTCAGGGAGGGGACAGACCCAGCAGGGGGTGCTGTGCCTCAGGGAGGGGACAGGCCCAGCAGGGGGTGCTGTGCCTCAGGGAGGGGACAGACCCACCAGAGGGCGCTGTGCTGCAGGGAGGGGACAGAGGCCCAGCAGGGGGCGCTGTGCCTCAGGGAGGGGACAGACCCAGCAGGGGGTGCTGTGCCTCAGGGAGGGGACAGGCCCAGCAGGGGGTGCCGTGCTGCAGGGTGGGGACAGAGCCTCAGCAGGGGGTGCTCTCTCCACACAGCTAGTGCTGATCCCAATGCGAACAAGGCCTCTTGAACTTTCCAAAGATCAGTGGCATTTTTCAGCAGACCTCCCGCCATGCGCTGGCCTGTCTCCCACAGGGTGCATTCCTTTGCCAAGCTCAATTTCCCCCCAATTCCAGCTGGGTACGTTATGGCCCCTCACCTCTTGGGCACTGCTTCAGAGCAGCTTCTATGTCCCGGTCCAGAGGCAGCTGCACTGCTGCGCTGGGTGAGGAGCCCCTGCATAAACAGCTGCTGCGCCCCGCCCCTGGCGTGATCGTCCTGCAGCGATGGGGGAGAGGTCACAGTATAAGCTGCTATGCCCCACCCCAGAGGTGGCTGCTCTGTAGTGCTGGGTGGGGGATCCTTGCGTGGAGATGAAGCGTGGCTGTTAAACAGCTGCCACTACTCTCCCCGTAGGCGGCCACCGCTTACTGCTGGTCAAGAGAGTCATCTACAAACAGCTGCCACACGCCAGCCCTCAGCTGCCCTCCGGGCCCAGCCCAGTGAGGGGTGGCAGACTTGCAGAAACGTTGTGGAGCCTGGAATTTTGTGGTGCCCTTCTCTGTTCACTTTCTCGCACGGGTCACTCATGTCCCCTCTTAGCTGTCCCCGTCTTTTTAGGCTCTTCTTGCATGGAAGCCGTTCCATATCTGGGGTCATCTTTGTTGTCCTTCCCAGAACCTTTTCCAGTTCCTCTCCAGCACTTGGAGATGGGGCCACCAGACACAGTGTTCAAAGTGTGGGCACACCCCGAATTTACAAAGAATCACAGACCACTAAAACTGGAAGGGACCTTGAGAGGTCATCGAGTCCAGTCCCTGCCCTCACGGCAGGACCAAGCACCATCTAGATCATCCCTGACAGGTGTGTGTCTAACCTGCTCTTCAATATCTCCAGAGATGGAGATTCCACAACCTCCCTGAGCAATTTATTCCAGTGTTTAACCACCCTGACAGTTAGGAAGTTTTTCCTAATGTCCAACCTAAACCTCCCTTGCTACAGTTTAAGCCGATTGCTTCTTGTCCTATCCTCAGAGGCCAAGAACAGTTCCTCCCCACCCCCCACGTAACACACTTTTAGATACTTGAAAACTGCTACCATGTCCCCTCCCAGTCTTCTCTTTTCTAAACTAAACAAGCCCAGTTCTTTCAGTCTTCCTCATAGCTCATGTTTTTAAGACCTTTCATCATTTTTTGCTGCTCTTCTCCGGATCTTCTCCAACTTCTGTACATCTTTCTTGAAATGTAGCGCCCAGAACTGGACACAATACTCCAGCTGAGGCCTGGTCAGTGCAGAGTAAAGCGGAAGAATGACTTCTCCTGTCTTGCTCACAACACTCCTGTTAATGCCTCCCAGAATAAATGTTTGCTTTTTAAAAAACTGTCACATTGTTGATTCATATTTAGCTTGTGGTCCGCTATGACCACAGTACTCCTTCTTAGACAGTCACTTCCCATTCTGTATGTGTGAAATGGATTGTTCCTTCCTAAGTGGAGCACTTTGCATTTGTCTTTATTAAACATCATCCTATTTACCTCAGACCATTTCTTCAGCTTGTCCAGATCATTTTAAATGATGACCCTATCCTCCAAAGCAGTTGCATCCCAGCTTGGTATCATCTGCAAACTTAGTAAGCGTACTCTCCATGCCAATATCTAAACTGTTGATGAAGATAAGGTATGTCTACACTACAGTGTTATTTCGAAATATCTTATAGCTTATTTCGAAATAACGTGTCTACACACAAAACGCATTTCAAAATAGCATTTTGCTATTTCGAAATAGTGCGTCCACACTGAGTGGACTCTGAATTGCATTTAAGGCCGGCCGGAACCAGTTCCGGCAGGGCACCAGGTCAGTACTTACTCTGTGGGGCTGCTGCCTGAGGCTATCTGAGGTCTGTGCTTAAAGGGACGCCCCCCCGGACAGCCAGTTCTCAGGTTTCCCTGCTTGCTTGTCTACCTTGATGAGGGACAGCAAAGCATTTTGTCTCTGCGAGCTCTTGTTGCCCTCACTCAGGACACCACAGCAACCTGCAACAAGGAGCCAGAGCTGCCCCTGGGCACTCTGGTGCTTCTCTTGGACACATTGCTGTGAGCCTGGCTGCACTTTCTGCAGGCTGCCATCCGGCAGGTCCATCAGGGGGCTGTCAGTATCCAGGAGGCCCTTCGGGAGAGTTTCCACCCTGAGGAGCACTAAAAGCCTCCCTGGTCTGCCCCACTGGGGGCTTGTGCCTCATTCCTCCCTCACGTCCTTCCACTTACCCCCCCCCCCCAGCCTCCCTTCCTGATGTCAAATAAAATACATGTATTTTCATGAACAGAAACTCTCTTTATTTCACAAAACTGGGGGGAGAGGGAATGAAACTCTGGTGAGACTGAGGAAAGGAGGCTGGAGAGGTGAGAAGAGAGGGTGAGAGAGGGGAGAAGGAAACCTGGGAGGAGGGAGCTGGAAAGGGGAAGCAAGGGGAAGAAGGGGGAGGGGAAGCTCAGGGCTCAGGGCTCAGGGTTGGGTGTCTCGCCGGACCAATTTGATTGTCATGCAAACCTGCTCCTGGGTTCGCATGTGGCCTTTGGTGGCCAGGCTGGCAGCTCTCCTGCCATAGATGGCCACATTCCTCTGTCTAGTGTGGAGATCATGGTCATCGGGGGCATCCACCCCAAACCTGAAAAAGGTCCATGATCTCCACACTAGACCAGGAAGGTGCCCGCCTTCTCCAGCCCCTGGCAGGCTCCTGGGAGCTGGCAGACTGCTCCTGTGGAGCGGTGGAGGGCTGGCTGCCAGTGGCTTGCTGGCTCATGTTTTGGGGCCACTGGGTCAGGGGCAGTGACTGCTGGCTCTGGGCTGGCAGGCTTGGAGCTGTCATAGGTACTGTGGCCAGAGTCAACCCCTTTAAGGGCTCCAGGGAAGGGGGAGGGGGGGGAGAGAAGTGTTCATGGTTGATGCTGGAGCAGCCACCAGGGCACCCTGGGAAGGCTGGAGGCCCCCTATTTCGAAATAAGTGTCTACACAGCACTTATTTCGAAATAGCTATTTCGAATTTGGTGTTATTCCTCGTAGAATGAGGTTTACCAAATTCAAAATAAGCAGAGCGCTTCGAAATAGCGGTTTGGCTAGGAACGTTATTTCGAAATAAGGATTGTTATTTCGAAATAACTTTGCTGTGTAGACATACTCATATTGATCAGAACCGGTCCTAAAACAGACCCCTGCGGAACCCCACTTGTTATGCCTTTCCAGCATGATTGTGAACCATTAATAACTACTCTCTGAGAATGGTTATCCAGCCAGTTATGGTTAACCCACTTTATAGTAACCCCATCTAAGTTGTATTTCCTTAGTTTATTGATCAGAAGGTCATGTGAGACCATGTCAAATGCCTTACTACAGTCTGGGTATACCATGTCCACCACTTCCCCCTTATCCACAAGGCTTGTTATCTTATCAAAGAAAACTATCAGATTGATTTGATGTGATTTGTTCTTTACAAATCCATGCTGGCTGTTACCTATCACCTTGTCGAGATGTTTGCAGATGGATTCCTTAATTACCTACCCCGTTATCTTTCCTGGCACAGAAGATAAACTGACTGGTGTATAGTTTCCTGGGATAACACAGTGGTGTTAGGATATTTTTCTGACTTATTTTTTTATCCTTTTCCTGATAGTTCCTAACACATTATTAGGTTTTTTTTTTTAAACCCCTGCTCTGCACCGGCTGGATGTTTTCAGACAGGGCCGGCCTGAGCCATTCGTGCGCCCTGGGAGAGCGGCACCGCCCCCGGGCGTGTGGCGCATGCATGGCCCCGCACCTGCTCAGCCCGGCAGCACCGCACAGCGCTCCCTACAATGGGGCACCCCGGGTGGTAGCCTGGTCAGTCCGTAGCTTGGGCCGGCTCTGTTTTCAGACCTACCTCCAATAACTCCCAAGTTCTCTTTCGTGGGCGGTAACAGCTAATTTAGACCCCATCGTGTAGCATGTCAGGGTGGGATTATATTTTCCAATGTGCATTATTTTGCACTTATTGATGTTAAATTTCATCCGCCCTTTTGTTGCCCAGCCACCCAGTTTTGTGAGCTCCTGTTGTCACTTGTCACAGTGTTGGATGTAACAATCTTGAGTCCTTTTGTAGCAAAACAAAGCAAATGTTGCCATGTCAATGTTCACCCCTTCCCCAGAGTATTTCTGGATATGTTGAACTGCACAGAAGACCCTTGTGGGACCCTGCTATTCACCTCTCCATTGTGAGAATGTCCCATATTTTTCTTCCCTTTGGCTACATCTAGACAGCGGCGCTATTTTGGGATTCCTGAAGTATCCCAAAATAGCAATTCTGCATCTTTAAATGTGCCCGTTATTTCAAAATATATTTCAAACGAATGGGCGTGTTATTCCGGTGTCCCTGTAACCCTCATTCCATGAGGGCTAAGGGACTTGTCGAAATAGCACTTTATTTCAAAATGTATTTTGAAATAAGCTACGCAATTTGCATAGTGCAAATTGCGTAGCTTATTTCGAGGTAAGGGCAGAATGTAGATGCACCCTTTTGTGTCCTGTCTTTGAACTGGTAAGGGTGCATCTACACAGCGGGGCTTAACTCGAAATAAGCTATGCAAATTGAGTGGTGTCAGTTGTGTAGCTTATTTCACAATGGCTTACTTTGAAATTGAGAGTGTCTACACAGCACTTATTTCAAAACAGAGCACTCTTCCTCCGACTTCCCTTGCTCCTTGGATAATGAGGGTTGCAGGAGTCGGAGTAAGAAGTCCTCCAGCTTGACAGTATTTTGACAGTATTTTAAAATAACTGCCTGTTGTGTAGATGCGGAGTCAGTTATTTTGAAATACAATAAAACTCCAATTGTCCGGCATCCCGTGGTCCGGCACTCCTGAAAGTCCGGCACCAGCTGGAACCCGGAAGTGCTCCGGCCAGCCGGACAATTGGAGCTCCCCGAAGTGGCGGCGGAGAGGAGGCGAGAGGCAGGCAGTGTTCCCAGCCGACCCCCGCCCGCCCGCCTTAAACAGCCGTCTGCTTCTCGCCTCCTCTTCGCCGCCACCAATTGCAAGCTGGCTGCACGTGGCTTCCACCCCCCCCCCCCACCACAACACAGCGGAGGGTTTGCCCCTCCCCACACCCCTCCCTGCCGACTCTCCCATGCAGTGCGGGTCCCGGGAGACCCATCACAGCACCCCGCCAGAATACCTCCCGATACTCCATCATATCCGATAATCCGGCAACCCTTGGGTCCCAAGGATGCTGGATTATCAGAAGTCTACTGTAATGTGGCTGTGTAGACGTACCCTTACTGATCCATGAGGGGACCTTCTTTCTTATCCCCTTGCTACCATATTGAAAGTTATCTGCAAATCTGCCTACTCTATATTGCCGGTTGTGTAAAGCCTTCGCTCTGCTAGTACATTGGAACTACTCGATTCCCACTCTGGAAATGGGTGACAGGGGAGGGATCACGTGCGGATTACCAGTTGTGATCCCTCCCTCTGGGGCAACTGGTATTGGCCACTGTCGGCGGACAGGATACTGGGCTAGATGGACCTTTGGGCTATGTCTACACTTGTGGCGTCTTGCGCGAGTAATATGCAAATGAGGCTAAGCATGGAATATCGCCGAGCCTCATTTGCATACCGAATGAGCCACCATTTTTTTCAGAAGAGGCTCCTGCACCTAAGAACGGCATTGCACAAGAGGGTTTTTCAATGTAAACGCTCCTTCTTGTGCAAGAGCCTCATCTGAAAAAAATGATGGCTCATTAGGTATGCAAATGAGGCTCGGTGATATTCCATGCTTAGCCTCATTTGCATATTACTCCCGCAAGAAGCCACGAGTGTAGACCTAGCCCAGGTCTGACCCAGTGTGGCTGTTGTTATGTTCACATACATTTTCTGGGAATGCATTAAACTGTAAGGTCCTGCGAACACATGACAGAGAGACTGACAAAATATGCTGCTGACTGCATGGAACACTGTTTGGGGCGGGGGGTGGGAAGGGACAGTTGTCTTCCAAGCCATTTCTTTACTGATGATTTGAAGTTGGCTGAGAGAGGAATGGTTCTCAGTCGGTTGCTGTGCTTGGGAAGGCATCTTTGTAACCACTGAGCTTGGTGGTGGTTCCTTTGTCACTTTCAACCGCATTGCCTTTGAAGTTTGGCCACTTGTTGTAAGACTGTTGAGCTCTGCAACTTTGTAAACTTTATAACTCTCAGCCTTTTGCGTTCTGCAACTCACTCTACGCTGCCGTTCCCTCCTGCGATAAGGGGGAGCTGTGCAGGTGATAAGAGAGAGAGTGTGTGAGTGGAGACAAGAGCCAGGAAAAGAGCAAGGCCAAACATGTGGCGCCAGGAGCCAGGTGATCACTAATTAAAGCAATCTTGCACACACACTGCTCTAAGCCAAGGAAGGACCTGGAAGGAGGTCTGGGATGGGACGGTCCTTGCGTGCGTGACAAAAAGGAGAGAACTGAAGCCTTCTTTCTGATCAGCTGGCCGGGGGGGAATCCATGACTGCAGGCCGATGCTCCGGAGCTACTATGCCTTGGCTTTCTCTCTCTCTCTGCCTGCAACCCTTTGCCAGGGTAAGTGTGTGAGTGCCTGAGGCATGAGTGTGTGTGTGTGAGAGTGACAACTCAGTCCCCTTTAGTTTAACCCAACAGTGGCATTTAATAAATCCATATGGGTATGTCTACACTACAAAGTTAATTCGAACTAACAAACATTAGTTCGAATTCACTTTGATAGGCGCTACACAGGCAAACCGCTAGTTGGAACTTAATTCAACCTAGCGGAGCGCTTAATTCGAACTAGGTAAACCTCATTCTTCGAGGACTAAGCCTAGTTCGAATTAAGTAGTTTGAATTAAGGGCTGTGTAGCTTAATTCGAACTAGTGGTAGGCTAACCCTCCCCAGCTTTCCCTGGTGGCCACTCTGGGCACCACCAGGGAAACTCTTCTGCCCCCCTCCCGGCCCCGGAGCCCTTAAAGGGGCACGGGCTGGCTACGGTGCCCGTGCCAGGTGTAAGCCTGCCAGCACCCAGCCAGCACACCCTGCACCTGGCACGGCACGAGCCAGCCACCCGCTGCCACCCAGCCCTCTGCCTCTTCCCAGGACCAGGCTGGCGGCTCCCAGGAGCCTGCCCGGGGCTGCAAGAGGCGGGCACCCGCTTGGTCTAGTGTGGACATCGTGGATCTCATCACGACCTCCACACTAGGCACAGGAAAGTGGCCGTCTAAGACAGGATAGTCTACATGCATCTGACGAAGTGGGTCTTTGCCCACGAAAGCTTATGCTCCTACACTTCAGTTAGTCTATAAGGTGCCACAGGACTCCTCGTCGCTTTTGCAGATTCAGACTAACACGGCTACCCCTCTGATACTTAAGGCAGGATAGCTGCCAGCCTGGCCACCCAGGAGCAGGTTTGCATGAAAATCAAGGTGGTCCAGTGAGACCCCCGACCCTGAGCCCTGAGCTTAGAACAGCCGTACTGGGTCAGACCAAAGGTCCATCTAGCCCAGTAGCCTGTCTGCTGACAGCGGCCAACACCAGCTACCCCAGAGGGGATGGACCGAAGACAATGACCAAGCCATTTGTCTCGTGTCATCCATCTTCAGCCTTCCAAAACAGAGGTCAAGGACACCATTTCTATCCCCTGGCTAATAGCACTCCATGGACCCAGCCTCCATGAATTGATCTAACTTCTCTTTAAATTATGTTCTAGTTCTAGCCTTCACAGCCTACTGCAGCAAGGAGTTCCACAGGTTGACTATTTGCTTTGTGAAGAACAACTTTCTGTTATTAGTTTGAACCCATTCATTTAATTTGGTGTCCTCTAGTCCTTCTATTATGGGAACTAATGAAGAACTTTTCTTTATGCACCCTCTCCACACCACTCATGCTTTTATAGACCTCTATCATATGCCCCCTCAGTCTCCTCTTTTCTAAGCTGAGAAGTCCCAGTCTCTTTAGCCTCTCTTCATATGGGACCTGTTCCAAACCCCTGATCATTTTAGTTGCCCTCCCCTCTCCCACCCTCTCTCTTCCCCTCTCCCACCTCCTTTTCCCAGTCTCCCCGAGTTTTGTTAAATAAAGAGAGTTTCTATTTTTGAACACGTGTCCTTTATTTTGTACATCAGGATGGGGGGCTAGGGAGGGGTAAGTGGAAGGAGGTGAGGGAGGAATGGGGTACGAGCCCCCGATGGGGAGGACTGGGGTGGCTCTGCGGGCTCCTCTCCTGCAGCCCCCCGATTGACCCCCCCCCGGATGGCAGCCTGCGGCAAGAGCAGCCGGGCTGATGGCCGAGTGCTGTGATGTGCCGAGTGTGGGCATTCAGGGCACTCCAAGACAGGACTGCTTTGCTGTCCCTCATCGAGTTAGACAAGCGAGCGGGGAACCCCTGAGAACTGTCTGTCCGGGGTGGAGGTCGGGACCCTTTAAGCACAGCCCTCGGCTAGCCTGATACAGCAGCTCCACGCTCTAAATCCTAATCTGATGCCGTGTCGGCACTGCTTCCGGCCATCCTTAACCTCGGTTCAGGGTCCACTCGATGTGGACATACTAGTTCGAATTAGCAAAACGCTAATTCAAACTAGTTTTTAGGTCTAGATGCACTAATTCGAATTAGCTTAGGGTATGTCTACACTACAAAGTTAGTTCGAACTAACGGACGTTAGTTCGAACTAACTTTAATAGGTGCTACACTAGCGCTCCGCTAGTTCGAATTTGAATCGAACTAGCGGAGCGCTTAGTTCGAACTAGGAAAACCTCATTTTACGAGGACTAACGCCTAGTTCGAACTAGCTAGTTCGAACTAAGGGCTGTGTAGCCCTTTAGTTCGAACTAGTGGGAGGCTAGCCCTCCCCAGGTTTCCCTGGTGGCCACTCTGGCCAACACCAGGGAAACTCTATGCCCCCCTCCCGGCCCCGGACCCCTTAAAGGGGCACGGGCTGGCTACGGTGCCCGTGCCAGGTGCAAGCCTGCCAGCACCCAGCTAGCAGACCCTGCACCTGGCACAGCACAGAGCCACCCACCCGATGCCCCCCAGCCCACCCCCTCTTGCCGGGACCAGGCTGGCGGCTCCCGGGAGCTTGCCCTGGACCGCAAGAGGCGGGCACCTTCCTGGGCTAGTGCGGACATCGTGGACCTCGTCCACGATCTCCGCACTAGGCACAGGAAAGTGGCCGGCTAGGGCAGGAGAGCTGCCAGCCTGGCCACCCAGGACCAGGTGTGCATGAAAATCAAGGGGGTCCACTGAGACCCCCGACACTGAGCCCTGAGCTTACAATGGCCGTCCTGGGTCAGACCAAAGGTCCATCTAGCCCAGTAGCCTGTCTGCCAACAGCGGCCAACCCTAGGGACCCTGGAGGGGATGGACCGAAGACAATGACCAAGCCATTTGTCTCGTGCCATCCCTCTCCAGCCTTCCACAAACTTTGGGCAGGGACACCACTCCTACCCTCTGGCTAATAGGACTCCATGGACCCAACCTCCATCACTTTATCTCACTTCCCTTTAAACTCTGTTCTAGTTGTAGCCTTCACAGCCTCCTGCAGCAAGGAGTTCCACAGGTTAACTATTTGCTTTGTCAAGAACAACTTTCTCTTACTAGTTTGAAGCCTGCTACCCATTCCTTTCCTTTGGTGTCCTCTAGTCCTTCTTTATGGGAACTCAGGAAGAACTTTTCTGAATGCACCCTCTCCACCCAACCCCTGCTTTTAGAGACCTCTATCCTGTCCCCCCTCCGTCTCCTCTTTTCTAAGCTGAACAGTCCCAGTCTCTGTAGCCTTTCTTCATCTGGGACCTGTTCCCAACCCCTGATCATGTTAGTTGCCCTCCCCTCTCCCAGCCTTTCTCTTCCCCTCTCCCACCTCCTTTTCCCAGTCTCCCCCAGTTTTGTTCAATAAAGACAGAGTCAATGTTGGAAGAAACGTTATCTTTATTTTGTACATCAATAAGAAGGGGGGCTAGGGAAGGGTAAGTGGAAGGAGGTGAGGGAGGAATGGGGTACGAGCCCCCGATGGGGAGGACTGGGCTGGCTCTGCAGGCTTCTGGGGGTGGAAGCTCTCCTGCAGCCCCCCAATTGCCCCCTCTCCCCAGATGGCAGCCTGCGGCAAGTGCAGCCGGGCTGATGGCCGAGTGGTGTGATGTGCCCAGTGTGGGCACTCAGGGCACTCCAAGCCAGAACTTCTTTGCAAGCGGGGCACCCCTTAGAACTGTGTGTCCGGGGTGGGGGTCGGGACCCTTTAAGCGCAGCCCTCGGCTAGCCTGAGACAGCATCTCCATGCTCTAAGTCCTCCTTTTATGCCCTGCCGGCACTGCTTCCGGCCATCCTTAAGCCCTGTTCAGAGTCCACTCAATGTGGACTTACTAGTTCGAACTAGCAAAACGCTAGTTCGAACTAGTTTTTAGTTCTAGATGCATTAGTTCGAACTAGCTTAGTTCGAATTAACTAATTCGAACTAAGTTAGTTCGAACTAGCGCTGTAGTGTAGACGTACCCTTAGTTTGAATTAACTAATTCGAATTAAGTTAGTTCGAATTAACGTTGTAGTGTAGACGTACCCCCTGGTATTTCCTCCTCCCCTTGAGTAGCCTCGTTCCGCCCAACTTCGGTGTTGCCTGTTTGCTCCGCACCCTCCTGCAAGGCCCGGCACCGAGTTAGCCCTCCAGCCTTTGTCTGTGAGCACGTGGGCGTGTTGCGGGCACCCGTGTCTTGTGTGGGATGCTTGGATTTCACGGTTCCTTGTTGGCCTTTCCCATCGTCTTTCCTAGCCTCCATATGAGGATTCTCCAGAGGCGGCCGCCTCTCAGTGCTGGGTGGGGAAAGCCTCTATTAGCCGCTGTTCCTCCCCCCTCCCCAGAAGCAGCTGCAGCTCAGCCCCAGGCATGGGCATCGGAGGTCTCTGCAAAGGGTTGACCTCCTGGGATGTCTCTTTGTGGTTCCAGGCTCAGAAAGGGACCCTCCCCGGAGCAGAAGGGCAGCGAGCAGGACGCCATGGAGGGGCAGGGCGCGGTGCTGGCCAAGCGGCTGGCTACCCTGCTCTCCGGCCTGCTGGAGTGCATGTGCTTTGCTGGTGTCATCTTCGGCTGGGCGTCGCTCGTGTTCGTGCTCAAGGACATGCATTACTTCGAGGAGCTGTGCGTGCCGGCGGCTAATGGCACGGGCAATGGCACACAAGGCCCAGGTACGGCGGGGGCAGTGCTGGAGGGGGGAGGGAGTGCCGGGGAGGGAGTGGGCAGTGCTGGAGAGGGGTGGGGCAGCAACGCAGAGGCTAGGAGGGGGATGGTGTCCATCTGGGCTGCAGCACCAGAAGCCTGAGGTGAATATGCAAATAGTGCAATGCCCTCATTTGCATATTTGGGGTGATGCATTGTCACGTTTGCAGATCCCTAAATAAAGATTCCTTTGCATTTTGGTTCCTGACCTTGAGCTCCCCCCCAGTGACGCCCGTTTCCCTCAGACTCCCTCTTGGGCTGTGGGTGGGAGAGAAGAGAGGACCTGTTAGGGGCATGGGTGAAGGGCATGAGGGAGCGTCTCCGGACTGCGGGCCTTGGGTGTGGGGAGGGAGGGGGTGTCAGGCCATGGGGACCGTGTCTGGGGGTGAATCTGTGTTGGGGCCCCATGTGGGTGTTGGGGTCTAGGTGAGAGGCCTGTGGGGGCGCCGGGTGAGCCGGGTCAGCGTCTCAGGCCACGCTCTCCCCAGACTGCCGGGCGCAGGACGAGAAGCTGTCACTGGTCTTCACTATCGGCTCCTTCATGAACAACTTCATGACCTTCCCCACCGGCTACATCTTTGACCGCTTTGGTACCATGCCCGCGCGCTTGCTGGCCATGTGAGTGGGGGGGAGGCCCAGGGACCCACCCCTGCTCCATTGAGACCAGCCCCCTGAACCCACCCCACTCCTACCCCCTCACTTGCATCCCCTGGGGACCCCTCCCCTGGAATCTAGGGCACTGGAGCGGGGGGATGGGGTCCTCATCTCCATGGGTCTGTTTGGGGGGGGTGTGGGATGGAGTCAGCAGGGAGAGAAAGTCCTCCCTCTCCACTCTCTCTTTGGCTGTTTCTCTTCCCCATTCTCCCCACAATGTGGCGATCAGGGTTACCAGGCTGGGGCCGCGCCTGGCCCATGTTATCTAGTGAGTCCAACCGCCTCTCCTTGCGCCACCCTGCCTGGGCCCACAGATCAGGGCCTGTAGCAGCCAGCCCCACAGATTGCTATTGTTCCGCCACACACAGCTCCCCACTTTCCCAGGCCTCTCCCCACTGCTGGGCCGGGTGCTGGCCAGCTGTCCCATGCCCTGAGGGCTCCATCTGCACGGCATTCCTTTCTCCTTGGTGGAGCCTATGCCTGGGAGCCAGCTGGGGGATGGAGAGGTCCCTTGCGTGGCTGGTCCCTAGGGGGCCGTGCAGCTGGCTCTATGGCTGTAGCAGGGCCAGCCGGCTGGGCTGAGGTTAGGCAAGTGCCCAGAAGGAAGTGCCGGCTTCCTTGCAAGCCGTTTCCGTCCTGCCCATGCTACAGAGCTGGGGCTGCTACCAGGGATCTGCAGCTCCAGCCTCACACCTGCCCCCACGCAGCTGGAGGCCAGCCCCACAGTTCCTGGCAGCCACAGCAGCAGAGAAGCCAAGGAGGAGGAGCTGGCCATCGGGTGGGGGTGGGGGAATGGCGCTAACTGGAGCCTCCAGCTGCCACCTGCCCCCACCAGAGCTCTTCTGCTCCCACTGGGCTTGGGGGGGCTCAGCGATCACCTTCCTGGGGACCCAGGCCCAGCTGCAGGGCAAAGGTCAGCCAAGCCACCTGCCAGCTGGGCCTCTGGCACCTGCCTTTGTCCTGCTAAGGTCTTGCTCTATGCTAGCTGCCTATCCACCCCACAGCTGCCATACGTCCCATCACGTCCTGTCCCATCCATCCAGCCCTCCATCCCGTCCCATCCCATCGGGCAAGGGCACTGGCTGAGGGCTTGTCCCCACCCCTCCATGGCCTCCTCCTTCCTTCCACTCCTCCACTGCCCCTCCCTTCCCCATTCCTCCCCCCCCCCCGTGCATCCCACGTGTCTAGCTCCCCCACCACTGCCCTCAGCCACCCCTCCCTTGCTCCCCCTGCCCCCTGGAGCTGGGAGGGGAGCTGCAGGCCTCCGAGCATGGACAGGAGCCGGAGCCTCTGCCCCCCCGCGGTCGCTCCCCAAGCATGGCCCCGTGTCCGTGTGTTTCAGATCCCTCTACACCAGTGGCACGGTGCTCATCGCCTTCTCCTCCGCAGGTAAGGGCGCTGCCTGTTGGGCACGGTGGGACGGGGGCGGGAGGGGTGGCACCTGGCACTTGACTGCAGGAGCCCCACTGGGCCAGGAGCTCTGCCTGCCAGTGTGGCTGGGGCGTGGGCGCAGCTCTGCCCCCTGCTGGGCAGTCAGGCCTGAGCCACCTCAGCGGAGAGGCTGCTCTGGGCACTCGTGTCTGGACACTTCTGGGTGTGTGTTGGCCAGGGACTCTCAGGAGGTGTCAATGTGTGTGCGTGTGTGACACTCCCTGGGGCTTGTTATGAGAGCCAACATGGCGTGTGTGTGCGCGTGCGGGTGTGTGTGTGTGTGTGTGTGTGCGTGCGCACACATGACAGAGAGAGACCCTCACTGGGGCTTGTTATGAGAGCCAACATGGCGCGTGTGTGCGCGCGTGCGTGCATGTGTGTGTGTGTGTGTGCGTGCACACACATGACAGAGAGAGACCCTCACTGGGGCTTGTTATGAGGCTCAACAGTGTGTGTGACAGAGGGAGATGCTCTCCGGGGCTTGTAATGAGGCTCGACAGAGGGGTGTGTGTGTGTGTGGTGGGTGACAGAGAGAGAGACACTCACTAGGGCTTGTTATGATGCCTGATAGAGGTATGTGTGTGTGTGTGTGTGTGAGAGAGAGAGAGAGAGAGTGAGACTCACAGTAGCTTGATACAAGGCCCGACAGGGTGTGTGTCCATGTGTGTCTCAGTGAGACACTCCCTGGGGCTTGGTATGAGACCATACTTTGTGTGCATGTGTGTGTGTACACTCACTGGCGTTATGAGGCTTGGTGGTGGGGTGTGCAACACTCCCAAGCAATTGTTCTAAGTCACAAGTGTGTATGTGTGACTCACTGGGACTCATCACGAAGCCGGATCGTTCACGTCCCAGCATGTGCTTGTGCGTGTGTTGTACACACTGGTGGTGTGGCGCACGGCTGGCTGTGTGCGTGCCCGGTGCCCTGGGCGAGGTCTGTGGGGTGCAGCTCCCTGACACGTGGTGCTTGTGTCCCCCCCGCAGCCACGGCGCTGATCCTCTTCCCGGCCATGTGTCTGCTGTCCGTCGGCGGGATCCTCTTCATCCTCACCAACATGCAGGTCTGACCCTCCCCCCTCTGCCCGGCCTCCGGCTTAGTGAGGAAGGGGCCTCTTGAGGTGGGTGGGCTTGCTGCCCCCTGCTGGGTCCCATGGGGAATCCGAGCTTTAGAAGCAGGCTCAGAGACCCAACACGCCCTGAAGTGGGAGCCCCCCAGAGCGGAGAAGCCGGGGAGGCTGGAGTGAGCACTTCCCAAGTGGGGAGAGGGCTTTGGTGAAGGAGAGGACGCTGAGGTGGCCCTTGTGCGGCCCTGGAGGAAGGCCCACGGGGTGGCGCCACGAAAAGCGAAGAGGCAGAGCAGGGTGTGTACAGCCTGGACAAACCTAGAGCAGTGCGTGTCACAAGAAAGTCTGAACATTTCAACGGGCATCTTGCAAGCTTCCCCTGCCACCGAATGCAGTGGCTGTGCCCTCGTCACTGTGTGCGGCGGGCATCCTGGTACAACGGCCACCGGAGCAAGAGTGCTGGGCTTTGCTTCTGCCTCAGCACAATCCTAGAATCCTGGAACCAGAAGGGACCTGGAGAGGTCATCAAGTCCAGTCCCCTGCCCTCACGGCAGGACCAAGCACCATCTAGATCAGTGGTTCCCAACCTTTTCCAGATGGGGACCCGTTTTGATAATTCAGGACGACTTGGTGACCCAGGGAAATTCAAAAATGAGGAGAGGGGAGGGGAGGGGGCAGAGCCACCTGGGGAGACACTTGGCGACCCTTTTGAAACGTAATGGTGACCCATATTTGGGTCCTGACCCATAGGTTGGGAAACCCTGATCGATGTCTGTCCAACCTGCTCTTCAATGTCTCCAATGATGGAGATTCCACAACCTCCCTAGACAACTTATTCCAGTGTTTAACCACCCTGACAGGTAGGAAGTTTTTCCTAATGTCCAAACCTAAACCTCCCTGGCTGCAATTTAAGCCCATTGCTTCTTGTCCTATCCTCAGATGTCAAGGAGAACAATTTCCCCCGCTCCTCCTTGTAACACTCTTGCAAACACTCCGGACGCTGTTAGATGTGTGTTGGGCAAAAATGTGGTGCTTCCAGCAGCATGTTCATCCTGCATGCTGCAGTATCGTGCAAACACAAGAAGTTGATTTGTTCAAGCTCAGGCTGTCGACTGTTCGGGCAAGCATCACACAGAGCTGGGATGCTTGGTAGCTCAGCGTGAACATTCACTTCTTCTTTTCCATTTC
The DNA here is from genome assembly GCF_049634645.1 of Pelodiscus sinensis. Lineage (NCBI taxonomy): Eukaryota > Metazoa > Chordata > Testudines > Trionychidae > Pelodiscus > Pelodiscus sinensis. Next base: position 128,355,895 of record NC_134714.1, on the reverse strand, counting down.
CCACTTTGCTTGTGGAACAGAGAAGAAAGGCAGCCCTTCTCCAATTTTCTCCTTCCTCACTCATGACATCTGGAAGTGTTTGTGTTACCCTGCAGTTGTGGTTTTGGGGGGGTAGGACTCATTCGAAGCCTTTCTGCTTGCATTTCAAAATACTCAAATAGAAATCGGACGTTTGTGGCAAATTCTTGCAAGGAAGGCAGTAAATAGACAGCAACGGCCCAATCTGGATTTGGCTTTTGGAATCAGGTGCTAGTTGTGCCTACGCTTTCTAATATCACGTCCCAGAAGGTCCTCATGACAGATTTTCTCGTACAATGGTCATGCTGCCATTTTCCTTGGCATGGTCTCTTGTCCTTTCAAACAGTGTTGAGTGTCCTCACAGTTCATGACAATTGCTTTCCAAGATTCAACTTGATGAGATCCGCTTGTGTCTGGCAGCATATTCAGGGCACAGTCAACCTGTGGAACTCCTTGCCAGAGGATGTTGTAAAAACCAGAACTTTACCAGGGTTCAAAAAAGAGCTAGATAAATTCATGGAGGACAGGTCCAACAATGATTATTAGCCAGGATGGGCAGGGATGGTGTCCCTAATCTCTGTATGTGAGAGTCTGGAAATGGGTGACAGGGGAGGGATCACTTGATGATTGTTCTGTTCAATTTCTCTGGGGCACCTAGTATTGGCCCCTGTCGGAAGACCGGACACTGGGCTGAGATGGACCTTTGGTCTGACCCAGTGTGGCTGTTTTTAGGACAAGGAGGATTCCTTGATCACTCTTGTTTCACAGATACGGCCCATCCCCTGGCCAATGCTGAATAGCCAACCAGCCAACCCACTCACCAACGCTCAACAATTCCTTGTCGTTTCTGCACAAAACACTGAAAGTTGATGGCTTCCAAGCAAGCCTCCATGCTCCGTGTCCCAGCAATGTTCAGAGAAAGAGCTGTGCACGGCCCATGCCCAGAGAGGGGGCATAAATCTTTGGAGCTGAGCTCAAAGACCTTCACGCTTTCCAGACATGCTGCTTGCCTGATGGTATGATTGACCTCTGCCGTTTGCAGTAGCAGTGTTGTTTGTGTCCGACGACAACTTCACAGGCTGGGAGAGGGACTTTGCCATGTGGAGTCGGACGGGTACCCACCAACAGCGTGCTCGTACCTGACACTGTGCAAGCCGTATCGGAAAATGACAGGTAACGGTTCAACGTGAGCGTCCGCAGGAGTTGAGCCTGCCCTCACAGAGTAGCATTTCTCCTGCGTAATGTCACTGCCATCGACTTTCAAAACTGTTCCTCCCACTCACTCGAGAAACTCGTCACAGATTGTTTTGAACAAGTAGAATGTTTCCACGGCGGCATTTGAAGCCCTCGCTTAGCCATGGATCATAGTTAGCGATAGTTCCAGGGGGACCTTGATAACTTCCATTTTCAGGAGAGCCGACGATGTCTTCCCTTCTTCTAAATTCTAAATCAGAGAGAAGCTTAATTGTCACAACAAACCTTAAACTGTCCTTCTGGTGCCCACTCTGAAAAGAGGCCAGGCCTTCCTTCATACGCTTCATGCAAAACTCCTCTCCTATCAAAGGCCATTTGGCCAGGTCTTGGTTGATGCTAATGGCTACTTTATCTTTCATATTGTGTTTCATCTCTCTGCCCTCTGTTTGGACAGGTGGCAGGAAAAGTGAGCCATCTCTTTCATAAGAACATAAGAACAGCCATATTAGGTCAGATCAAAGGTCCATTAGCCCAGTATCCTGTCTGCCGACAGTGACTAATACTAGGTGCCCCAGAGGGAGTGAACAGAACAGGGAACTGTCATGTGATCCTTCTCCTGTCATCCCTTTCCAGCCCCTGACAGAGGCTACACCGTTCCTACCCAGTCTGGCTAGTAAGTATTGATGGACCTAACCTTCACAAATTTATCTGGTTCTTTTTTGAACCTTGTTAAAGTCCTGGTCTTCACAACATCCTCTGGCAAGGAGTTCCACAGGTTGACCATGTGCTGAGTGAAGAACCCTTACTTCTGTTTGTTTAAAACTTGCTACCTATTAATTTCATTTGGTGAGCCCCAGTTCTTGTGTTATGGGAACAAGTAAATAACTTTTCCTTATTCACTTTCTCCACACCTGTCATGATTGTATAGACCTCTATAATATCTCCCTTTCATCTCCTCTTTTCTAAGCCGAAAAGTCCAAGTCTTTTTAATCTCTCTTCATATGGGACCCGTTCCAAACCCCTCATTTTCGTCACCCTTTTCTGAACCTTTTCCCAATGCCAATATATCTTTTTTTGAGATGAGGCGACTACCTCTGTACCACATCAACATGACTTTTGTCTTAGATTGCAGAGACACTTTTCTTCTGTCCTTCCCCGAGGGAACACAGTCCCAGCCCTATCTTCATCGTGATTCCCATTTTCTCCGCAAGCTGGTCCGGCAACATTCGGAAGCCGTGAGAGCAGAGAAATCACGTGTCCTGTTGGGTAGCTTGCTTACAGAGTAATGTCTTTCCAACTTCCTGTTCCCTCTCGAAAGCGGGGACTTGGCAGGTGGTTAATGAGAGGTTCAGCCAGTCCTAGTGAAGCATCGTGCCACGCTGCCGCTAGCAGCCCGAGACCGGTGATAGTTGCCCCCAGTTCGTACCCCTGCCTTCAGCAACTGAACGTCGGAAAAGAATGAAATACGCCTGACGTGGGAAAGCTTCAGATGTTAGCAAGATTAGGACCAAAATCCCGCGTGGGTGCAGGATCACAGCCCCACTCAGGAAAGCAGAGGCCTCGGGGTGCGGGCGTCCTCATGGAGGATGGGGAAACTGGTCCTCCTTCAGCCCGGCTCCCCAGAGACCCCAGTCCCCATAGCGTTCCCTCAGCGTCCTCTCCAACCCCACCGGGCCCCCCTTAGCCTGACTCCCATATCCCAGAGTGCCACCCCCACATCCTGGCTCCATGTGGGCTCCCTGGCCCCATAAACCTCTCTCGTCCAGCTCCCTGTGGGTCCTAGCCCCAAAGCGCTCTGTCAGCCCCCAGCCCGTGCTCCCTGTGGCCCAGCAGGGCTGATTGGCCAGGGGGTGTCTCATGCTTCCAGGTGGGGAACCTGTTTGGGAAGCACCGCTCCACCATCATCACCCTCTACAACGGGGCCTTCGACTCATCCTCCGCCATCTTCCTCCTGGTCAAGGTGAGCGCTGGGGCCCAGCTCGGGGGGGTGGGGAACGGGGGGAGCAGAGGGGAGGTTGGGAGGCTGGGGCAGAGGAGAGACCTCCTGAAAAGCTCAGCCTGAATGTCCCTCCCACCCGCAGGAGTCACAAGGCCGGCTGATGAATCTTGTCTGGGTCTGGCAGGACCCTAGCAGCCTGCAGTCCACCGGTGCTGGAGTTAGCCAGCAACTGCAAGGATGGGACCCCAGGAGGGAGATGGCTGAGCCCTGGGGGATGCTGGGAATGTTCGGGGATCCCCGGGGGGAGAAGGCTGAGCCCCAGGGGATGCTGGGAATGTTCGGGGATCCCCAGAGGGAGAAGGCTGAGCCCCGGGGGATGCTGGGAATGTTCGGGGATCCCCGGAGGGAGAAGGCTGAGCCCTGGGGGATGCTGGGAATGTTTGGGGATCCCCGGAGGGAGATGGCTGAGCCCTGGGGGATGCTGGGAATGTTCGGGGATCCCCGGGGGAGAAGGCTGAGCCCCAGGGGATGCTGGGAATGTTTGGGGATCCCCGGAGGGAGAAGGCTGAGCCCCAGGGGATGCTGGGAATGTTTGGGGATCCCCGGGGGAGAAGGCTGAGCCCCAGGGGATGCTGGGAATGTTCGGGGATCCCAGGAGGGAGAAGGCTGAGCCCCGGGGGATGCTGGGAATGTTCGGGGATCCCCGGAGGGAGAAGGCTGAGCCCTGGGGGATGCTGGGAATGTTTGGGGATCCCCGGAGGGAGAAGGCTGAGCCCCAGGGGATGCTGGGAATGTTTGGGGATCCCCGGAGGGAGAAGGCTGAGCCCCGGGGGATGCTGGGAATGTCCGGGGATCCCCCGGAGCCCTTGAGGACACTTGCTGCGAGTTTCCTGCTGGCTGGCCCAGGGCCCAGAGACAGCTGCTAGAGTTAAGCATGAGGCTATGGTATGGTCTAAGACAGGGGTGGGGAACCTCAGGCCCAGGGGCCAGATATGGCCCCTGGCTTGCCTGGATCCGCCCCCTGAGGCTCAGCATGGGCTGGGGCACACAAAATCTACTAGCCCGGGTCTCGCCCCCCTGCTGTGTGAGGGGAATGTGGAGCCCCCGACTGATTTTTCTGTGGGTCAGCAGCCCCTGACCCAAAAAAGGTCCCCCCCCAGCTAAGAGCTTTTCCCCCCTCAGTGCCCACATGCTGATGTGGGTTGGGTCAAAATTGGCTCTGTTGCATGGGAGCCCAGGGCGGGGTTTGAGGTGCGGATTTGGGGCCCATTGAGAAAGCTACAGCCCCCACCCCGATTTTCTGACGTCCAATGATCCGCTTCTTGTCACCCCACACGCCCCCAGGGCTCGCCTGCATTCTGGCCCCCCTCCCCTCCGCCAACCTGCCTCCCCCCCCACGCAGGGAGAGCTCAGCTCGCGTCCCAGCCCTCTGGGGAGCAATGTCAGGCTGCCAGGCAACTCTGAGCCAGCAGGAGACGCCAGAGAAAGCCCCTGGTGTGGTCACAGCAGGATTGGGCCAGGGGAGGAGAAAGACAGTGTGGTCCAGTGGAGAGATCACAGGCCCGGACCTTGGGACACCTGGCTTCTCTCTCCCCCCGCTGACTTTGGGCCAGTCCCACCCATGGCTCTGTGCCTCAGTTTCCCCTTCCGCCCTTTGTCTGTGTAGAGAACATTGGCTCTTTAGGGCGGGGACCGTCTCCCTCGGGATTATAACACCCATGGAGCCTCAGGAGGCCGGTGTTTAATGGGAACGCCCAACCAGGACTGCCCCCTGGCCTGTGTTCTGCCCCTGCGGCTCCAAACCCCCCTGCTCTGGTCTGCACGTGAAGCTGGGATCAGCCTCCAGAGAGAGGCTTGACTGGTTTTGGCCCTGCACCCCATGCGGGTCTGCAACGCCTCCCCCTCTCCCTTCCCCCGCCAGCCGGCCCACGGGCCTCTCACTGCCTCCTGTGGCGCCCCCTTGTGGGCAGAGGTGCCTGGCTGTGCCCCAGCGCTCAGGTCTCCTGCACAGACCAGAGGCAAGTTGAAACGTTCCCCACCCAATTTATTCAGCCCCAAGCCCAGGGCAGCGTCTCCCTCCCCTTAACTGGGGGGCTCCTATCCCTCCTTCCCAGAGCTGGAACCCCCCCCAGCGTCTCATGGGGATCTGTGCAGCGCCGGGCACAGGGGGGCCCTGCTCTCGGGGGGGGGTCTGTGCAGCGCCGGGCACGGGGGGCCCTGCTCTCGGGGGGGGGGTCTGTGCAGCGCCGGGCACAGGGGGGCCCTGCTCTCGGGGGGGGTCTGTGCAGCGCCTGGCACAGGGGGGCCCTGCTCTCGGGGGGGGTCTGTGCAGCGCCGGGCACAGGGGGGCCCTGCTCTCAGGGGTCTGTGCAGCGCCGGGCACAGGGGGGCCCTGCTCTCGGGGGGGGTCTGTGCAGCGCCGGGCACAGGGGGGCCCTGCTCTCAGGGGGGGGGTCTGTGCAGCGCCGGGCACAGGGGGGGCCCTGCTCTCGGGGGGGGGGTCTGTGCAGCGCCTGGCACAGGGGGGCCCTGATCCTGGCGGCAGTCTCGGGGAGCCACCCGCAGAGCGCCACCGGTCAGTGAACCTAGGGAGGCCCCTTGTGCACTCGCTGACAGCGTCCCTGCCCCTTCGCCCACAGCTGCTGTTCGAGGGAGGCCTGAGCCTGCGAGCCATGTTCCTCTTCCTCTCGGCCTGCAGCATCTGGCACCTCACCCGCACCTTCTTCCTGATGCCTCGCTGGCACATCCCCTACCCGCTGCCCTCTGGGTACACATACGGGTGAGCCACCCTCCACCCTACCGCCCACTCCATGGGCCCCTCCATCCCCCCTCTCCCCCTGCGGGCCCCTCCATCCCTATGGGCCCCTCCATCCCCTCTCTGCCCCCCTGCGGGTCCCTCAATCCCCATGGGCCCCTCCATCTGCTCTCTGCCCTCCTGCGGGCCCCTCCATCCCTATGGCCCCTCCATCCCCCCTCTCCCCCTGCGGGCCCCTCCATCCCTATGGGCCCCTCCATCCCCTCTCTGCCCCCCTGCAGGCCCCTCCATCCCTATGGCCCCTCCATCCCCTCTCTGCCCCCCTGCGGGCCCCTCCATCCCCATGGGCCCCTCCATCCCCCCTCTCCCTCCTGTGGGCCCCTCCATCCCTATGGGCCCCTCCATCCCCTCTCTGCCCCCCTGCGGGCCCCTCCATCCCTATGGGCTCCTCCATCCCCTCTCTGCCCCCCTGCGGGTCCCTCAATCCCCATGGGCCCCTCCATCTGCTCTCTGCCCCCCTGCGGGCCCCTCCATCCCTATGGGCCCCTCCATCTCCTCTCTGCCCCCCATGGGCTTCTGCCCCGGCTGTCTCTTGTGGGTTCCTCTGCCCCCATGAACCTTTCCACCCCCCCATCTGCCTCTTGTGGGCCCCTCAGATCCTTCTTCATCCTATGTTGACCTCCCCTGGACCCCCTGCCCCTCTTGGGGCCTTCTACTCCCCACCTACCTCCCATTGGCCTCTCTTCCCCCCATGGATCCTCCAGCTTCATTTGCCTCCCCATGGGCTCTTCCACCCCCCTGTTTGTCTTCCTTAGGCCCCTCTGCCTCCTACAGGTTCATCCCCCCCTTACCTCTTGTGAGCCTCTCCCTCCCATTTAACCCCCACCCCCGTTTGCTTGCCACGGATGCCTCCATCACAGTCTGTCTCATCACCCCACGGCTACAGGGGAACAGGCTGCTGGGTGGATGGGGATCAGCCCCTTGGCACTGATTCTGCCCCAGTCCCCGGGCCCTCCTTCCTTGGGGCTGCTCCTGCGCTGCAGGGGGCCCTGGCCCTCGCGTGAGGGTCGCTGCTCCCTGTGGTGGGGCTGGGGGGCTGCTGGCTGTGGCCGTGCCGGGCCCAGGGCAGGCAGTGACCGGGCTGCTGTGCACAGGCTGAGGTGTGAGAGGCAGGGCTGCTCGTCCTACCTCCATGAGGAGCAGCATCCGGGCCCGGGCGATGGAGCCCAGGAACCAAGCAACCCACGTGTGGAGCCAGGCCCGGGAGATGCTGATGCCAGAAAAGCCCTCAAGGGCAATGGTAGGGCTGAATCAATGCCCCCCCCATTCCTGCTCTCCCTCCTGCCCCCCCAGTCAGCCCCTTTACTCTTCCACCTGGATCTTAGGGAGCACCCCCAGATCTCCCTCCACTTCCACTGCTCCCCACGCCCCCAGGGAGCCCCCCAGATTGCCCTGTGACACATCCACAGTGCACGAACTGTGGGACAGACTCTAGAGGGCCCCTTCAGGGTGCCAGACCCCCTCCATCCCTGGTGAGACTCTCGTGCTGTCTCTGTGAAAAGTTGCTTGGCTCCACCACCTTCGGGGACCCAACCTCAGAGCCCCAGCCCCTGGGCTTCACGCCACACGCTCCCTGGAGCGGGTCTGCCATAGCGGGGCGTGAGGGAGAGCCGTGGACCCCCAAAGGGACCTTTGCCGTTCCCAGCCAGCGCTATGAAAGCGCCAGGGCTCAGCGCTGGGGAGAACAGAACGGTACAGCAGGGGCCCACTTGGACCAGGTGAGCAGAGACTCCAGCTTCCAGCCATCCTGGCTCTGCCTCTGCCTCAGCCCTGTGCTCGTGCTCCCCGCAGACTGTCCCCCGGAGGTGCCAGGGTGGCACAGAGTCACCTCCCTCCATGCCGCAGGCCTGGGCCCCAGCAGCAGAGACACAGCCCAGGCTCCGGCGCAAGTGCCGTCCTGGACTCTCTCTGGGGTGGACCGTATCTTAGCTGCTACCCCTGGCTGGCTGGGGGGGGGGATGCTGGGAGATGCTCCAGGGCGGACAGCCACAGTCACCCAGGTTGGGCTGGCCTGGGCCAGCGGGCCCGGGGGCTGCTCCCTGCTCCCTCCTCGTTCCAGATTTTACAGCCTTGGGCGACTTGCCCCCCGTCACGCCCTCATCCCTTTGCATCCCCTGGCATGGCCCCCCCACACTCTGAAACTCCACCCCCTTGGGGTGCGGGATTCCCCTCCCCGCCAGCCTGAGGCTAAAACTGACATGTGCTGTGCCCATGCCCAGGAGAGTCGGGGGCCGGGCCGGGCCACGGGGAGCAGCAACCTGCCAAGTCTTTCCGGGCCTGCGTCTTCTCCAAGCTCTTCTTCTGGCACCTCATGTGGCTGTCGGTGATGCAGCTGCGGCACTACCTCTTCATCGGCACCCTCAACCCCATGCTGGAGCACCTGGCCGGCGGGGACACCGCGCTAGGTACGGGGAGAGCGGGCGGAGGGAACGGGGCAGGCGGGCACGGAGAGACGATGCCGGGAGGGGGGGAAGGAGCAGGCTGAGGGGAGGTGGGCAGCTCTGGCCCCTTCTGTCTGATGGATGGCTTGCGCTCTCGCCCACGGTGGAGGGAGGCGATCGGACGCCAGAACGGGGCAGGCGCCCATGGAGCAGAGGGGAAGCAGGAACAAGTCTAATGAACCCCTCAGGCCTTTCCTGTCCAGCCTCTCAGGTGAAACCAGCCATGCTCTGGTAGGACACTCCCGCGCTCCTCTAACTCGTGGGGAGTTCCACAGGATAGGAAGAAATCAGTGGAAACACAGAGCGCTTGAGTAGTTGCCAGTGTCTGTTTTATTGCATAGCACAGAACTAACTAGAACCAGCTGCGCTGACCCCTGTGACCTAACTCAGTTACTCTAACAAGATGGAACTATACCGATCTCCGGGGCTTGACAGCCACTCGCCAGCCCTGCACTGCGCATGTGCCAAGCGCCCGTGAATAAAGGTTTAGAGAACATGACCTATGAAGCCAGGCTTCATGAACTGGGCTTGTTTAGTTTGGAAAAAAGAAGATTAAGGGGGGACATGATAGCGGTTTTCAAATATCTAAAAGGGTGTCACAAGGAGGAAGGAGAAAATTGGTTCCTCTTGGTTTCTGAGGACAGGACAAGGAGTAATGGGCTTAAAGTGCAGCAGGGGAGGTTTAGATTGGACATTAGGAAAAAATTCCTAACTGTCAGGGTGGTCAAATATTGGAATAAATTGCCAAGGGAGGTGGTGGAATCTCCCTCTCTGGAGATATTTAAGAACAGGTTAGATAGACATCTGTCAGGGATGGTGTAGACGGAGCTTGGTCCTGCCTTGAGGGCGGGGGGCTGGATTCGATGACCTCTCGAGGTCCCTTTCAGTCCTATGATTCTATGAATGGGGCGCTCGGAGCGACCAGCTGAAATCTACTGGCCCCGGGCGAGTGGATTCAGCAGTTTGTTGAGCCCTGCCTATCTCATAGAGCTGGAAGGGACCTCGAGAAGTCATTGAGTCCAATCCCCGGCCCTCATGGCAGGACCAAGCACCATCCCTGACAGATTTGCCCCAGATCTCTAAATGACTCCCCTCAAGGACTGAGCGCACAAGGCTCGGTTTTGTAGGCCAGTGCTCAAACCACTGAGCTATCCCTCCCCGCAAGAGCTACAGCTACAGCTACAACCACAAGACGGTGTCCAGGCACATGGGCAAGCCACCTGATCCTGCACGGCTTAGCTCTTTGCAGAGGGAAGCCATCCAGATGTGGAATGGCATCTCCCAAGGTCCACTGAGAGTCAATTACTCCTCGATGGGCCATTCAACTTGAATAGGCCCTTCAGAATACGTTGGCCATATGCTTGATACGCTTCTGTGGGGAAAATAACACAGCCGGGCACAGATTATCCGCCAAGTTCTTGCACTGCAGTGGAGATGATTTTTTTTTATTTCAGACGGTGGATAAAGCTACTAGGGGGAGGCTTTACTAGATTTGATTTTAACCAATAGGGAGGAACTGCTTGAGCATTTGGAAGTGGAAGGCAGCTGGGGAGAAAGTGATCATGAAATGACAGGAAGTCGCAGAGGGTCTGGCCACTCAATCATGGATTTAAAAGTAGCCCTTCTTCTGCAAAGGAATTTCACTATCCAATTACAGAAAGAGACTGCAGAATTGGCATTCATTGTGAAATTTGACACTGTTAACCCGGGCTTGAACAAAGATACTAACTGGTTGGCACATTGCAAAGCCAATTTCTCCTGCCTCTAACATGCACATTTGCACACCAAGAATGATGAAAGGTCTAGAGAACATGACCTATGAAGGAAGGTTGAAAGAATTGGGTTTGTTTAGTTTAGAAAAGAGAAGATTGAAGGGGGACATGATAGCTGTTTTCAGGTATCTAAAAGGGTGTCATAAGGAGGAGGGAAAAAACTTGTTCATCTTGGCCTCTGAGCATAGAACAAGAAGCAATGGGCTTAAACTGCAGCAAGGGAGGTTTAGGTTGTACATTAGGAAAAAGTTCCTAACTGTCAGGGTGGTCAAACACTGGAATAAATTGCCCAGGGAGGGTGTGGAATCCCCATCTCTGGAGATATTTAAGAGTAGGTTAGATAAATGTCTATCAGGGATGGTCTAGACAGTATTTGGTCCTGCCATGAGGGCAGGGGACTGGACTCGATGACCTCTCGAGGTCCCTTCCAGTCCTAGTATTCTATGATTGAAAAGCTATGAATGGGACACTTCCAGCCCACTTAATTAGCCTCATTAACATGGGCCCTACAATTGACAGGTACTTCTGCTGTTATATAGATCTTGTTTTCTGTTATTTCCACTCTAATCCATTTGATGAAGTGGGTTTTACCCAAAAGCTCATGATTCTATATATTTTTGTTAGTCTGTAAAGTGCCACAGGACTACCCCTTGTTATGAAATGACGGCGTTTGTGATTTTAAGGAATGGTAGAGGGAAGAACAGCAAACTAAAGACAGTTGATTTCAAGAAGGCAGACACCAGTAAACTCAGGATTCTGGTAGCTAAGATCCCATGGGAAGCAAGATTAAGAGCAAAAACAATTGAAGACAGTTGGCAATTTTTCAAAGGGACATTATTAAGGTTGCAGGATAGGAAGTATGGCAAGAGACCACCCTGGCTTACCCAAGAGATCTTGAATGATCTAAAAATCAAAAAGGAGTCCTAAAAAAAGAGGAAACTAGGTCAAAATACAAAGGATGAATATAAACAAATAACACACATATGTAGGGGCACAATTAGAAAGGCGAAGGCACAAAATGAGCTCAATCTAGCTAGAGACATAAAGGGTAGCAAGAAAACATTCTACAGCTATATTAGAATCAAAAGGAAGACCGAGGACGGGGTAGATCCATTGCTTAATATAGAGGGAAAAACAATAACAGAAAATGTGGAAACAGCAGTGGTGTTTAATGACTTCTTTGTGTTGGTTTTCACCAAGAAGGTGAGTGGTGATTGGATGCCTACAATACTGAATGCTAGAGAAAAGGAGGTAGGGACAGAAGTTAAAATAGGGGGGAAAAAAGCAAGTTTAAAACTATTTAGAAGAGTTAGATGTCTTCAAGTCCAGGGCCTGATGAAATGCATCCTAGAATACTCAAGGAGCTGATAGAGGAGATATCTGAGCCTTTAGCTATCATCTTTGAAAAATCATGGAAGTTGGGAGAGATTCCAGAAGACTGGAAAAGAGCAAATATAGTGCTCATCTATAAAAAGGGAATTAAAGACAACCCGGGATACTACAGACCAGTCAGTTTAACTTCTGTGCCAGGGAAGATAATGGAGCAAGCAATTAAGGAATCCATCTGCAAATATCTGGAAGATAATAAGGTGATAGATAACAGCCAGCATGGATTTGCAAAGAACAAATCATGTCAAACCAATCTGATAGCTTTCTTTGATAGGATAACAAGCCTTGTGGATAAGGGAGAAGCAGTAAGGCTACGTCTAGACTGGCATGATTTTCCGCAAATGCTTTTAATGGAAAAGTTTTTCTGTTAAAAGCATTTGCGGAAAAGAGCATCTAGATTGGCACGGACGCCTTTGCGCAAAAGCGCTTTTTGCGGAAAAGCGTCCGTGCTAATCTAGACGCGGTTTTGCGCAAGAAAGCCCTGATCGCCATTTTCACCATTGGGGCTTTTTTGAACGAAACAGTTTTTAGCTGTCTACACTAGCCATCTTGTGCAAAAGCATTTTCGCAAGAGGGCTTTTTCCTGAGTGGGAGCAGCATAGTATTTGCGGAAGAACACTGACAATCATACATGAGATCGTCAGTGTTCTTGCGCAAATTGAAGTGGCCAGTGTAGACAGCTGGCAAGTTTTTCCGCAAAAGCAACTGCTTTTGCGGAAAAACTTGCCAGTCTAGACACAGCCTAAATGTGATAAAGCTAGACTTTAGTAAAGCATTTGCTATTCCCACATGGAACTATCAATAAACTAGGGAAATACAACTTAGATGGGGCTACTATAAGATGGGGGCATAATTGACAGGATAACCATTCTCAAAGAGTAGTTATTAATGTTCATAGTCATGATGGAAGGGCATAACAATCGGGGTTCTGCAGGGATTGGTTTGGAGATTGGTTCTGTTCAATATCTTCATCAACAATTGCATATTGGCATAGAGAGTACGCTTATTAAGTTTGCAGATGATACGAAGCTGGGAGGGGTTGCAAGTGCTTTGGAGGACAGGTTCATAATTCAAAACGATCTGGACAAACTGAAGAAATGGTCTGAGATAAATAGGATGATGTTTAATACGGACAAACGCAAAGTGCTCCACTTAGGAAGGAACAATCAGTTTCACACATACAGAATGGGAAGTGACTGTCTAGGGAGGAGTACTGCAGAAAGGGATCTAGGGGTTATAGTGGACCACAAGCTAAATATGAGTCAACAGTGTGACACTGTTGCAAAAAAAGCAAACATGTTTCTGGGATGCATTAGCAAGAGTGTTGTGAGCAAGGCAGGATTAGTCATTCTTCCGCTCTTCTCTGAACTGATTAGGCCTCAGTTGGAGTATTGTGTCTAGTTTTGGGCACCACATTTCAAGAAAGATGTGGAGAAATTGGAGAAGAGCAGCAAAAAATGACGAAAGGTCTAGAAAACATGAGCTATGAGGGAAGACTGAAAGAATTGGGTTTGTTTAGTTTGGAAAAGAGCAGACAGAGAGGGGACATGATAGCAGCTTTCACCTAAAAGATTGTGAAGGGAGAAGGGAGCAAAATCATTCTCCTTAACTAACTTCTGATCATAGGGCAAGAAGCAATGGGCTTAAATTGCAGCAAGGGAGGTTTAGGTTGGACATTAGGAAAAGTTTCTGGCATGGTAGTTAAACACTGGAATAAGTTGCCTAGGGAGGTTGTGGAATCTCACCACTGGAGATATTTAAGAGCAGGTTAGACAGACACCTGTCAGGGATGATCTAGGTGAGGGCTACTCAACATGTGGCCCGTTTGTTTGCGGCCCAAGGTGCAGGTTGGGTTTACACAGGGCTCAGCACACGGCCTGTGCGTGGGATCCTTTGAACATGGCCTCCACCGGGAAAATGCTCCACAACGGTGAGGCCTATCCAAGGCAGGGTGAGCATTAAAAGACGTAAGCGGACAGACTGGCTGGAACAGATGGGTACAGGGTGTCGGCGTTTCTAGCTCCCAGGGAATAGGTGCTGGGAGCACCAGAGCAATATGGGAAAGAACCTATTTGCATATATTTGCATATATGTGTGGCCATCAGGATGTGCTGTGAGTATCATTGTGGCCCCTGGGTGCTTCCAAAGTTCAGTTGCCCTGATCTAGACGGTGCTTGGTCCTGCCATGGGGGCAGGGGACTGGACTTGATGACCTCTCGAGGTCCCTTCCAGTCCTAGTATTCAGTGATTCTGTGAGTCACTGGTGCTCCTCAGAATCAAACCTGTTGAAATACAAGTCCATGCCCATTACTCATAACTTCAAATACAGAAACAATAGCTGCAAATCGTACAACCATACTCAGCAAGCCCTACGCTTGTGAGAGACCCCTCGCCTGGCACACTCTTTACAAGATTTGTGGCAAACATAACAGTGGTTGCACCAATCATCTGCCTATTATAACATCACAGGAGGTTGGTGCTGGTGTCACCCAGGGGAAACTGAGGCAGGGGGCAGGGCAGTGGCTTGGCCAAGGTCTCCCAGGCCTGGGAGGGGAGGCTGCCCTTCCGTCCAGGGGCTCAGGAAGTGAGCAGTGTGCGGGGGCTGGCGTCTTGAGCCATCATGCCGTGTGCTATCTCTGTTCCCAGTGAGCACCTACACCAATGCCTTCGCCTTCACCCAGCTGTGCGGGGTTCTGTGTGCCCCCTGGAACGGGCTCATCTTGGACCGGCACAAACGCGGGAAGACTAAGGAAGGGAGCGCCAAAGGTAATCGCCCCATCTGTCTCCAGCCACTGGGCCCACCCAGTGCTGTGAGCTTCCCCGCAGCAGTGCCCACTAGTGCTGTGAGCATCCCTGCAGTGGGATCCTGGCGCTGTGAGCTTCCCTGCAGCAGTGTCCCATGCCTCTCCCTGGCCCCACGTGGTGTCTGTCCTGTGTCTCAGGTGCCGTGGACCCTCTGGCGGATCTGCGCTCCTGTGTCCTGTCGCTGGCCGTGACGGCGCTGCAGTGCGTGGCCTTCTCGGTGTGCGCCTCCGTGCCGGTGCTGCCCGTGCAGTACGTCACCTTCATCCTGCAGGTGCTGAGCCGCTCCTTCCTGTACGGGGGCAACGCCGCTTTCCTGGCCATCGCGTGAGTCGCCCAGGGCCCGGGCTGGGGAGGGGAGATGCGAGAGCTGGGGGGGGGGGGGCAGGGGAGCAGAGCTGGGCTGGAGGAGATGGAGGGAGGCCTGGCAGCACTGGGCAGTGGGAAGGGTTTGGCTCTGGCCTGTCTCGGCAGTGGCCTGCCCAGATCTAACGTCCCCGCCCGTCCGGGGCGCGTCCCCACAGGTTCCCTCTGGAGCACTTTGGGAAGCTCTACGGGCTGGTGATGGGCCTGTCGGCTGTGGTGTCGCTCCTGCAGTACCCCTGCTTCGCGCTCGTCAAGGGACCGCTCGGTGACGACCCCTTCTATGTGAGTGGCCGGGCCTGGGGAACGTGATCGACCCCCCCGCAGTGAGAGATGAGGGGGGCCCCCGCCGGGCCTGGGGAACGTGATCGACCCCCCGCACTGAGAGACGGGGGGCCCAGTGCCCGGCCTGGGGAACGTGATCAACCCCCCGCAGTGAGAGACGGGGGGCCCTGTGCCGGGTCTGGGGAACGTGATCAACCCCCCACAGTGAGAGACGGGGGGGCCCGCGCCCGGCCTGGGGAACGTTATCGACCCCCCGCAGTGAGAGACGGGGGGCCCTGTGCCGGGTCTGGGGAACGTGATCAACCCCCCCGCAGTGAGAGACAGGGGGGCCCGCGCCCGGCCTGGGGAACATTATTGACCCCCCGCAGTGAGAGAAGGGGGGGGCCCCGTGTCGGGCCTGGGGAACGTTATCGACACCTCACTCCTGTGTTGTTCAAAATCTGATCCTCCCACCCAGGTGAACATCGGCCTCAACATCGTCATCCTGCTGGCCTTTGTCAGCCCGCTGGTGGTGCTGCGGGAGTGCCGGCGCCGGGCGAAGGAGCAGGACGAGCCACGCGCCGACCCATCCCCTCCGGCCCTGCACAAGTCTGGGGTGGAATCCTCCATCTGACCCCCCTCCCATGGATCTGGGGGGGCTGTTCCCCACACCAAAAGGGAACTAGGAAAGGGAATTAGGGCGGATCCCGGCCCCTCCCCAGCTGGGGCCCTCCAGGCAGGATTGGCACTGCCAGCTCCAGCCAAACGCTGGCTGCGGTGCGGGGTCACGTTGGGCCCTTTGGTCCAGAGACTTGATTTTCTCGGTGTTTGTAGAACCGGGTGGGTATAAATCCCTCCGTGCTCCGAGGTGCCTGGGGGCAGCGCTGGGGGGTATTTCAGGCCCCTCTCTTGGCAGGCTGCCTTCTAGCTCCCGGTTTCTTCTTTTTTACGACCGCGATTTTGTAGCTTTGTTGTAGCAGCGAAGGAGCCGGATGCTCCGGCGCCTTTGTCCTGGAAATCGCATAAATGCTAACGCGGCGCTAACCCAGCTCTGCACGGCGCCCGTGGGACAGGTCGCCCCCCAGCCCGTGCTGCCCCAGTACTGGGGAACCCACCGACCCCATGAGGAGGATCCAACAGGAAGCAAGGCTCCTACTAAAATCTTGCCCCCTGTTCCGGGTGGGGATCTGGTGGGCTCTGGCGCCCACCCCTGCTTGACTGCAGAGCCTCTGCGCTGAGGCATCTCCTCCCACGACAAGCCCCCTCAAAGCCGCTCTCCGGGGAGCAAAATATCTGATGCTTCCTGATAGCAGCCTACAGCATGGGCTGCAGCCCCCTGCTCCCTTCTGGGCCCGGCCTCTCTGAGCCCTTTGCTTGCTGGGCACGTCCCAGGAGGACCCCAGAACTGGACACGGTCCCCGAGCAGCACTAACTCCCCCTGCTACCCCAGGTGGGGTAACCCCCAGCCCCCTCCCACCCAGCCCAGCCCCAGCAGGAAGGAGTGAGGCCAGGGGTGCTGAAAGAAAAGCTGTTTTATTGCAGGGAGTCACAGGCCATGACCAAGAGTGGGGGCCAGAGGCTGCCTCCCCCTGGGGAGCTGTGGGGGGCTGGGAGGGGAGCCGACTCCAGGGAGCAGGGGTGGCAGGGTGGAGCAGGGAGGCCCAGGCCAGCAGAGCGATGGGGGCAGGGCGACCCCGTGGCAGGAGCATCCCCCTCAGTATTCGCAGACAAAGGGCAGGCGAGTTCCGCAATTGAGGCATCTCCATAGACCAGCTGGAAGAGAAGGGGGGGGTCAGTTCCCTCCAGGCCGGCACCTGGAACCCTCCCCACTGCCCCGCCCCGATCATCTTCATAGGAATGGCCAGACTGGGTCAGACCAAAGATCCATCTACCCCACTGTCCTGTCTGCCGACAGTGGCCAATGCCAGATACCCCAAAGGGAGGGATCACAACAGGGAATCATCACGTGATCCCTGCCCTGTCACCCATTCTCAGACTCTGACACAGAGGCAAGGGTCACCATCCCTGCCTATCCTGGCTAACACCCATTGAAGGACCTAACCTCCATGAATCTATCTTGCTCTTCTTTGAACCCTGTTAAAGTTCCAGCCTTCACTGCATCCTGTGACAAGGAGTTCCACAGGTTGACAGTGCGCTACCTGAATAAAAACTTCCTTTT
This sequence comes from Pelodiscus sinensis, assembly GCF_049634645.1. Lineage (NCBI taxonomy): Eukaryota > Metazoa > Chordata > Testudines > Trionychidae > Pelodiscus > Pelodiscus sinensis. The sequence goes on along the minus strand of NC_134714.1, from coordinate 128,338,719 downwards.
GTTTGTTTTAAGCCTGCAGCCAATTATTTTCATTTGGTGACCCCTAGTTCTTATCTTGTGGCAATAAGAACTTTCCTTATTCACTTTCTCCACACCACTCATGATTTTATAGATCTCTCGCGTATCCTCCCTTAGTCTCTTTTCTAAGCTGAAAAGGCCAAGTCCCCAGATCCCTGTGGCCCACACACCCGGTTCCCCTACCCCAGGACTCTTCTTCCCCAAGCAGTGACAAGATCCCCATCTCCACCCTGCTCCCCCCCAGTGCCTGGGGTGACTCACTTGCGGTGCACATGGTCACACAACGTGTCCAAAAGCTCCTGGGGTACCCTCGGGCCCAGTTGGAGTAGTTCCAGACGCTGTTGTCCATCCAGTGGGTGCGCACCCAGAAAAACTGGAGGGGGGAGGCACAGTTGAACTGGGGTAGGCTCAATGCTGTCCCATCTTCAGGGCGCCCTGGGGAAACCCCCCTCCCTTGAGGGCCGGGGCCTTGGCTCCCAGGAGCTACCGCGGCCCTGGAGCCACACGGGGCTGGGGGTCTCAGTGAGGGGCTCTGGTTTGGGGGCCAGACCCCAGAGCAGGGTGCCCCTGGCATTTGCTGGCCCTAGTCTCTGCCTTGTTTCCCATCCTAGGCAACTGAAGGTCAATGGGCCCCAAGGAAACGACCAGCCTGAGGGGGCAGCTGGGACCCACGGCTGAGCCGGCTGAGCCATCCAGGGCTGCCTCTCAGGGAGCAAGCGGGGGTGGCCTGGGGCCGGGCTTTGGCTGGGATGCACTGAGCTGCCGTGGGGGCCGGATCCTCCTGCCCATGCTGCAGGCCCGGGCAGGGCACAGGGGAGACTGGGGCAGCGGGGCTGGACCTCTCCTTACCCTCCAGGAGGCTTTCCCGCCGAGCCACAGATCGCTGCGGTTGGTGCGGGTGCGAGCTGTGCAGCGTAGCTTCTCGTTGACTGCATGGCTGTGGATGGAGGCCAGGCGGCCGCGGTAGCAGCGGGAGCACTGACGCTGTGGGGAGAGGTGAGAGGGCAGCCAGGGCTCCAGGCACACAGTGACATCCACCAGCCAGTGCCCCCCCACGCCACCTCCTGCCCCTATCCCCCTCCACTGCCCCATGCACCACTCACCACAGCCCTCCCATTGCCTCCATGCCCCCCTCCCCATGCCCGCCACCCTCCATGCCATCAACTCTCCCTATGCCAACCCTGCTCCCCCTCCGATGCCTTCACTGCCCCACGCTCCCTCCACTGCCTCTCTGGGCCTCCTAACTCACCTCCTGACCCATCTGTGAGTCCCCCACCCACCTGCCCCCTGCTCCACTCACCTGGGCACCCCTAAAAGTCTGGCAACTGCTCACAAACACATAGCGGTAGGTGCGGCCCCCAGTGCCTGGCACGACCATCCGGACGATCTCACTCTCCGTGGGGCAGGGTGGCTCTGGCTCCCCAGACTCCTCCTCACCCTCTTCATCCGGGATCTCCTGCTCCAGAGCACCTGCATCTGGGGGGGTGCACACACCAGTGGACCCTTCCAGCCTCAAATCAGAGCCTAGCCCTCGAACAATCCATGGATGCAGGGGGCTGGGAGGGGCCAGGGGACCCTGGTGTCCGGGCTGCTGAGGTTTGGGGAGTCATTGGAAGATTAGGGGATGCTGGGGTCCGGAATGGAGAGGGTCGGGGGAGATTGTGCGACCAGGGAACCCAGGTGGCCAGCCCAGAGTGGGGCTGTGGGTCGGTGAGAGCACAGATCTGGGGGTACTGGAGCCCTGTCCTGTCCTTGCTGGGGTCTGACCCAACCCAAGCAGGGTGTGCGGGAGGGGAGGTTCCCATTGGGGAGATGGCCTATAGGACAGACACACCCCGGGGTGGGGGAAGGGCTGTAGCCACAGGGACTTGGGCCCCGGAACTTACCAAGCTGGTGAGCAGAGACGGCCCCTAGCAGGGCAAGTGACAGGACCAGGGACAGCTTCATCTTGGGTGGAGCTGGGGGGTGAAGTGCTGTGAGACACAGATTGACCCCCCCAAATTCCTCCCTCCCCCACCGAGCCCAGACTGACCGCTCCGCTTAGAACCCCACCGCCCGGCACTGCACCTGCCCTGTACCGCAGGCACCAGCAATATGGGCACCCACTGGCTATGGAGAGAGACTGTCAGGGAGAACAGCATGGATCGTTAGCCTGTGGAACTCCCTGCTACATGATAAAGAAACCAAGTGCACTGAGCAATACCAGTGCACTTGGTTCTTATATCCTGTGGCGGGGAGTTCCACAGGCATCAAGGCAGCTTCAGGGGCCAAGAATGAGGCTTCACGAGCTCAGCCTGAAGGGCAGGAGCTAAGCAGGCCCTGGGGTCAGGCTGGGATTTTCCTCAGCCACAGAGAGATGAATTATGGGAGTCACCTCCTCAGGGCATCTAGTGCTGGTTCCTGAGAGCCAGGCCCTGCCCTGGGGTTGATCCCCATCACCTCCCCCCACAGTCCCTGGGGCCACCCAGAGACCCCGCTCACCTCTGTGACAGCCACCAGTCCGGGGAGCTCTGCCTGGTCCAGCCGTGCCAGCCCCTTATACTGGGCTGGAGCAGGAAGCTGGGGATGGGGAAAGAGCCCAGCTCCCAGCCCCTTGTGCTCCCCCCTCCCTGCCCCCTACAGCTTGTGACGCCCACCCTGGGCTGTGCCCCCCCAGCTGCCTCATGTTGCCCCCTAGTGGCCATCAGGGGAGCTCACAAATCAGCTGTTTCCCCCGCCCCCCTGCCCATCCCAGCCCCGCTCTCAGGCAGCAGGTTCCCTGCAGATAAGCATCTCCCTTTCACAAGGGGATTGACACAGTAACGGCCGCACTGGGACCCGATAACCCGGGGCTGTTACACCGCAGGGCCCGGCCACAGGGAACGGGGCAGCCCCCAGCGGGGCTAGTGCCAGCTCCCCCTGAGTGCCGGGGTCAGGGTCCGCTCCCCTCCCCTGCCGGGTACTCACTGGGGGGTGCCCCTCTGAGCCAGACACACACCCCCCACTACCATGGGCCTGTGCACTATGGGGCTGGAGTGCGTCCCTGTCCTGCCTGCTGGGACCCATGATTGGGAGCCTGGACACAGCTGAATTTTGGGGCTTCAATTGGCCTCTCTCAGCCCCCACAGCTGGCACTGATGCTCCCTGCAGCTGCCCCCATGAGAATGTGGGGGGCCCTGTCTGCTCCTGCATCATGTTGAGTGCTGGCCCTACCCAGGGGCTCCCGCCCCCATCCCCACAGAGCAGAGCGCAGCCTCTGCACAGAAACCCCAGCCCGGCCTGGAAGACTCCCAGTGACGGAGCATCTGCCCCGCCCGGGCGAGGTGACCCCAGGGAAAATCCCTTTCATTGCACCAGCCTGCCCCGAATCTCCCCAGCTTCCTCTCCAGCCATCTGGGCCAGGCTGTGGCTGAGAGCCCGGAGCCCTCGCGTTTCGCAGGCCCGCTCCCAGGGAATGGGGTCGGCTCCCTGCCCCCGGGGAGAGTGGTTACGCCATTGGGAGACACACAGGGCAGGGGGACTGGGGCAGCTGAGAGGCTGTGGTGTTTTAGATGCTGCTTGTAATTATTAGAACTGGGAGCATGGGTTGTTGGGAGTCTGGAAGCACAAGGATACTGGAAGGTGGGGGAGAGAAGATTAGCCAGGCCTGAGTGAGAGCTACTGAGGAATGCAGCAGCTTTGTAAATAAAGTCCTGTTGAAGTTTGTTTGCACCTTGCTTGCATGATACAACATTTTGGCGATGAGATGGATCTTCTGCCTCTGAACCCACCTGCACCCTTTCTGCAAAGCCCAGGTGAGCCTCCAATTGCTTTTACTGCCTGGATCCATATGTTTGAGACTTACCTGCTTGCAATCAGTGCTACAGAGATTTCTGAAGTAAGAAAACGTGCTCTGTTAATCCACTGCCTTGGAGCAGAAGGGCAGCGCGTATTTTACACTTTTCCCCTTGCAGATGATAAATATGAGACTGCACTCACTGCCTTAAAGAACTTTTTTGTGCCAAAAGTGAATGTGGTAGCTACTCGCTACAGATTTCGCCAGTGTGAGCAGAAACCAGGGGAGACTATAACACAGTTTATTGTTTCTCTGAGGAGTCTGATTATAACTTGTGACTTTGGGAATATGGCAGATGAGATGATTAGAGACCAGCTCATTGAGAGAACGACCGAGGTTCGTGAAAGAGAACGCTTGCTTCTAGAACCACAACTTACACTGGAAAAAGCAATAACCATTGCTGCCCAGACTGAGTCAGCTATAGCAGAAACCAAAATAATGAGCATGGATATAGGAGCCCCAATCCAGGCTGTGACTCCTTTGGAGAAAAGTCCAGTTTCACTGCAGACGAATAATTATAAGGAGAAAACAAATGAAAAACCACAGAATCGGCAAATTCAAAGCACAGCAAAAGCATGCTTTCCACAACACCTTGCAAGCTACACAAGATGTCCTGCAAAAATAGCTCAGTGCAATCACTGCAAAGAGATTGGGCATTTTGCTAAGATATGCCGCTGTAGCCAGTCCAATCAACAGGTGCATGCAGTTACAATACTAGATGTTACTGTGCTGAGTGTGGACAAAATCACTACTGCACATATTCCAGAACAGATACATGGTTACGTCTACACTGGTATGATCTTGCACAAGAACTCTTTTGCGGAAGAGTTCTTGTGCAAAAACTCTTCCAGAAGAGAGCGTCTACACTGGGATGTGCTTTTGCGCAAGAGCCTCCGTGCCAGTGTCGACGCTCTCTTGCACAAGAAAGCTCCCATGGCCATTTTAGCCGTCGGGCTTTCTTGCGCAAGAAATTCATGTTGCCTGTCTACACTGGCCTCTTGTGCAAGAACAGTTGCACAAGAGGGCTTATTCCTGAGCGGGAGCATCAGAGTTCTTGCGCAAGAAGCCCTGATTTCACACATTAGAACGTCAGTGTCCTTGCCCAAGAACTCGTGGCCAGTGTAGACAGGCAGCAAGTTTTGCACAAAAGTGGCCGCTTTTGCGCAAGATCGCACCAATGTAGACACAGCCTATTAAGGTGCACTATAAATGTTTCCACCACATCTTCAGGCAAACGACATCCTGTTCAGCTAATGTTGGACACTGGCTCAGCAGTATCTATACTACCCGATTCCATCTATCTGCATTACTTTGAAGACGTGCCTCCTAGTGAACCCAGACTTCACTTGGTGTGCTGTTTGAAAAACCAAATTCCAGTTCATGGCTGGCTGCCAGCAACAGTGACTTTTGGCGATTGCTGTGTAACTACATTGTCCACGGAGGCTCTCTTATCCTTGGCAGCGATTTCTTGGCTACTTTAAACTTCAGGGTAGTTAATGGACAAATTGATCTTCCTCAGCAAAGTGCTCTTGCAGGACACACACCAGTTTCAGGGCTCACAGGTCATGTCCATACTCGACCCCTTGGTTCCCAGGCAGAACCCTCCTCTCCAGTGAAACAGCCCTTTCTCAGTGAGTCCATTCCAGTGTGGTGACTCTGCCTTGGGGTGCCTACTCTCACCTGGGGGGTCCGCCCCTCCACCTCCAGGATGGTGCCTCTCAAGGCCTTCAGCTGCCTGCCTCCGCCGTGAGCCCCCTTGGGGGGGCTCCACTCTCTCTGGACCCCCGGGGCCTCCACTCCCAGAAGGAATAGCGCCCCCCTGTTCTCTAGACCAGGGCAACTATCAGCCAGCACAAAACAGGAGGTTTTATTGAGCTTTGAACACAGCAACGGGTCTCTCAGGCCGGTAGGCCTGGGCCCTCAGCCCACACGTCAGTCTCCCCTGCAGCCAGCTGAGCTCTGCCCTCAGTCCCCCCCAAAACAGCCCCAGTCTCCCAGCAGAGGCTCCAATATCCCCAGCAGCAGCCCCTCCCCCGTCCATTGTCTTCTCCGCAGGTAAGAGGGTCGCCTGGCCCCTCTCTTCTCCGCCTCCTCTCCTCTGTTCAATGTTCTCCCCTCGCTGGGATCAGCTGGGTCCTTCTCTGCAGCCCATTGTCTGTCGTCTGGCCAGATCCGGCCGTGTCCTCTGAGCAGGGTCGGGGTCACCAGGGTCCCAGATACCACAGCTCCAACTCTGGGCTGTTCTCGGAAACAACAAACTCCCCCCCCCCTTGACACATTAAACCAGTAACTTCCGGGCACTGAGTGCCCCCCTGCACGCAACACCCCCCTTTGAACTCCCGGAGCTCCCCACTTCCGCACAGACCCAAGACCAAGTCGGGGAGAAACTTGGCTGTGCTTAGGGGTTTGTGCCCAAAGTTAACATGCGACATAATGTGATGCCTGCACGACAGAAGTTACGGCGCTTACCATTTTCAGTCAGGGAAGCTGTTTCAGAGAAACTTAAAAAAACCCTGCTGCATGGGGACTGCGGACTCCAAACGGCCGCTTGCTGCCACTTGCTCCCCTGCCGCGGCCCGGCTGAGCGGCGCAGAAGTCAGCCGAGCGCCACGGCGGGAGTCAAGAGCGCCGCCCACAGGGAACAGCCAGCGTTTCAGCGTTACAGAGTCACAGACATTGGGCTAATATATATATGACGCCGTGTAGCAAAGATGTTTTCTACTCTTGGTTTGCAGAGCGCATACCACCAGGTTATGTTGCATGAAGAGAGCAGAGACCTCACAGCATTTATTACACGAGGGACTATTTCGTTTTAAACGTGTTCCATACGGTCTTGCATCTGCCACAAGTGCCTTCCAGAAAATGATGTCATTGATTCTGAAGAATCAACATGGAGTTCAGTGCTATCTGGATGATATTATCGTGTTTGGAAATACTCCTGAGGAGCATGGGAATACCCTGCCGTCTGTACTAAACTGTATCAGCACAGCAGGCCTCAAGCTCAATTTGTCTAAATGCAAATTCAGACAAACAGAACTCTCCTTTCTGGGGCATACAATTTCACCGGCTGGACTGAAACCTGATCCAGATCATATCCTAGCAATTTCAAATGCTCCTCCTCCAACCGATTTGCAAACCTTACATTCCTTCTTGGGTCTAACCTCCTGGTATGCAAAATTCATTCCCAATTCTGCTTCTGTCATTGACCCATAACGAGAATTACTATGGAGAAGTTCAACCTTGGTGTGGACAACGGATGTACAAGCTAGTTTGGAAACTGTGAAAGACTTGATTGTACATAATCCAGTACTTGCACTATTCAGTCCTGCATTGCCCACAATTGTGACTACTGATGCGTCTGATTATGGACTTGGGGTTGTCCTCACACAACTTCATGAGGACAACACAGAGAGGACTGTTGCATTTGCTTCAAGAACACTGAGTGATGCTGAGAGAAAATATACTACAGTGGAAAAAGAAGCACTTGCTTGTGTCTGAGCCTCTGAAAAATGGAGAACTTACCTGTGGGGCCGCATGTTCAAGTTGCGCACAGACCACAGCCCTTTGACAACATTGCTAACCACAAAAGGACTGGGAAGAGCAGGGAATCGTATTGCTAGATGGTCTGCAAAACTGCTCTCTTTCAATTATGAACTGGAATATAAGCCTGGAAACCAAAATGTGATAGCTGATTGCCTCTCTCGCCTGCCTTTGTCTTTACCAGATGGTCCACTGGAGGATGAGGATGAAGTAGTTGTGCTTATTACAAGCACTCTTACTGCAGTTACAAGAGAGCAATTCCAAGCTGCATGTTCAGCATGTCCAATTCAACAAAAGCTATGGGAATTTCTGACAAAGAGATGGCCCAGTAATCCTAAAAACCTTGATCCAGTTTTGCTGCCTTATTTTAGAGTTCGGGATGAACTTTCTTTGCTTGATGGCTGTGTGCTACAAGGTACACACCAGACTACTTGTGCCAGAAGAATTACAGTCAAAACTCATACACCTGGCACACGATACTCATCAAGGAATTGTCAGAACCAAAAACGACTATGGGGTCTGTATTGGTGGCCAAGAATGGATACACAAACTGAAGACATTATAAAATCCTGTGTCACTTGCCAAATGCATGTTAAGACAGCAGTGACATGTACCCCACCATTACAGCCTGGTCCTCTTCCTGATTCTGCATGGGGGAAAGTTGCGATTAATGTCCTAGGACCCTTTGATACTGCTCTAATTGACTCTCATTATGCCATCACTTTAATAGACTATTTCAGTAAATGGCTTGAAGTAGCATTTACATCGCAAATCTCTTCTGATACAGTAATTAAGTTCCTCTCTACAGTTTTTAGCAGGGAAGGTAACCCCAAAGAACTGGTTTCAGATAATGGTAGTCAATTTACTTCCCTAGAATTTGAAACTTTTCTAGCAGAGAGGAACATTTTACATAGAAGATCATCCCTGTATTACCCTCAAGCCAATGGGGAAATCGAAAGGTTTAACAGAAGTTGAAAGAGAGTTTGCAAATGGCTAAACTGGAAGGGTGATCGTGGATAACCTTCACTACTGATTTCTTGCAAGCATACAGGGCTACACGACATGCCACAATGCAAAGATCACCCGCAGAGTTACTGCATGGAAAACAGATGGATAATAAACTGAACATTGCTGGATTTTTAAAAGCAAGACCTGATGCACTAAGCGAGGATGATGTGAGAAAAACTGTTGAACAGAACCAAGAAAAACATAAGGCTTTCACAGACAAATGATGGAGTGCTAAGGAATCAAAGTCTGAGTGTGGTTCCTTTGTCAGAGTAAGAAAACCTGGAATTTTACGCAAAGGGGACCATAAATTCACATCTCTTCTTAAAATCATAATGGGTATGTCTACACTAGCCCCCTAGTTCGAACTAATGTAGGCATTCAAACTTGCAAATGAAGCCCAGGATTTAAATATCCCAGGCTTCATTTGCATGTTCCTGGGCGTCGCCGTTTTTAAATCCCCCTTAGTCCGAACTCTGTGCCGGTGGCTACACGCGGCACGGAGTAGGTAGTTCGAATTAAAGATTGTGGAATGAGGTATAACGGTAGTTCATATTAGGATCTTTAATTCGAACTACCTACTCTGTGCCGCGTGTAGCCACAGGCACGGAGTTCGGACTAAGGGGGATTTAAAAATGGCGGCGCCCGGGAACATGCAAATGAAGCCCAGGATATTTAAATCCTGGGCTTCATTTGCAATTCTGCTTGCCCTAATTACCCTACCTAGCTTGAACTAACGAGCTAGTGTAGACGTACCCATAGAGAGGAAGGGACCTTACACCTATTGATTTTCTGATGGGCGGGTATGGAACGCTTCTTATCTTGCACCTGCGTATGCACCAAGAAGAGATGATACCCACACCCAGTCCGCGATGGATGAGTTCAGTGTAGTACCAACACAACAAGACACTGCACTAGAAACAGGGTTTGAGAGAGGGTCCGTCAGACCCAGATGACCACCTGTCTGGACTAGAGACTATGTTATGAAGTATTGACAGTGTAATATTTCTGCCAGCAGTACAGAGGCTTGTTCCATATTTGTTGCTGTGGTTAGAACAACAATGTTTATTTTATAATTGAGAGAGCTCGTGGCCCCATCTTCCAGCTGCTCCCCCCGCCCACGCCAGGTTCCGTCCGGTGCGCATATGGAAAAATCAGAGAATACTGGACATTGCACATGTCTGGTATTCTCTGATTTTTTTTTACCGGACCAAGAGCGCAAATACCGGACTGTCCGGTAGATACCGGCCACCTGGCCACCCTACTACTGAGGGGTGCAGCAGCTTTGTAAAGAGATTTCAGTTCTGTTGAAGTTTGTTAGCACCTTGCTTGCATGATACAACAGAGGCCTCCCTCTGTGGCTGGGCAGTGCAAGGCTCAGGGCTGAGGCCGTGGGCAGAGGCCACCAGCCCCAAGACCCCGGCTCTGCAGGATGCGTCCCGGCTCCCTCTGCCTCGGTGTCGCCGTCCCCCCGGCCAAGCTCAGGCCTTGCCCCCCCCCGGCCTGGGGCCCCTCTGGAGGGGTTGGGCAGCCTCAGCCCAGCGCAGGCCCAATCTGCCCTCAGGCAGAGTCGGGGCAGGGGCAGATCATCTGTCTCCCATGGAGATGGCTCCTTCTGGGCAGGGCGCAGGCCTCTCCCGGTCCCCCCCAGCTGGCAGGGCCACTCCCCTTCCATTCGACCTCCCTGCAGCCAGCCCCACTGCCCCCCAGGCTTGCATGGGACTGTCCCTCCATCCCCCCACCACAGCCAGCCCCAATGCCCCCCAGGCCTGCTTAGGCCTGTCCCCGCACACAGCCAGCTCCACTGCCCCCCAGCCCCACTTGGGACTGTCCCTCCACCCTCCACCTCAGCCAGTCCCATTTCCCTCCAGCCCTGCATGCTCCTGTCTGTCCTCCCCCCCCCCAGCCAGCCCCACTGCCCCCCAGCCCTGCATGTGCTTGTTTCTCCATCCCCCCACCACAGCCAGTCCCACTGCCCCCCAGCCCTGCATGGGACTGTCCTTCAATGCCAGGCTAGAGGCAGAGAGGCAAACGGAGCAGGGAAGAGATGGGGTGTGGGTAGGATGGCCAGGCATCCGGTTTTGAACCGGACAGTCCGGTATTTAAGCTTTCTCTCCGGGAAACAGATTGAGGAAATATCAGACATATAAATGTCTGGTATTTTCTAATTAGATATGTTTTATTATTATCAGGAGTATCAGTACGTAGCTGCGCACTGCGTGAGTGTGTCTACTAGCCAGGCAGTATGCAGCTACGCGGTAGGGAGGAGAGGGGCGGGGGCAGGATGGAATCCCTGGGGCCGGACTAGCCTGTGCACCCCACTGGGTCCATGAGTGGGATGGGCAACACCCCGGGATCTGTGTGCACCCGGGTCAGCCCTGCTCCCTGCTGGCCAATTCCCCCCTGGCCTGGCCTGCTTCCCCGACCCCTCCAGACCAGCCCTGATTTCTGCCAGCCGCCCCCCCCGATCTCCCCGTCCAGCCCCGCTCCCCCTGACACTCTCCCGGCCAACCCTGCTCCCCTCCTAGCCAGTCCCCCCCCAATCTCCCCCAGCCATCACTACTCCCCCCGACCACATCCCGGCCAGCCTTGCTTCCCACCAGCCAGTTCCCCCCTAACCCCTCCCTGCCAGCCCTACTTCCCGCCGGCCGGTTCTCCCGATCTCCCCGCCATCCCCACTCCCCTCCCAACTGGTCCCCCGCATCCCGTTCTGAGATCATGTGTCTGGTATTTTTTTGAAACCCATCTGGTAACCCTAGGTGTGGGCGAGTTGTTGCCAGGGCTGGGAGCTGTGGGGTGGGACGAGGCAGGAGCCAGGCCAGGCCAGAGGGCAGTGTGGTCTGGGCACTGAGAGCAGCACTGATGGGGGGCTGGTGCCAGGGCGCTGCACAGCTCCACCCTGGGTCTGCCAGCGTCAGCGGGGGAACGTTTCCAGCCCCTGAGCTGCAGCCCCACTGGGCAGGTCCCCATGGCCATGCTGGAGAGAGGGGACCCTGGCTCTGAGGGGCACCCCCCAGAGAGTACCAGGCAGGGGAGGGGAGATAACCCGACCCTGGCACTCAGGGGTAGCTGGCACTCAGGGGTAGTCCTGTTCCCTGTGGCCGGGAGCCCGGCCCTGTGGCTTGTAGTGTAAACGGCTCCGGGTTATCGGAGGGCCCAGGCGCGGGGTCCCAGCGCGACCGTTACTGTGTGAAATGCCCCTTGAGAAACCAGCCTGGCCTGGAGATGCTTATCTGCTGGGAGGCCCTGAGCCCGCGGGGCCTGAGGGTGGGGCTGGGAGAAGGCTGCAGGCGGCACCTGACAAGAACGCTCCTCAGTCCCGACCCGCAGCCCCTGCCAGCCTGTTCCTCGGGCGCCCCTCGGTCCCACCCCAACCTGCACCCCAGCCCTGGGCTCCCTGCCCCATACACAGACTCTAGGCTGTGGTCCCTGCCAGATCTCCTGGGTCTGCCACTTCCTGCTGTGACGTAGTGGGGGGCTGTCTGCTCTGTCACCCGGGGTTCCCCTGCACTGGGATGAGATTCCCACTGACTCACCCACATGTGGATCGGCCCAGACACCTAGGCCCAGCTTTAGCAGACAACAAGGCTTTTCCCAGAGGGAGAGACGAAGGAAGGGAGGCGGAGACGGACGCCTGGCTGGGGGGCAGTTTTTGGCTGGGAAACATGAAGGGAACAGACTAAGCTGAGTGCTAAAGGTTTAAGGGGTGATGGACCCCCAACCCAAGGGGTCTGAGGCATCCTGGCCCTGACTCCTGTAACCCCATCACATCTGTGCTGGGCTGTATCCTGGAGAAGCAATTAACCCCGCTCTGTTCTACTGGCTGGCGGAGTCTGTTCTGGCTCCTATGGGGGTGCAGGATCACACGTGCCTGTTCCCCCCAATGGGCCGTGTTCTTCCCCATGGACAGGCCTCCCTGGTACCTCCCGGGAAACCGGGCCAGTGCCTTTTCCCTGGGTGGGGGTGCGCAGGGCAGCACAGCCTGGCTACGTCTAGACTGGCATGATTTTACAGAAATGCTTTTAACGGAAAAGTTTCCCGTTAAATGCATTTTCAGAACAGAGCGTCTAGATTGACACAGACGCTTTTCTGCAAAAGCACTTTTTGTGGAAAAGCGTCCGTGCCAATCTAGACACGCTTTTCCGAAAAAAGCCCCGCTCGCCATTTTCGCAATCGGGGCTTTTTTGTGGAAAACAAATCTGGGCTGACTACACTGGCCCTTTTGCGCAAAAGTTTTGCGCAACGGGACTTTTGCCCAAACGGGAGCAGCATAGTATTTCCGCAAGAAGCACTGATTTCAGACAGTAGGAAGCCGGTGCTTTTGCGGAAATTCAAGCGGCCAGTGTAGACAGCTGGCAAGTTTTTCCGGAAAAGCGGCTGATTTTCCGGAAAAACTGGCCCGTCTAGACACAGCCCCTGTGTTTGAAGCAGCCACCGGGCAGCCTGGAATTTCCTGACCTCTTCCCCCCCCTCAGCTCACCCACATTTAGATCCACTCTGAGGGTGGAGAATGCATGCGCCCCCCCCCTCCGAGCAGCACAGCTGGGCTGACCTGTGTGGATGTGGCGAGGGGGGAGACGAAAGCTTCCATCAGCATTTAGGGGACCCTGCTGCCTCAGGCCCCTCCCCGATGGCCTGGATCATTGGTGCCTGTGGCTGCCCTGGCAGGGAAAAGGTGTGGGGGGTTTTACACCCGTTCTGCCTGTCCGGGCTGGTGGGTACAGTCGGTCACTGGGGTGCTTGTTGTCTCTTCCGGCACGGTTGCAGCCCACTGGTCACGGTGTATTCTTAGCACCCCCGCTAGCTGCTGTCCCAAAAGTCTCGTGCCTCTGGCTCTGTGCCAGAAGGATGGGAGCCCCTCAGCCCGCCAAGTCCAGTGGGGGAACAGAGATGCCTGCTGCTCAGAAACGTGTTATCCACGGTCACCGATGGGGGGGGGGAGCCACCGGGCCCTGCACCCTCATCTGCAGCCAAAGGTGGCTGTCAGCCAACAGGTGCAACAGAAGGTTTATTGGTTCAGGGACCCAGCGTAGCACAGACTTGTCAGCACGGGAACCAGCAGCAGCCAGCACCATCCATCTTGGGGTGAGGAGGGCCCAACGCCAGGGTCCTGCCACCCTCATCTCTGCACCCCAAGCCAGCCAGACTCACTCACGCACCCCAGCAGCCCAGCTCTGTCTGCAGCCAGCCCCGCCTCCAGCCTTTGTCCTGCTTCTGGGCAAAAGGTGCCACCAGGTCACACCCCCCTCCCAGGCTCAGGTTACCTTGAGACAGGGCCATAGTGACCCTGCTGGCTTGGGCAGCCTCCCTCAGTGAGTCACACCCGGAATTCCCATCCCCTCCTAGATAGCGGTGCAGTGCCCAGGGAAACTGAGGCACACACAGGGGGTTACCACAGGATAGTAGAACTCACATGCAACATAACAAAGCGAATAGAGTGAGCAGCAGCCTCACTTTGTCACATCCACACTTCTGCCTTTCGCCGCATTCTCCCCACACGCAGCCCCACTGATGTCCCTACGCCTCTCCCAACAGCCTCGGCTAGTCCTGAGCTCCCCCCAAACCCATCCCTCACACCCTCCAGTTCCCCTGAATCCTCACCAGTAGCCCTGTTTGTACAGCCCCATGCCAGGTCGGTTCACCACTCACATCTTAGCAGAAGGCAGGCGGTTGTCAGTCTTTGAGAATCTAAACTCTAAAGCTTTGGTCACAGGAAGAAAGGAAAATGCAGGACAATGTAGCACTTTAAAGACTAACAAGATGGTTTATTAGATGATGAGCTTTCGTGGGCCAGACCCACTTCCTCAGATCAAATAGTGGAAGAAAATAGTAAGAAAGGGTGAGAGTGACAGTTGTTAATGGAATCAAATTCCCCCAACAATTGCACCGTTCTTGGATCTGGCTTGCAGCAGGGATGGGACAAACCACTTCCGTCAAGTCTTTGATGCCCATCCCTAGGTGGGGAGCCCGTACCATGCACCGAGTGTGCCCGGTCTCAGCACTGCGTCCGTGGGCGCGCTCCAAGTCTGCCTGTTTTCAGCTTTGCACCAAACAGGCAGCACTTAGCTATGGCCCATTGATACCTGCTGGGATTTGGTCCATTGACTAGAGGGTGCTTGGTCCTGCCAGGAGGGTAGAGGATGGGACCTGATGAGCCCTCAAGGTCCCTTCCAGCTCTAGGAGTCCAGGATTCTGTGATTCCAGTAGAGTTCGGACTGGTTGTCCCCGGCTGGGATCCGGACCATTGACCCGAGTTGGGATCGGGCCCATTGGCACCCTCCAGAGCTCCCCCTGCTCCCCACACCCCCTGCAGTGAGCAGCTGCCTGTGACAGGTTTGCACAGCAGCCTAGGCCAGGGGGCTGTGGCTTGGCGGGGGAGGGGAACAGGCAAGGTTGAGGGGCTCTGTGTGGAGGGTGGAGAAGGAGAAAGACCCCCCCCCCCGAGTCATCAAGCTGCCAGAGCCCACCCAGGTGGGGGATGGGCACGGAGGGGGATCCCACAGAGGTCGGGTTGGTAGCCAGGTGATGCAGCCACACCACCTGCACGGCACCCAAGTGCCCAGCAGGGGGCAGGTGGATGCTCAGGGCGGCCGTGTGGCCTAGTGGAGGAAGCTGTGACCGGGGCAGGGACAGGCTGTCCCACGGCCCCCCTGGGTGACTTTGGCCATGTCCCATCATGCTCTAGGCCTGAGGGTAACAGCGCAAAGTACTTTCTCCCTGCACTGGCGGGAATTTCTGCCACGCCCTGGCCAGAGCAGGGGGGTCTGTCCCCATCCCGCCATCGCTCCGGCTCGCCAGAGACCTGAGGCTGATTGAATGTGCTGCACGGGATGGGTCCAGCCACCCACCAGACGACTGGCGCTCGGCTCTGACTGCCAGGGAATCCCGTGGCAGTCAGCCTGGCTTTGCCCACCGAGATCAGAGCCCCCGCTGCACCCGGTGCTGCACAGAGCAAACAAGGGACAGCCCCTGCCCAAGGAGTTCACAGGCTGTACAGAGAACAGTGGGCAGGGGAAACTGAGGCACAGAACTGGGCTATGACTGTCTTGCTGTCCCGACTCCCACCTGCTGTCCTGCCCACTGGGCCAGCTAAACCCATCGTAACCAACACACTGGGGGTATGTCTACACTACAGCGCTAATTCCAACTAACTTAGTTCGAATTAGTTAATTTGAACTAAGCTAATTCGAATTAGCGCAGCTAGACTTAAAAACTAGTTCGAATTAGCGTTTTGCTAATTTGAACTAGCATGTCCACACAGAGTGGACCCTGAACCGGGGTTAAGGCTGGCCGGAAGCAGTGCCGGCAGGGCATCAGATTAGGACTTAAAGCGTGGAGCTGCTGTCTCAGGCTAGCCGAGGGCTGTGCTTAAAGGGACCCGACCCCCACCCCGGACAGACAGTTCTCAGGGTTCCCCGCTTGCAAAGCAGTCCTGGCTTGGAGTGCCCTGAGTGCCCACATGGGGGCAGAGGGCAGCTGCAGGGGGCATCAGAGACAGCTGTGGGGGGCACTATGGGGAGTGGGGGGGTGCCTATTGTTACCCCAGAGCTCAGCACTGGCCAGATCCTGCCCCCCAGGCTGTGGGTCCCAGTGCCCCTGCTCACCGCAGGCAGGGCAGGGCCATGTGACAGGGCCTGCCTGGTCGCCCCTCAGGAGCCCCAGCCCCATAGTGCACTGGCCCATGGCAGTGTGTGTGTGGGGGGGTCCCTTGCTCTGAGGGGCACCCCCCAGTGAGTATCTGGCAGGAGAGGAGAGAGGACCCTGACCCTGGCACCCGGGGGGGGGGGGGCTGCCTTTAGCCCTGCTGGGAGCTGTCCTGTTCCCTGCGGCCAGGCACCCGGCCCTGCGGTGTAACAGTCCCAGATTATCGGGGTCCCAGCGCGGCCGTTACTGTGTCAATCCCCTTGTGAAAGCGGCCCGGCCGGCGGGGAGATGCTTATCTGCAGGGAACCTGCAGCCTGGGCTGGGGTGGGATGGGGGAATGAGTGTGTGGGGAGGGGAGAGCAGGGCCATGTGATTGACAGCAGCGCTCCGCAGTCCTGACTCGCAGCCCCGTGCGCGGCTGCCCAGCACCAGGCAGGGGCCTGTCCCTCTGACCAAGGTGGCGCTGCCCCTGCTGGGGGAGTTTCCCAGCTGGGGTTTGGGTTGCCAGATGGTTTAACCAAAAATACCGAATATCCCCCACCCCACCCCCCGAAGAAAAACACCCGGGAAAAAATTCTTTTGAGGAAAAAAAGAAGGGGGAGACCAAAGTTGTTAAGCAAAAAAAAAAAAAAAATACAGAACGTTTTGGGTGTCTGGTATTTTCTGAATTATTTTACTGTACAGGAGGCAAAAAATCCCAGACTGTCCCCGTCAGTACCGGACACCTGACAACCCCAGCTGGGGTCAAGGGGCAGATCCCGGCTGGTGTCAATCGGCCGTAGCTCCGTGCGGGATGGAGAGGTGGGGGGGAATGGGGCAGACCCCAGCTGGTGTAAAGCGTCGGTGCCTCTTACCAGTGGGGTGGGTCCCGCTGCGTTGCCGTGTTGGGTGGGACGCTCCCCCCAGACCTGGGCACCCGGCAATGGGGCAGAGGCCCTGCTGGGGCCGGTCCCTGAGCAGCTCCAGGTCAGGTCTGGGGGCTGTGGGGCTGAGGCCAGAAGGGCCCGTTTGGAGCATCCGCTTCAGGCCCCATCGTCAGCCAGGGAAGGGCCCCGGCCACTGCTCCGCCCTCCCCCAGTGTCAGAACCCCCAGGAGTGAGATCCCAGGGTCCCACCTGGCTCACACAATGCCCCTCGATCCTTCCCACCCCACGGCCATCCTAGCCCAGTCAGCACCTCCAGCCCACCTGTTCCTGCTGGGACACACCCCCTGCCATGCGCCCTGAGCTGCACCCAGCTGAGCCAGGCCCCTCTCTCCCGACCCCCAGCCCCCCTAGCCCATCCCTGAACTCCCCTGACCTCAGCTCTGGGGGGCCCCTCTCTCCCGACCCCCAGCACCTGCTCTCCCTGCCTTACACCTCTTCCCGGGACCAGGCTGGCGGCTCCCGGGAGCCTCCCCAGGACCGCAAGAGACGGGCACCCGCCTGGGCTAGTGCGGACATCGTGGACCTAGTCCACTACCTCCGCCCTAGGCACAGGAAAGTGGCCGTCTAGGGCAGGATAGCTGCCAGCCTGGCCACCCAGGAGCAGGTGTGCATGAAAATCAAGGTGGTCCACTGAGACCCCCGACCCTGAGCCCTCAGCTTACAATGGCCGTCCTGGGTCAGACCAAAGGTCCATCTAGCCCAGTAACCTGTCTGCCGACAGCGGCCACCCCTAGAGACCCTGGAGGGGATGGACCGAAGACAGTGACCAAGCCATTTGTCTCGTGCCATCCCTCTCCAGCCTTCCACAAACTTTGGGCAGGGACACCACTCCTACCCCCTGGCTAATACTACTCCATGGACCCAACCTCCATGACTTGATCTCACTTCTCTTTAAACTCTTTGCTTTGTGAAGAACAACTTTCTGATACTAGTTTGAAGCCTGCTACCCATTCCTTTCCTTTGGTGTCCTCTAGTCCTTCTATTATGGGAACTAATGAAGAACTTTTCTGTATGCACCCTCTCCACCCCACTCATACTTTTATAGACCTCTATCCTGTCCCCCCTCCGTCTCCTCTTTTCTAAGCTGAAAAGTCCCAGTCTCTTTAGCCTCTCTTCATATGGGACCTGTTCCAAACCCCTCATCATTGTACTTGCCCTTCCCTCTCCCACCCTCTCTCTTCCCCTCTCACACCTCCTTTTCCCAGTCTCCCCCAGTTTTGTTCAATAAAGAGAGATTCTATTTTTGAACACAATTGTCCTTTATTTTGTACATCAGGAAGGGGGGCTAGGGAAGGGTACGTGGAAGGAGGTGAGGGAGGAATGGGGTACGAGCCCCCGATGGGGAGGACTGGGCTGGCTCTGCGGGCTTCTGGGGGTGGAAGCTCTCCTGCAGCCACCCAATTGCCCCCTCTCCCCAGATGGCAGCCTGCGGCAAGTGCAGCCGGGCTGATGGCCGAGTGATGTGATGTGCCCAGTGGGTACTCTGGGCAATGCAAGCCAGGACTGCTTTGCAAGCGGGGAACCCCTGAGAACTGTCTGTCCGGGGTGGGGGTCGGGACCCTTTAAGCGCAGCCCTCGGCTAGCCTGAGACAGCAGCTCCACGCTCTAAGTCCTCCTCTGATGCCCTGCCGGCACTGCTTCCGGCCATCCTTAACCCTGGTTCAGGGTCCACTCTGTGTGGACATGCTAGTTCGAATTAGCAAAACACTAATTCGAACTAGTTTTTTAGTCTGGATGCGTTAGTTCGAATTAGCGCTGTAGTGTAGACGTACCCTAGGTCAGGGGAGGGGAACCTCAGGCCTGGGAGCCGGATGCAGCCCCTGGCTGCCTGCATCAGGCCCCAAGCTCAGGGCTCTCCCCTGACGTTGGGGAACCCACGCTGGCACCCCAGGCCCCCCCCCACTGCCCCACCGCAGGGGTGGAGGACACAGAATGTACCAGGCTGGGCTCCGCTAGGCTCTGGTGTGGGAGGGGAGCGCGGGGAGTGTCTTTCTCCTTAGCTGGGGGCCACATCAGTGAGGGGAGGGGTCAGCAGCCCCCAGCACATAAAAGGTTCCCAGCCCTGGTCTATGGGGAGTTGGATGCCCCATCATGGCCACTAGGGGGCGACAGAAAGCAGCCAGTGGGTCAGAACCCAGGCTGGGGGTGGGGGTGCTGTGAGCCATGGGAGGTGGGGGTGGAGGCACAAGGAGCTGGGAGCTGATAGCAGCTCTTTCCCCACCCTCCCAGCTTCCTGCCACAGCTCAGTATAAGGGGCTGGGAGGGCTGGAGGGGAAGTCAGAGATGAGAGGTGTAGGAGAGCCGGGCGTTTCTCAGTTTGGTCTCGGTGAGGATGGTGGGGGGGCCCAGGCTGGGGGTCAGTGTGGGCTCCATGGGGGATGGTGGGGGGGCTCAGGCTGGGGGTCAGTGTGGGCTCCATGGGGAATGGTGGGGGGGCCCAGGCTGGGGGTCAGTGTGGGCTCCATGGGAGATGGCGGGGGGCCCAGGCTGGGGGTCAGTGTGGGCTCCATGAGGGATGGACGGGGGCCCAGGCTGGGGGTCAGTGTGGGCTCCATGGGGGATGGTGGGGGGGCCCAGGCTGGGGGTCAGTGTGGGCTCCATGGGAGATGGCGGGGGGCCCAGGCTGGGGGTCAGTGTGGGCTCCATGAGGGATGGACGGGGGCCCAGGCTGGGGGTCAGTGTGGGCTCCATGGGGAATGGTGGGGGGGCCCAGGCTGGGGGTCAGTGTGGGCTCCATGGGAGATGGCGGGGGGCCCAGGCTGGGGGTCAGTGTGGGCTCCATGAGGGATGGACGGGGGCCCAGGCTGGGGGTCAGTGTGGGCTCCATGGGGGATGGTGGGGGGGCCCAGGCTGGGGGTCAGTGTGGGCTCCATGGGAGATGGCGGGGGGCCCAGGCTGGGGGTCAGTGTGGGCTCCATGGGGGATGGATGGGGGCCCAGGCTGGGGGTCAGTGTGGGCTCCATGGGGGATGGACAGGGGCTCAGGCTGGGGGTCAGTGTGGGCTCCATGGGGGATGGATGGGGGCCCAGGCTGGGGGTCAGTGTGGACTCCATGGGGGATGGACAGGGGCTCAGGCTGGGGGTCAGTGTGGGCTCCATGGGGGATGGATGGGGTCCCAGGCTGGGGGTCAGTGCGGGCTCCATGGGGGATGGATGGGGGCCCAGGCTGGGGGTCAGTGTGGACTCCATGGGGGATGGACAGGGGCTCAGGCTGGGGGTCAGTGTGGGCTCCATGGGGGATGGATGGGGTCCCAGGCTGGGGGTCAGTGTGGGCTCCATGGGGGCGGCACTGGACAGTGAGGGGCTGTCCGTGGGGAGTTGTCTGTCTCATGGTGTCTCCCCCCAGGTCTGCCCGAGATGAGCCTGTTTCTGGTGATCGTCCTGCTGGGAGCCGTGGCCGGGGGACCTCTCTGTAAGTGGAGCCCCTCCCCCGGCCCGGCCACTTTCCCCAGTGGGGACCCCCTAGAGGAGGCTACTACATGGGCCCCATGGACCGAGCATGGGCCTTACATCCCCAGACGTCTCCCTGAGCCCTGCTGGTCCCTGGGGCCCCCTGACCCCAAGCCTGGCTCTGTCCTGGCACCTGGGTCCCCATCCCCCACTGGCCCCAGCCAAGCCTGTCTCAGCCCCAGCGCACGCGCCCCAGCCCCTGATGTTTTACCTGCTGGTCCCCGCAGCCACTAGGGCATCTCCCCTCCCCCGCCCAGCTGTTGGCCGTCTGGGGTGCCCCATGGGGCTGGAAGGGCCCATTGGCCTCTCTCTGCCCCCAGCCCAGAGGGCCCCGGAGCTGGAGGGACCAGACGAGCAGGGCAGCTCCGCTCTGCAGGAGGAGCCCGTGGGGTCGGCGCCGTGCCAGGGGGAAGAACGGGGCTTCGGGGCGAGAGGCGCTAAGCCCCCCCGTTACAAGCTAGAGAACACCCTCACCCCAATGGCCGCTAGTCTGCACCTGATCCCCATTTCTTCCTCTTGCTCCTCTGCCGTTCATTGCACCTCTCTGTCCTCTTCCTTTCCCATGCCACTGTACACCAGGCCCCTTTTCCCCTGGTTCCCCTCGGAGATCCGGGGGCCTGTTGTTGGTAAAAGTTACTGTCTCTACAGGCTCCAGGCTCCTCTCCTTATTTCCTTTTCCTGCCTGTCCGTGTGTGTCCCGAAACACTGTTGCTGCTTGAAAAATATTCTGCTTTAAGTCCGGGTATCCCCTACCTGGATCGATGGGTCCCAAACTCACTTTCATCGTTGAATTCAAGCCATCGAGCAGGGCAGTCTTAAAAGCCAATGTACCGAAATCAGGGGCAGTTCCTCGATCCACTGGCACAACCCCAGATGCCATGGCCAAAATCTTCTTCTTCATCACATACAGGCCCCGCGTCGGGCCTGGGGAACGTTATCGATCCCCCCGCACTGAGAGACAAGGGGCTCTGCGTCGGGCCTGGGGAACGTTATCAACACCCCCTCAGTGAGAGACAGCAGCGGGAGGGGGGTGGCCAACGCTGGTTTTGGGGAACGTTATCAACCCCCTACAGTGAGAGGCGGCGGCAGCTTTGGGCCGGGCCTGGGGAACATTATCGACACCTCACTCCTGTGTTGTTCAAAACCTGATTCTCCCACCCAGGTGAACATCGGCCTCAACATCGTCATCCTGCTGGCCTTTGTCAGCCCGCTGGTGGTGCTGTGGGAGTGCCGGCGCCGGGCGAAGGAGCAGGACGAGCCACGCGCGGACCCATCCCCTCCGGCCCTGCACAAGGCTGGGGTGGAATCCTCCATCTGACCCCCCCTCCCATGGATCTGGGGGGGCTGTTCCCCCCACCAAAAGGGAACAAGGAAAGGGAATTAGGGCTGATCCCGGCCCCTCCCTCCACCCAGGATTGGCACTGCCAGCTCCAGCCAAACGCTGGCTGCGGTGCAGGGTCACGTTGGGCCCTTTGGTCCAGAGACTTGATTTTCTCGGTGTTTGTAGAGCCGGGTGGGTATAAATCCCTCCGTGCTCCGAGGTGCCTGGGGGCAGCGCTGGGGGGTATTTCAGGCCCCTCTCTTGGCAGGCTGCCTTCTAGCGCCCCCGGTTTCTTCTTTTTTATGACCGCGATTTTGTAGCTTTGTTGTAGCAGCGAAGGAGCCGGATGCTCCGGCGCCTTTATCCTGGAAATCGCATAAATGCTAACGCGGCGCTAACCCAGCTCTGCACGGCGCCCGTGGGACAGGTCGCCCCCAGCCCGTGCTGCCCACTTTGTGCCCATCTGTCTGACCCCCGGAAAACTCCCCCAGTGCTGGGGAACCCACCAAGCCCGGAAGGAGG
This sequence comes from Pelodiscus sinensis, assembly GCF_049634645.1. NCBI lineage: Eukaryota > Metazoa > Chordata > Testudines > Trionychidae > Pelodiscus > Pelodiscus sinensis. The sequence continues at coordinate 128,316,480 of NC_134714.1, read as the reverse complement.
AACCCAGGGTCCTGCTAAAATCGTGCCCCCTATTCCGGGTGGGGATCTGGTGGGCTCTGGTGCCCACCCCTGCTCGACTGCAGAGGCATCTCCTCCCACGACAAGCCCCCTCAAAGCCGCTCTCAGGGGAGCAAAATAGCTGATGCCTCCTGATAGCAGCCTACAGCATGGGCTGCAGCCCCCTGCTCCCTTCTGGGCCCGGCCTCTCTGAGCCCTTTGCTTGCTGGGGGGAGACCCCAGAACTGGACACGGTCCCCGAGCAGCACTAACTCCCCCTTCTGCCCCAGGTGGAGTAACCCCAGCCTCTCTCCCCACCCCGGCCACCCCCTCCCACTCCAGACTCCTGCCCCAGGAGGGCAAAGCCCCAGCCTCTCTCCCAGTCCCGGCCCCCCCTCCCACCCAGCCCAGCCCCAGCAGGAAGGAGCGAGGCCAGGGGTGCTGAAAGAAAAGCTGTTTTATTGCAGGGAGTCACAGGCCATGACCAAGAGTGGGGGCCAGGGGCTGCCTCCCCCTGGGGAGCTGTGGGGGGCTGGGAGGGGAGCCGACTCCAGGGAGCAGGGGTGGCAGGGTGGAGCAGGGAGGCCCAGGCCAGCAGAGCGATGGGGGCAGGGTGACCCAATGGCAGGAGCATCCCCCTCAGTATTTGCAGACAAAGGGCAGGCGATTTCCGCACTTGAGGCATCTCCACTGACCATCTGGAAGAGAAGGGGGGGGTCAGTTCCCGCCAGGCTGGCACCTGGAACCCCCCCCGGTCCCGCCCCTGATCATCTTCATAGGAATGGCCAGACTGGGTCAGACCAAAGGTCCATCTACCCCAGTGTCCTGTCTGCTGACAGTGGCCAATGCCAGATACCCCAGAGGGAGGGATCACAACAGGGAATCATCACGTGATCCCTGCCCTGTCACCCATTGCCAGACTCTGACACAGAGGCGAGGGTCACCATCTCTACCCATCCTGGCTAACACCCATTGAGGGAGCTAACCTCCATGAATCTGTCTCACTCTTCTTTGAACCCTGTTAAAGTTCCAGCCTTCACTGCATCCTGTGGCAAGGAGTTCCACAGGTTGACAGTGCGCTGCCTGAATAAAAACTTCCTTTTGTTTGTTTTAAACCCGCAGCCAATTATTTTCATTTGTGACCCCTAGTTCTTATCTTGTGGCAATAAGTAAAAACTGTTCCTTATTCACTTTCTCCACACCACTCATGATTTTATAGATCTCTCGCGTATCCTTCCTTAGTCTCTTTTCTAAACTGAAAAGGCCAAGTCCCCAGATCCCTATGGCCCAGACGCCCGGTTCCCCTACCCCAGGACTCTTCTTCCCCAAGCAGTGATGAGATCCCCATCTCCACCCTGCTCCCCCCCAGTGCCTGGGGTGACTCACTTGCGGTGCACATGGACACACAACGTGTCCTAAAGCTAGCGGGGTACCCTGGGGCCCAGTTGGAGTAGTTCCAGATGCTGTGGTCCATCCAGTGGGTGCGCTTAAAGAACACCTGGAGGGGGGAGGCACAGTTGAACTGGGGTAGGCTCAATGCTGTCTCATCTTCAGGGCGCCCTGGGGAAACCCCCCTTCCTTGAGGGCCGGGGCCTTCGCACCCAGGAGCTACCATGGCCCTGGAGCCACACGGGGGTGGGGGTCTCAGTGAGGGGCTCTGGTTTGGTGGCCAGACCCCAGAGCAGGGTGCCCCTGGCATTTGCTGGCCCTAGTCTCTGCCTTGTTCCCCATCCTAGGCAACTGAAGGTCAATGGGCCCCAAGGAAACGACCAGCCAGACGGGGCAGCTGGGACCCACGGCTGAGCCGGCTGAGCCATCCAGGGCTGCCTCTCAGGGAGCAAGCGGGGACGGCCGGGGGCCGGGAGCTCTGGCTGGGATGCACTGAACTGCCGTGGGGGCTGGATCCTCCAGCCCATGTTGCAGGCCCAGGCGGGATACGGGGGAGACTGGGGCAGCGGGGCTGGACCTCTCCTTACCCCTTTGGAGGCTTTCCCGCCGAGCCACACGTCCCTGCGGTTGGTGCGGGCGCGAACTGTGCGGTGCAGTTGCTGGTTGACTGCATGGCTGTGGATGGAGGCCAAGCGGCCGTGGTAGCAGTGGGAGCACAGATGCTGTGGGGAGAGGTGAGAGGGCAGCCAGGGACCCGGACACAATCACGTCCACCAGCCAGTGCCCCTATACCCCCTCCTGCCCTTATGCCCCTCCACTGCCCCATGTACCAGCCACTGTCCCTACAGTCCCCACAGCCCTCCCATTGCCTCCATGCCCCCTGCCCCATGCCCGCAATCCCCCATGCCATCAACTCTCCCTACACCAACCCTGCTCCCCCTCCAATGCCTTCACTGCCCCATGCTCCCTCCGCTGCCTCTCTGGGCCTCCCAACCCACCTCCTGACCCATCTGTGAGTCCCCCACCCACCTGCCTCCTGCTCCACTCACCTGGGCACTATTAAAGGTCTGGGAACGGCTCACAAACACATAGGAGTAGTTGTGGCCCCCAGTGCCTGGCACGACCATCCGGAAGGTCTCGCTCTCCTTGGGGCAGGGTGTCTTTGGCTCCCCAGACTCCTCCTCACCCTCTTCATCCGGGATCTCCTGCTCCAGGGCACCCGCATCTGGGGAGGTGGACACACCAGTGAACCCTTCCAGCCGCAAGACAGAGCCCAGCCCTTGAGCAATCCATGGATGCAGGGGGCTGGGAGGGGCCAGGGGACCCTGGTGTCCGGGCTGCTGAGGGTGGGGGAGTCATTGGGAGGTTAGGGGATGCTGGGGTCCGGGATGGAGAAGTTTGTGGGAGATTGTGGGGCCAGGGAACCCAGGTGGCCAGCCCAGAGTGGGGCTGTGGGTCGGTGAGAGCACAGATCTGGGGGTACTGGAGCCCTGTCCTGTCCTTGCTGGGGTCTGACCCAACCCAAGCAGGGTGTGCGGGAGGGGAGGTTCCCATTGGGGAGATGGCCTATAGATCAGACACCCCCCGGGGTGGGGGAAAGGCTGTAACCACAGGGACTTGGGCCCCAGAACTCACCCAGCTGGTGAGCAGAGACGGCCCCTAGCAGGGCAAGTGCCAGGACCAGGGACAGCTTCATCTTGGGTGGAGCTGGGGGGTGAAGTGCTGTGAGACACAGATTGACCCCCCCAAATTCCTCCCTCCCCCTCCGCGCCCAGACTGACCGCTCTGCTTAGAACCCCACCGCCCGGCACTGCACCTGCCCTGTACCACAGGCACCAGCAGTATGGGCACCCACTGGCTATGGAGAGAGACTGTCAGGGCATGTCTACACTACAAAGTTAATTCGAACTAACAGCCATTAGTTCGAATTAACTTTGAGAGGCGCTACACATACAAACCGCTAGTTTGAACTTAATTTGAACTAGGTAAACCTCATTCTACGAGGACTAACGCCTAGTTTGAATTAAGTAGTTCGAATTAAGGGCTGTGTAGCCCCTTAATTCGAACTAGTGGGAGGCTAGCCCTCCCCAGCTTTCCCTGGTGGCCACTCTGGGAAAACTCGTCTGCCCCCCTCCAAGCCCCGGAGCCCTTAAAGGGGCACGATCTGGCTACGGTGCCCGTGCCAGGTGCAAGCCTGCCAGCACCCAGCCAGCAGACCCTGCACCTGGCACGGCTCGAGCCAGCCACCCGCTGCCACCCAGCCCTCCACCTTTTCCCGGGACCAGGCTGGCAGCTCCCACCCAAGATCCTGCCCGGGGCCGCAAGAGGCGGGCGCCTGTCTGGTCTAGTGCAGAGATCGTGGACCTCATCCAGGTTTGCGGGGAGGCCTCCAACATCCACGACCTCCGCACTAGGCACAGGAAAGTAGCTGTCTAAGGCCACATGCGAGCCCCGGAGCAGGTTTCCATGAAAATCAAGGTGGTCCAGTGAGACCTCCGACCCTGAGCCCTGAGCTTAGAACATAAGAACATAAGAATGGCCGTACTGGGTCAGACCAAAGGTCCATCTAGCCCAGTAGCCTGTCTGCCGACAGCGGCCAACACCAGCTACCCCGGAGGAGATGGACCGAAGACACTGAGCAAGCCATTTGTCTCATGCCATCCATCTCCGGCCTTCCACAAACAGAGACCAGGGACACCATTCCTACCCCCTGGCTAATACCACTCCATGGACCCAACCTCCATGACTTTATCTAACTTCTCTTTAAACTCTGTTATAGTCCTAGCCTTTGCAGCTTCCTGCGGCAAGGAGTTCCACAGGTTGACTATTTGCTTTGTGAAGAAGAACTTTCTGTTATTAGTTTGAAGCCTGCTACCCATTCATTTCATCTGGTGTCCTCTAGTCCTTATATTATGGGAACTAATGAAGAACTTTTCTTTATGCACCCTCTCCACACCACTTATGCTTTTATTGACCTCTATCATATCCCCCCTCAGTCTCCTCTTTTCTAAACTGTAAAGTCCCAGTCACTTTAGCCTCTCTTCATATGGGACCTGTTCCAAACCCCTGATCATTTTAGTTGCCCTTTTCGGAACCCTTTCCAAGGCCAAAATATCTTTTCTGGGGTGAGGAGATCACATCTGTACACAGTACTGAAGATATGGGCGTACCATAGATTGATACTTTCCCTCCTCCTTCTTCTCCTGGCTTCCCCCTTCCAGCTCCCGCCTCCCAGGTTTCCCCCTCCCCTCTCCCACCCTCTCTCTTTCCCTCTCCCACCTCCTTTTCCCAGTCTCCCCAGAGGTTATCTCCCCCCCCCCCAGTTTTGTTCAATAAAGAGAGTTTCTATTTTTGAACACGTGTCCTTTATTTTTTACATCAGAAAGGGGGGCTAGAGAGGGGTAAGTGGAAGGAGGTGAGGGAGGAATGGGGTACGAGCCCCCAATGCGGGACTGGGGTGGCTCTGCGGGCTCCTCAGGGTGGAAACTCTCCTGCAGCCTCCCGATTGACCACCCTGGATGGCAGCCTGCAGCAAGTGCAGCCGGGCTGATGGCCGAGTGCTGTGATGTGCCGAGTGTGGGCACTCAGGGCACTCCAAGCCAGGACTGCTTGGGTCAGGGTCCCTTTAAGCACAGCCCTGAGCTAGCCTGAGAAAGCAGCTCCACCCTCTAAGTTCTAACCTGATGCCCTGCCGGCACTGCTTCCGGCCAGCCTTAACTTCGGTTCAGGGTCCACTCAATGTGGACATGGTAGTTCAAATGAGCAAAATGCTAATTCCAACTAGTTTTTAGGTCTAGATGCACTAGTTCGAATTAGCTTAGTTCGAATCAACTAATTCGAATTAAGTTAGTTCGAATTAGTGCTGTAGTGTAGACATACCCTGAGGGAGAACAGCATGGATCGTTAGCCTGTGCAACTCCCTGCAACATGATAAAGAAACCAAGTGCACTGAGCAATACCAGTGCACTTGGTTCTTATATCCTGTGGCGGGGAGTTCCACAGGCATCAAGGCAGCTTCAGGGGCTAAGAATGAGGCCTCACGAGCTCAGCCTGAAGGGCAGGAGCTGAGCAGGCCCTGGGGTCAGGCTGGGATTTTCCCCAGTCACAGAGAGATGAATTATGGGAGTCACCTCCCCAGGGCATCTAGTGCTGGCTCCTGAGAGCCAGGCCCTGCTGAGTGACCATCCTGCCCTGGGGCTGGTCCCCGTCTCTTCTCCCCACAGCCCCTGGGGCCACCCAGAGACCCCGCTCACCTCTGTGACAGCCACCAGTCCGGGGAGCTCTGCCTGGTCCAGCCGTGCCAGCCCCTTATACTGGGCTGGAGCAGGAAGCTGGCGATGGGGGAAGAGCCCAGCTCCCAGCCCCTTGTGCTCCCCCCTCCTTGCCCCCCACAGCTTGTGACACCCACCCTGGGCTGTGCCCCCCCCAGCTGCCTCATGTTGCCCCCTAGTGGCCATCAGGGGAGTTCACAAATCAGCTGTTTCCCCCGCCCCCCTGCCCATCCCAGCCCCGCTCTCAGGCTGCAGGTTCCTTGCAGATAAGCATCTCCCTTTCACAAGGGGATTGACGCAGTTACGGCTGCGCTGGGACCCGATAACCCGGGGCCGTTACACCGCAGGGCCTGGCCACAGGGAACGGGGCAGCCCCCAGCGGGGCTAGTGCCAGCTCCCCCTGAGTGCTGGGGTCCTCTCCCCTCCCCTGCCGGGTACTCACTGGGGGGTGCCCCTCTGAGCCAGACACACACCCCCCCCCCACTGCCAGGGTCCAGTGCACACCCCCCCCCACTGCCAGGGTCCAGTGCAGGGTTCACTGCGCCAGCCTGCCCCGAATCTCCCCAGCCTCCTCTCCAGCCATCTGGGCCGGGCTGTGGCTGAGACCTGGAGCCCTCGCATCTCGCAGGCCCGCTCCCAGGGAATGGGGTCGGCTCCCTGCCCCCGGGGAGAGGGGTTGCGCCATTGGGAGACACACAGGGCAGGGGGACTGGGGCAGCTGAGAGGCCTCCCTCTCTGGCTGGGCAGTGCCAGGCTCAGGGCTGAGGCCGTGGGCAGAGGCCACCAGCCCCAAGACTCCGGCTCTGCGGGATGCGTCCCGGCTCCCTCTGCCTCGGTGTCGCCGTCCCCCAGGCCAAGCTCAGGCCTTGCCCCCCCCCGGCCTGGGGCCCCTCTGGAGGGATTGGGCGGCCTCAGCCCAGCGCAGGCCCAGTTCAGGCAGAGCCGGGGCAGGGGCAGATCATCTGTCTCCCATGGAGACGGCCCCTTCTGGGCAGGGTGCAGGCCTCTCCCGGTCCCCCCCGGCTGGCAGGGCCGCTCCCCTTCCACTCGACCTTTCCATGGGAAGCATCAATGCCCCCCAGGCCTGCATGGGCCTGTCCCCCCACACACATGCCCCACTGCCCCCCAGCCCTGCATGGGACTGTCCCTCCATCCCCCCCCCGCCCACAGCCAGCCCCTCTGCCCCCCAGTTCTGCATGGATGTGAGCCCCTCAGCACCCAGCGAGTGGCTGCGCCAAGTCCAGTGGGGGAACGGAGATGCCCGCTGCTCAGAAACGTGTTATCCACGGTCACCGATGGGTGGGGTGCCACCGGGCCCTGCACCCCCATCCGCAGCCAGAGGTGGCTCTCAGCCAACGGGTGCAACAGAAGGTTTATTGGTTCAGGGACACAGCGTAGCAGAGACGGGTCAGCACGGGAACCAGCAGCAGCTGGCACCATCCATCTTGGAGAGAGGGGGGGATCAGAACCCGGGCTGGACGGAGGCATGGGCGAGCCGGGCAGCTGCCCAGGGTGCCAATCGATAGGGGGCGCCTGATGGCAGCTGTGAGGGGCGTGCGGCATCCCACTATAGCTGCCCTCAGGAGCCGGGTGCCCGGCTCCCGCAGCACCGGCCCACGCACATCCCCGCGGCGCCGGGCAGCAGCGCCCTTCCCCCAACGGCTGTGGGGCCCTGCGCAGCCCGGCGTGCGCCAGCAGCGCTAACCAGGCCAGGCTTGGCAGTGCATGCGCCATGCGCCCAGGGGCAGGCCCCAGGCTGCGCGCCAGTGGCCGTTACCGGCCCGTAAATGCACCAAGTGCCCCGGGGAGCGGGCCTGCGCCCCATAGGCGGGCCCGTGCATGCGCCCTGCGCCAGGGGGCAGCGCCACGCGCCCGGGCCCAGGGCACCTAAAGGGCTCGGGCCGGCCCTGATCAGAACCCACAGTCCTGCCCCCCATCTCTGCACCCCAAGCCAGCCAGACTCAATCACACGCCCCAGCAGCCCAGCTCTGTCTGATGGCAACCCCACCTCCAGCCTTTGTCCCGCTTCTGGGCAAAAGGTGTCATGAGCCTGGGCCATAGTGACACTGCTGGCTGGGGCAGCCTCCCTCGGTGAGTCACACCCCGAATTCCCATCCCCACCTGGACAGCCTGGCTTTGCCCACCGAGACCAGAGCCCCCGCGGTGCCGGGTGCTGCAGAGAGCAAGCAAGAGACAGCCCGGCCCAAGGAGTTCACAGGATGAACAGAGAACGGTGGGCAGGGGAAACTGAGACATGGAACTGGGCTATGACTGTCTCATGATCCCACTGCAGCCAGGCGAAGAACCCAGGTGACCCGACTCCCGCCTGCTGTCCTGCCCACTGGGCAGCTAAACCCATCGTCACCTCCCCACTGAGCGATTCTCCCAGGATGCACCTGGCCAAGGCCCGGCCTGACCTGCTCACTGGACAGGTGTTGGGAGGCCCGGGGGTAACCCCAGCGCTCACAGCCCTGAATGCTGCTAGCTTGGGCGGGGCAGATGCTTGTCACTCTGAGTCTTCCAGGCCGGGTTGAGGTCTCTGGGGGCGGGAGGCAGGCGCCCCTGTGCATGGCCGGGCCCGGCGTGATGCAGGAGCAGACAGGGCCCCTCCTCTTGGGGGCAGAGGGCAGCTGCAGGGGGCATCAGAGACAGCTGTGGGGGGCACTATGGGGAGTGGGGGGAGCCTGTTGTTGCCCCAGAGCTCTGCATTGACCAGATCCTGCCCCCCAGGTTGGGGGTCCCAGTGCCCCTGCTCACCGCAGGCAGGGCAGGGCCATGTGACGGGATCTGTCTGGTCACCCCCCATCAGCCCCATCGTGCACAGGCCCATGGGAGAGGGGTCCTTGGCTCTGAGGGGCACCCCCCAGAGATTACCTGGCAGGGGAGGGGAGAGGACCCTGACCCCGGCACTCAGGGGGAGCTGGCACTAGCCCCGCTGGGGGCTGCCCCGTTCCCTGTGGCCAGGCCCTGCGGTGTAACGGCCCCCGGTTATCGGGTTCCCAAAGTTACTATCAATGCCCCAGTGAAAGCGGCCCAGCGGGCGGGGAGATGTTTATCTGCAGGGAACCCGCAGCCTGAGAACGGGGCTGGGATGGGGGGGGGGAGCGAGTGTGGGGGGAGAGGGAGCAGGGCCATGTGACTGACAGCAGCGCTCCCCAGGCCAGACTCAGTGTCCTGCTGCCCAGCACCAGGCAGGGGCCTGCCCCACTGACCAAAGTGGCCCTGCCCCTGCTGGGGGAGTTTCCCACTGCCCCACCGCAGGGGTGGAGGACACAGAATGTACCAGGCTGGGCCCCGCTAGGCTCTGGTGTGGGAGGGGAGCGCGGGGAGTGTCTTTCTCCTTAGCTGGGGGCCACATCAGTGAGGGGAGGGGTCAGCAGCCCCCAGCCCCTAAAAGGTTCCCAGCCCTGGTGTATAGGGAGTCGGATGCCCCCTCATGGCCCCTAGGGGGCGACATGAAGCAGCCAATGGGTCAGAGCCCAGGCTGGGGGGGGGGAAGGGGGCTGCTGTGAGCCATGGGGGGCGGGAGCTGGGAGCTGATAGCAGCTCTTTCCCCACCCTCCCAGCTTCCTGCCCCAGCTCGGTATAAGGGGCTGGGAGGGCTGGAGGGGAAGTCAAAGATGAAAGCTGGAGGGGCGGGGGGCAGTTTGTCAGTTTGGTCTCAGTGAGGTGGGTGGTGGGGGTCCAGCTTGGAGGTCAATGTGGGTTCCCTGGGAGATGGAGGGGGGCCCAGGCTGGGGGGTCAGTGTGGGCTCCACGGGGGATGGCGGGGAGCCCAGACTGGGGGTCAGTGTGTGCTCCATGGGGGATGGAGGGAGGCCCAGGCTGGGGGTCAGTGTGGGCTCCATGGGGGATGGAGGGAGGCCCAGGCTGGGGGTCAGTGTGTGCTCCACGGGGGATGGAGGGGGACCAAGGCTGAGGGTGGATCGTGCCTGGGACTGGCTTACAGTGTGTAAGGTTGGGGGCTGGCACGTGGGGCTGGAGGCTGGGAGTGGACGCAGGCGTGTGGGTAGGGTTGCCAGGTGTTCGGTTTTCAATCGGACGGTCCAGTATTTGAGCTTTCTGTTTGGGAAACAAATTGAGAAAATAGAAATGAGAAAATAGAAATGTCGGGTATCTTCTAACTAAGATGTCATGTCGATTGTCATGTCATGTCAAGTGTGTTCGGTATTTTTGTTGAAACCATCTGGCTACCCTATGTGTGGGGCTGGGGAGCGGAGCTGCAGAACAGAAATCAGGGGCTGGCTCGTGGGGCTGGAGGTCGGAGATGGGGGGTGACATGTGGGGTTGCAGAATGGGGGACAGGAGCTGGCGCGTGGGTGTGGCGTAGTGGGGGGGCTGTCTGCTCTGTGACCGGGGTCCCCCTGCGCTGGGATGGGAGATTCTCACTGACTCTCCCATATGTGAATTAACCCAGACACCCCGGCTCAGCCTCCCAGGGAGGGAGACAAAGGGAGGAAGCCGGAGACCAGCACCTGGCTGGGGGGCAGGGCTGGGAGAGGGTTTTAGTTTCTGTCTGGAATCATGGAGGAAGGAGCCTAAGCAAGGGGCTGGGATTTAGGGGCCCAGACTCCCCCATCTCAAGGGGGGCTGAGGCATCCTAGGCCTGGCCTTGTAACCAGATGACATCTGTGCTGTGCTGTAACCTCCCTCTATTCTACTGGCTGGTGGAGTCTGTTCGGGCCATTACGGGGGTGCAGGAGGTGGGGGAACTGCGATGCGCCGCCACAGTGGCCGGGGGTGGGAGCTGGTCTGTGGGGCTGGAGAATGGGAATCAGGGGTTGGTGCATGAGACTGGAGGCCAGGGATGGGGGGCTGACACGTGGGGCTGGAGAATGGGGGGCAGGCTCTGGCGCATGGGGCTGGAGGCTGGGGATGGGAGCTGGCGCCTGGGGCAGTGGCTGAGGGCTATTCAGTGGGGCACCCCACAATCTCTCCCCACGGAAAACGTGCACAAAGTTCGGTGGCTGCCTGGCCTCCATCCACACCGAAGAGATAAAGAAGCATCTGTTATCCAAGCGGGGCCAGGTGTGGGTCGGGGGCGTCATCTCCTCCTTTGTAAGGCCCTGCTGCCCACCTGGGACTGCCTCAGAGACCCCCAAGTGCCCTGGTGGTGGGAAATGACCCATCCCCCACAGCAGCTCCAAGCCCACAGCCGGGTCCCTGCTCCGGGCAGCCCCTGGGAGGCAGCGCTGGGGGCTCTGGCAGTTCAGGGTTTGGTCCCAGCCCTCCCGCCCCATGTTTGGGGGCCCCATGAGCTTGGCTGTCCACGAGGTGCCTGGGGCTGGTCGGTCCTGCCCCCCCCCCCCTGGAGCCACAGCCCCTGGCTCTAGCCCTGGGACCCACTGGCTCTGCAGTAGCCTGGGCTGCTTGGGAAAGGGCCTGGGGTTCCCTGTGGATCCTATGCCAGCCCCTCCCCCTGCAGAGCCGACGTCCCGGTAAAGACGGGGTGGATGGCAGCCCCTGGGTGTTGGGGAAAGGAACTGGGACTCGGGGGGGCCCTGGAGGAGGAACTGGGCTGGGGGGGCCCTGGAGGAGGAACTGGGCTGGGGGGGCCCTGGAGGAGGAACTGGGCTGGGGGGTGCCAGGTGCCGGCCGGCGGGCACTAACCTGCTCTCTCTGCCAGGGGGTCACTGGAGAAGCATCAGCTGCGAGACTCGTCTGCCCTTTATCTGCGAGATCCCTTCACGCTTTCCCTGAGGGGTTTCTTCCCCCCCGGGGTCCTGCTGCCCTCCCTGCTGTGCCGGCCTGGGCCGCCCTGCTCCGACCTGCCGGGGGTGCCCCTGCTCCCTGCACCCGGCTCGCCCTGTGCCGCAGGTCCCAGCCCTGCCCCAGCTCCCTGGGGGCAGCCCCACCCCCTGCGCTCAGGCCTGGCCTGGGACTCCCCACAATAAAACCGCTTCCCTCACCCCGGCCCCGTGTGGCTCCTTCCAAGGGCAGGGCTGAGCCTCTACCCAGCCAGCGGCCTGGCTCCCCCCTTCCCCTGTCTCTGCGCGGCCTCCCTCTGGCTCTGGCGCCGGGGCTGCCTGGCGCAGAATGTCAGTCAGCCCAGGTGATGGGGTGTGGCTGGGAGAAGACAGGGAGGCTCGTCCCGACCCCCCTTCCGCCCAGGGCCCTGCCCCTTCCACGCCCACTGGAGCTTCGTGCCCGGCTCTGTGGCCACTGGCCCCTGTCCCACCTCGCAGCCCCTGCAAGCCCAGCCCTGGGCGCCCCCACCCCTGCTCTTCCAACACGCCTCTGACACGCATTCCTCCGGGCACTGAGTCTGTGCCCTGCTGCCCTGCACCAGGCAGGGGCCTCCCCACTGACCAGTGGGGCGCTGCCCATGGGGGGAGTTTCCCAGCTTGGCGAGGGCACAGGGGAAAGGGGAAGGTGGGGGGCACGTTCCCTGCTGGGGGACGACTCCCCCGCCCTGGGGCGCAGGGTGCGGCCTGCTGAGGGAATGACGGTGCGAAGGGCAGTGGCTGGGGAGCCCGAATTCTGTGAGTGGCGGCCTGGCTGGACCAAGGAGGGACCCAGGTGTGGCTGCCCCGACTAGCTCACACAGCTGGGGGCTGTACGGGCACCGGTCCAACTTCTGCTGCAGCTGACAGCTCGCAAGCTGAGTTCCCCCAAGGGGAGCCCCCGTTTGCCCCAGGCTGTGGTGCGAGGTGGCGTAGTGGGGGTGCTGTCTGCTCCAGGACCCGGTGTCCCCCTGCGCTGGGATGGGAGATTTCCACTGAGTCAGCCACGTGTGTATTGGCCCTAACCCTAGGCCCAACCTGACCAGGTAACAAGGCTCTTCCCGAGGGGGGGGGGGGAGAATGGACCCCCTAAGCCAAGGGGTCTGAGGCATCCTGCCCCTGACTCCTATAACTACATCACAACTGTGCTATCATGGAGAAGCAATAACCCCCCTCTGTTCTACTGGCTGGCGGAGTCTGTTCCCACTGCTATGGGGGTGCAGGATCAGGGGAGCCCCGATGCGCCAGCACATATGACGGCTCCCCTGAGCAGGGGTTCAGGATGCTCTTCCTGGCCCCCGCTCGGCAGGCCGGGAATGAGGAGCTGAGCGCTTGCTCCGGCCGGTCCGGCGCTGATCAGAGGCGATGGCAACGCCAGCCACACGGGCCAGGAAGCACCGCTTACGTGTCTGTGCTACTCCTGTGTCTGGACTCTCCCCGGCAGGCCCGGGGGAGAACCCAGATCTGCCCCTCTGCCTCAGCACAGCCCACAGGGACACTGATGAGAGCAGGACGGGACATGGCCAAGGTCACCCAGTGGGGCTGTGGGACAGCCTGTCCCTGCCCCGATCAATGCGCCCTCCACTAGGCCCCACGGCCGCCCTGCGAGTCCGCTGCCCCCTGCTGAGGCAGGAACACGGCCCCTCGGGGGGATAGGCAGGAAGCGGCAGACCCAGGAGACCTGGGAGGGGACATGGCCTAGAGTCTGTGTATGGGGCAGGGAGCCCAGGGCTGGGGTGCAGGTTGGGGTGGGACCGAGGGGCACCCGAGGAACAGGCTGGCAGGGGCTGCGAGTCGGGACTGAGGAGCGTTCTTGTCAGATGCCGCCTGCAGCCCTCTCGCAGCCCCACCCTCAGGCCCCGCGGGCTCAGGGCCTCCCAGCAGATAAGCATCTCCCCGCCGGGCTGGTTTCTCAAGGGGCATTTCACACAGTAACGGCCGCGCTGGGACCCCGCGCCTGGGCCATCTGATAACCCGGGGCCGTTACTCCGCAGGCCGCAGAGCCAGGCGCCAGGCTACGGGGAACAGGGCTAGTGCCAGCTACCCCTGAGTGCCAGGGTCGGGGTCTTCTCCCCTCCCCTGCCGGGTACTCCCTGGGGGGTGCCCCTCAGAGCCAGGGTCCCCTCTCTCCCGCACGGCCACGGGGACCTGCCCAGTGGGGCTGCAGCTCAGGGGCTGGAAACGTTCCCCCGCCGACACTGGCAGACCCAGGGTGGAGCTGCGCAGCGCCCTGGCACCAGCCCCCCGTCAGTGCTGCTCTCAGTGCCCAGTCCACACTGCCCTGGCCTGGCCTGGCTCCTGCCTCGTCCCACCCCACAGCTCCCAGCCCTGGCCACAACTTGCCCACAGCTAGGGTTACCAGATGGGGTTCAAAAAAATACCAGACACATGATCTCAGAACGGATGGGGGGGGACCGGCCAGGAGGAGATCCAGGGGAGCAGGGAGATCAGGGGGAACCAACCAGCAGGGAGTAGGGCTGGCTGGGAGGGGGTTAGGAAGAGTGGAGCTGGCTAGGGGGAACTCGCCAGCTGGCCAGGAGGTGGTCGGGGGGGAGCAGGGCTGGCAGGGAGGGGATCGGGGGAGCAGGGCTGGCCAGGGAGATCGGGGGTGCAGGGGTACCGGCTGGCTGGAATCAGGGCTGGTCAGGCGGGAGTATAGGGGAACAGTGCTGGCCAGGGAGATCGGAGGAGACACCAGGTAGTGGGAATCAGGGCTGGGGGGGAGGGGTTAGGGCATGGGGCTGGCCAGGGAAGAACCAGTTGTCAGGGAGGAGGGCTGACTTGGGTGCACGCAGATCCCGGGGTGCTGCCCATCCCGCTGATGGTCCCAGTGGCCCCAGGGAATCCATCCTGCCCCCACCCCTGTCCTATCTACTGCATAGCTGTGTAGTGCCTGGCTGGTAGACACACTCACGCAGTACACATCTACGTACTGAGGGTATGTCTACACGACAGCACTAATTCGTATTAAGCTAATTCGAACTAGTGCATCTAGACCTAAAATCAAGTTTGAATTGGTGTTTTGCTAATTCGAACTAGCATGTCCACATTGAGTGGACCCTGAACCGAGGTTAAGGATGGCCGGAAGCAGTGCCGGCAGGGCAAAAGATTAGGACTTAGAGTGTGGAGCTGCTGTCTCAGGCTAGCCGAGGGCTGTGCTTAAAGGGACCTGACCCCCACCCCGGACAGACAGTTCTCAGGGTTCCGTGCTTGCAAAGCAGTCCTGGCTTGGAGTGCCCTGAGTGCCCACACTGGGCACATCACAGCACTCGGCCATCAGCCCGGCTACACTTGCTGCAGGCTGCCATCCGGAGGAGCTTCCACCCCGAAGAGCCCGCAGACCCACCCCAGTCCTCTCCATTGGGGGCTCGTACCCCACTCCTCCCTCACCTCCTTCCACTTACCCCTCCCTAGCCCCCCTTCCTGATGTACAAAATAAAGGACACGTGTGTTCAAAAATAGAAACTCTCTTTATTGAACAAAACTGGGGAGGGGAGTTAACCTCTGGGGAGACTGGGAAAAGGAGGTGGGAGAGGGGAAGAGAGAGGGTGGGAGAGGGGAGGGGGAAACCTGGGAGGAGGGAGCTGGAAGGGGGAAGCCAGGGGAAGAAGGAGGACGGGAAGTATCAAACTATGGTACACCATATCTTCAGTACTGTGTACAGATGTGATTTCCTCACCTCAGAAAAGAAGTTTTGGACTTGGAAAGGGTTCCGAAAAGGGCAACTAAAATGATCCGGGGTTTGGAACCGGTCCTGTGTGAAGAGAGGCTAAAGAGACTGGGACTTTTCAGCTTAGAAAAGAGGAGACTGAGGGGGGATATGATAGAGGTCTATAAAATCATGAGTGGTGTGGAGAGGGTGCATAAAGAAAAGTTCTTCATTAGTTCCCATAATATAAGGACTAGAGGACACCAAATGAAATGAATGGGAAGCAGGCTTCAAACTAATAACAGAAAGTTCTTCTTCATAAAGCAAATAGTCAACCTGTGGAACTCCTTGCCACAGGAGGCTGTGAAGGCTAGAACTATAAGGGTATGTCTACACTACCAACTTAGTTCGAACTAGGGTGGTTAATGTAGGCAACCGAAGTTGCAAATGAAGCCTGGGATTTAACAGAGTTTAAAGAGAAGTTAGATAAAGGCATGGAGGTTGGGTCCATGGAGTGCTATTAGCCAGGGGGTAGAAATGGTGTCCCTGGTCTCTGTTTGTGGAAGGCTGGAGATGGATGGTACAAGAGAAATGGCTTGGTCATTGTCTTTGGTCCATCCCCACCAGGGTACCTAGTGTTGGCCGCTGTCGGCAGACAGGCTACTGGGCTAGATGGACCTTTGGTCTGACCCAGTACGGCCATTCTTATGTTCTTATGTTCTAAGCTCAGGGCTCAGGGTTGGGGGTCTCACTGGACCAACTTGATTTTCACGCAAACCTGCTCCTGGGTTTGCATGTGGCCTTTGGTGGCCAGGCTGGCAGCTATCCTGCCCTAGACGGCCACTTCCCTGTGCCTAGTGTGGAGGTTGTGGACGTTGGAGGCCTCCCCCCAAACCTGGATGACGTCCACGATCTCCGCATTAGACCAGGCGGGTGCCCGCCTCTTGCGGTCCTGGCCAAGCTCCTGGGAGCCGCCAGCCTGGTCCCGGGAAGAGGGGGAGGGCTGGGTGGCAGCGGGTGGCTGGCTCATGCCATGCCAGGTGCAGGGTCTGCTGGCTGGGTGCGGGCAGGCTTGCACCTGGCACGGGCACCGTAGCCAGCCCGTGCCCCTTTAAGGGCTCCGGGGCCAGGAGGGGGGCAGACGAGTTTCCCTGGTGTTGGCCAGAGTGGCCACCAGGGAAAGCTGGGGAGGGCTAGCCTCCCACTAGTTCGAATTAAGTGGCTACACAGCCCTTAATCCAAACTGCTTAATTCGAACTAGGCATTAGTCCTGGGAGTCTTCCAGGCCGGGCTGGGGTCTCTCTGCAGAGGCTGCGCTCTGCTCCGTAGGGGTGGGGGGCGGTGTGGATAAATCTCTGTAACATTTCCATATAATCATGTATCATTCTCGTAAAACGTCGTAAGTCCTTTGCTAGATCTAGATCTTGTCCTTTTAGATATTTCTGCATGTTAAGCCTTCTTATAGAGTCCCTTGTGTTAAGAGAAACCTTGTATCCAGTCTTCCATAGAAACTTGAATCCAGCTCTTTATGCTATAGGTCTTGGGAATAATTAAGGCAGTGGTCCTCAATCTTTTGGGGCTGCCCACGCACTATGCACCCAGGGCCGGTGCCACCCACGTGCCGTGTGCCCAGGGCTGGCGCCGCCCTCATGCTGCGCGCCCGGAGCTGGCGCCACCAATGTGCCGCGTGCCCGGGGGCAGGGGTGGGGCCAGCCCGGATCACTCAGCGGGCGCACAGGACTGGCCCGGCGGGCGCCATGGCACCCATGGGCGCTGTGGTGGGGCCCACTCAGTTAAGGTAAAGAAAAATGTCTTTTGCTAGGAGAAGAATAGATCTCTCCCCTTTCCTTGACTGTCCTGTTGAAATGAATGGAGGGTGAAAGGTGAGCACCTCCAGCAGCAGTTTCAGGGGTGGAGAGAGGTTGGGAGCCAGATCCAAGATGATACCTGTGAAGTGAGCTTATGGGAAAAGAAGACTGGAGGTACAGACTCCTTGGGAGTCAAGCAGCAAGTGCCTGTCCCTGGAAGAACTCTCTGATGACTGACTGGCTGCAAGAGAGGGATAAATACGAGGCATCTCGCAGAGGGACCCCGGGTTTTCGTCTTGTAAACATGGGAGCATCGATCCGGATTGGCAGAAGCCCTGCTCCCCCCTCCCTCCCCTCGACCTAATTCACCTGGCCAGTGCAGTTAGGGGGAGCAGGAGTTGGAAACAAGAAGACGGAGCATGCATGTGTGTGTGAGAGAGAGAGCATGAGAGTAATGTAGCATCTGCATCTGATAAGTATTGATTGATCTATGTATGTTCAATGAACGGGGCGTGTTGCCTTATCCCCTTGAAAAGGTCCCAGGTGCTTCTTTTAAGCACAAGAATGGGGGTCTCTAGGCAGGGCCAGCACCTGGGGAGATGCAGGAGCAGACAGGGCCCCCCACATCTCATGGGGGCAGCTGCAGGGAGCATCTATGGCAGCACTAGGGGAATTGGGAGGGGCCATTGATGCCCCAGAGCTCAGCTCTGGCCAGGCCCCCACTTCCAGGCTCATGAGTCCCAGCAGGCAGGGCAGGGCCCCACTCCAGCCCCATAGTGCACTGGCCCCTGGCAGTGGGGGGGGGGGGTGTCTCTGGCTCTGAGGGTCACCTCCAGTGAGTACCCAGCAGGGGAGGGGACAGGACCCTGACCCCGGCACTCAGGGGGAGCTGGCATTAGCCCCGCTGGGGGCTGCCCGGTTCCCTGCGGCCAGGCCCTGCGGTGTAACGGCCCCGGGTTATCGGGGTCCCAGCGCGGCCGTTACTGTGTCAATCCCCTTGTGAAAGCGGCCGGCGGGGAGATGCTTATCTGCAGGGAACCTGCAACCTGAGAGCGGGGGGGGGGGGGGGGGCTGAGCTGGAGGAGGGGTTAAACAGCTCATTTGTGAACTCCCCTGATAGCCGCTAGGGGGCGACATGAGGCACCTGGGGGGACACAGCCCAGGGTGCGCGTCACAAGCTGTGGGGGGCAGGGAGGGGGGAGCACAAGGGGCTGGGAGCTGGGCTCTTTCCCCATCTTCAGCTTCCTGCTCCAGCCCAGTATAAGGGGCTGGCACGGCTGGACCAGGCAGAGCTCCCCGGACTGGTGGCTGTCACAGAGGTGAGCGGGGTCTCTGGGTGGCCCCAGGGGCTGCGGGGGGAGGTGACGGGGATCTGTGCCGGGGGGAGGGCATCACTCCTGGCTCTCAGCAGCCAGCTCTAGATGCCCAGAGGAGGTGACTCCCATAATTCATCTCTCTGTGGCTGGGGCAAATCCCAGCCTGACCCCAGGGCCTGCTCAGCTCCTGCCCTTCAGCCTGAGCTTGTGAGGCCTCATTCTTGGCCCCTGATGCCCAGAGAGGCCTGGTATTGCTCAGTGCACTTGGTTCTTATATCCTGTGGCAGGGAGTTCCACAGGCTAACGCCCCATGCTGTTCTCCCTGACAGTCTCTCTCCATAGCCAGTGGGTGCCCATACTGCTGGTGCCTGTGGTACAGGGCAGGTGCAGTGCCGGGCGGTGGGGTTCTAAGCGGAGCGGTCAGTCTGGGCTCGGTGGGGGTGGGAGGAATTGGGGGGGTCAATCTGTGTCTCACAGCAGTTCACCCCCCAGCTCCACCCAAGATGAAGCTGTCCCTGGTCCTGGCACTTGCCCTGCTAGGGGCCGTCTCTGCTCACCAGCTTGGTAAGTTCTGGGGCCCAAGTCCCTGTGGTTACAGCCCTTCCCCTACACCGGGGGGGGGGGGGTCTGTCCTATAGGCCATCTCCCCAATGGGAACCTCCCCTCCTGCACACCCTGCTTGGGTTGGGTCAGACCCCAGCAAGGACAGGACAGGGCTCCAGTACCCCCAGATCTGTGCTCTCACCGACCCACAGCCCCACTCTGGGCTGGCCACCTGGGTTCCCTGGCCCCACAATCTCCCACGAACTTCTCCATTCCGGACCCCAGCATCCCCTAACCTCCCAATGACTCCCCCACCCTCAGCAGCCCGGACACCAGGGTCCCCTGGCCCCTCCCAGCCCCCTGCATTCATGGATTGTTCCAGGGCTGGGCTCTGTCTTGGGGCTGGAAGGGTCCACTGGTGTATGCACCCCCCCAGATGCAGGTGCCCTAGAGCAGGAGATCCCGGATGAAGAGGGTGAGGAGGAGTCTGGGGAGCCAGAGACACCCTGCCCCACGGAGAGTGAGATCGTCCGGATGGTCGTGCCAGGCACTGGGGGCCGCACCTACCGCTATGTGCTTGTGAGAAGTTGCCAGACCTTTAGGCGTGCTCAGGTGAGTGGAGCAGGGGGCAGGTGGGTGGGGGACTCACAGATGGGTCAGGAGGTGAGTTAGGAGGCCCAGAGAGGCAGTGGAGGGAGCGTGGGGCAGTGAAGGCATCGGAGGGGGAGCAGGGTTGGCATAGGGAGAGTTGATGGCATGGAGGGTGGCGGGCATGGGAAGGGGGCATGGAGGCAATGGGAGGGCTGTGGTGTGAGTGGTGCATGGGGCAGTGGAGGGGGCATAGGGGCAGGAGGTGGCGTGGGGGGGCACTGGCTGGTGGATGTCACTGTGTGCCTGGAGCCCTGGCTGCCCTCTCACCTCTCCCCACAGCGTCAGTGCTCCCGCTGCTACCACGGCCGCCTGGCCTCCATCCACAGCCGTGCGGTCAACCATCACCTGCAATGCACGGTTCGCGCCCGCACCAAGCGCAGCGACGTGTGGATCGGTGCATACGCCTCCCGCAGGGTAAGGAGAGGTCCAGCCCCGCTGCCCCAGTCTCCCCTGTGCCCTGCCTGGGCCTGCAGCATGGGCAGGAGGATCCGGCCCCCACGGCAGCTCAGTGCATCCCAGCCGGAGCCCGGCCCCCGGCCACCCCCGCTTGCTCCCTGAGAGGCAGCCCTGGATGGCTCAGCCGGCTCAGCCGTGGGTCCCAGCTGCCCCCTCTGGCTGATCATTTCCTTGGGGCCCATTGACCTTCAGTTGCCTAGGATGGGGAACAAGGCAGAGACTAGGGCCAGCAAATGCCAGGGGCACCCTGCTCTGGGGTCTGGCCCCCAAACCAGAGCCCCTCACTGAGACCCCCACCCCCGTGAAGCTCCTGGGAGCGAAGGCCCCGGCCCTCAAGGGAGGGGGGTTTCCCCAGGGCGCCCTGAAGATGGGACAGCATTGAGCCTACCCCAGTTCAACTGTGCCTCCCTCCTCCAGTCCAACTGTGTGCGTGCCCACTGGATCGACCGCAGCACCTGGAACTACTCCAACTGGGCCCGAGGGTACCCCAATAGCAGATGGACACGTTGTGTGTCCATGTGCACTGCAAGTGAGTCACCCCAAGGGTTGGGGGGGCACAGGGTGGAGATGGGGATCTCGTCACTGCTTGGGGAAGAAGAGTCCTGGGGTAGGGGAACCGGGCGTCTGGGCCATAGGGATCTGGAGAAAACCAGAAAATAGTGGACATTCCACATGGCCGGTATTTTCTGAATTTTTTGACCAGACAGAAGGCCCAAACACCAGACACCTGGCAACTCTAGCTACAGGTTTAAAACAAACAAAAGGAAGTTTGCATTCACTCAGCGCACTGTCAACCTGTGGAACTCCTTGCCAGAGGATGCAGTGAAGGCTGGAACTTTAACAGGGGTCAAAAAAGAGCGAGATAGATTCATGGAGGTTAGGTCCATCAATGACTGTTAGCCAAGGTGGCTAGGAAGGGTGTCCCTCGCCTCTGTTTCTCTGGAGGTGAGTGACAGGGGAGGGATGATTGTCTGTTGTGTTCCTTCCCTCTGGGGCACCTGGTATACGCCACAATCAGCAGACAGGACACTGGGGTAGATGGACCTTTGGTCTGACCCAGTCTGGCCATTCCTATGAAGATGATGAGGGGTGAGGCGGGGGGGGGGGGGGGGGGGCGGAGGGGAGGGTTCCAGGTGCCAGCCTGGAGGGAACTGACCCCCCCTTCTCTTCCAGCTGGTCTGTGGAGATGCCTCAGTTGCAGAACTCGCCTGCCCTATGTCTGCGAATACTGAGGGGGATGCTCCCGCTGTGGGGTTGACCTGCCCCCATCGCTCTGGTGGCCTGGGCCTCCCTGCTCCACCCTGCCACCAAGCTCGCTGGAGTCGGCTCCCCTCCCAGCCCCCGCACAGCTCCCCAGGCCAGCCGCTGCCCCCAACTCTTGGTTATGGCCTGTGACTCCCTGCAATAAAACAGCTTTTCGCTCAGCACCCCTGGCCTCGCTCCTTCCTGCTGGGGCTGCGCCAGGACTGGGAGAGAGGCTGGGGCTTTGCCCTCCTGGGGTGGGAGTCTGGAGTGGGAGGGGGTGGCCGGGGTGGGGAGAGAGGCTGGGGGTTACCCCACCTGAGGTAGCAGGGGGAGTTATTGCTGCTGGGGACCGTGTCCAGTTCTGGGGTCCCCCTGGGACATGCCCAGCAAGCAAAGGGATCAGAGAGGCCGGGCCCAGGAGGGAGCAGGGGGCTGCAGCCCATGCTGTAGGCTGCTATCAGGAGGCATCAGCTATTTCACTACCCTGAGAGCAGCTTTGAGGGGGCTTGTTGTGGGAGGAGATGCCTCAGCGCAGAGGCTCTGCAGTCGAGCAGGGGTGGGCGCCAGAGCCCACCAGATCCCCACCCGGAACAGGGGGCACGATTTTAGCAGGAGCCTGGGTCCCTGCTGGATCCTCCTCCCGGGCTTGGTGGGTTCCCCAGCACTGGGGGAGTTTTCCGGAGGTCAGACAAGATGGGCACAAAGTGGGCAGCACGGGCTGGGGGCGACCTGTCCCACGGGCGCCGTGCAGAGCTGGGTTAGCGCCGCGTTAGCATTTATGCGATTTCCAGGATAAAGGCGCCGGAGCATCCGGCTCCTTCGCTGCTACAACAAAGCTACAAAATCACGGTCATAAAAAAGAGAAACCGGGGGCGCTAGAAGGCAGCCTGCCAAGAGAGGGGCCTGAAATACCCCCCAGCGCTGCCCCCAGGCACCTCGGAGCACGGAGGGATTTATACCCACCCGGCTCTACAAACACCGAGAAAATCAAGTCTCTGGACCAAAGGGCCCAACGTGACCCCGCACCGCAGCCAGCGTTTGGCTGGAGCTGGCAGTGCCAATCCTGGGTGGAGGGCCCCAGCTGGGGAGGGGCCGGGATCCGTTCTAATTCCCTTTCCTCGTTCCCTTTTGGTGGGGGGAACAGCCCCCCCAGAACCATGGGAGGGGGGGTCAGATGGAGGATTCCACCCCAGCCTTGTGCAGGGCCGGAGGGGATGGGTCGGCGCGTGGCTCGTCCTGCTCCTTCGCCCGGCGCCGGCACTCCCGCAGCACCACCAGCGGGCTGACAAAGGCCAGCAGGATGACGACGTTGAGGCCGATGTTCACCTGGGTGGGAGAATCAGATTTTGAACAACACAGGAGTGAGGTTCTTACTACAAGGGGACAATAACGTTCCCCAAAACCAGTGCTGGCTCCCCCCGTCTCTCACTGCGGGGGGTTGATCACGTTCCCCAGGCCGGGCACTGGGCCCCCCGTCTCTCAGTGCGGGGGGTCGATCATGTTCCCCAGGCCCGGCGGGGGCCCCCCTCGTCTCTCACTGCGGGGGGGTCGATCACGTTCCCCAGGCCCGGCCACTCACATAGAAGGGGTCGTCGCCGAGCGGTCCCTTGACGAGCGCGAAGCAGGGGTACTGCAGGAGTGACACCACGGCCGACAGGCCCATCACCAGCCCGTAGAGCTTCCCAAAGTGCTCCAGAGGGAACCTGTGGGGACGCGCCCCGGACGGGCGGGGACGTTAGATCTGGGCAGGCCACTGCCGAGACAGGCCAGAGCCAAACCCTTCCCACTGCCCAGTGCTGCCAGGCCTCCCTCCATCTCCTCCAGCCCAGCTCTGCTCCCCTGCCCCCCCCCCCCCGCTCTCGCATCTCCCCTCCCCAGCCCGGGCCCTGGGCGACTCACACGATGGCCAGTAACTTTCTGTTACTAGTTTGAAGCCTGCTATCCATTCCTTTCCTTTGGTGTCCTCTAGTCCTTCTTTATGGGAACTAATGAAGAACTTTTCTGTATGCATCCTCTCCACCCAACTCCTGCTTTTAGAGACCTCTATCCTGTCCCCCCTCCGTCTCCTCTTTTCTAAGCTGAAAAGTCCCAGTCTCTTTAGCCTCTCTTCATATGGGACCTGTTCCCAACCCTTCATCATTTTAGTTGCCCTCCCCTCTCCCAGCCTCTCTCTTCCCCTCTCCCACCTCCTTTCCCCAGTCTCCCCCAGTTTTGTTCAATAAAGACAGATTCCATTTTGGAAGACACGTTTTCTTTATTTTGTACATCAGGAACGGGGGCTAGGGAAGGGTAAGTGGAAGGAGGTGAGGGAGGAATGGGGTACGCGCCCCCGATGGGGAGGACTGGGCTGGCTCTGCGGGCTTCTGGGGGTGGAAGCTCTCCTGCAGCCCCCCAATTGCCCCCTCTCTCCAGATGGCAGCCTGCGGCAAGTGCAGCTGGGGTGATGGCCGAGTGCTGTGATGTGCTCAGTGTGGGTAGTCTGGGCACTCCAAGCCACGACTGCTTTGCAAGTGGGGCACCCCTGAGAACTGTCTGTCCGGGATGGGGGTCGGGTCCCTTTAAGCACAGCCCTCGGCTAGCCTGAGACAGCATCTCCACGCTCTAAGTCCTCCTCTGATGCCCTGCCGGCACTGCTTCTGGCCATCCTTAACCCCAGTTCAGGGTCCACTTAATGTGGACATGCTAGTTCGAATTAGCAAAACGCTAATTCGAACTAGCTTTTTAGTCTGGATCCGTTAGTTCGAATTAGCTTAGTTTGAATTAACTAATTCGAACTAAGTTAGTTCGAATTAACGTTGTAGTGTAGACATACCCTGAGAGATCATCAAGTCTAATCTGCTGCACTCGCAGCAGGACCAAGCACCATCTAGATCACCCCTGACAGGTGTCTGTCTAACCTGCTCTGGAGTATCTCCAGCGATGGAGACTCCACAACTCCCCTAGGCAACTTATTCCAGTGTTTAACCACCCTGACAGGAAATTGTTCCTAATGTCCAACCTAAACCTCCCTTGATGCAGTTTAAGCCCATTGCTTCTTGTCCTATCCTCAGAGGCCAAGAATAGTTTTCCCTCTCCTGCCTTTGACACCCTTTTATATACCTGAAAACCACTATAATATCCCCTCCTAGTCTCCTCTTCTAAACTAAACAAGCCCAATTCTTTCAGGCTTCCTCATAGCTCATGTTTTCAAGACTTTTGATCATTCTTTGCTGCTCTTCTCTGGACCTTCTCCAATTTCTCCACATCTATCTTGAAATGCGGTGCCCAGAACTGGACACAATATTCCAACTGAGGCCTCATCAGCGCAGAGTAGAGCGGAAGAATGACTTCTTGTGTCTTGCTCACAACACTCCTGTTAATGCATCCCAGAATCATGTTTGCTTTTTTTACAACAGTGTCACACTGTTGATTCATATTTAGCTTGTTGTCCACGATGACCCTTAGATCCCTTTCAGCAGGACTCCTTCCTAGACAGTCACTTCCCATTCTGTATGTGTGAAACTGATTGTTCCTTCCTAAGTGGAGCACTTTGCATTTGTCCTTATTAAATATCATCCTATTTACCATTAATCCAGTTTATCTAGATCATTCTGATTTAAGACCCTGTCCTCCAAAGCACTTGCAACCTCTCCCTGCTTTGTATCATCCGCAAACAATAAGCGTACTCTCTACACCATCATCTAATTGTTGATGAAGATATTGAACAGAACCAATCTCCAAACCAATCCCTACAGAACCCCACTTTTTATGCCCTTCCAGCATGACTGTGAACCATTAATAACTACTCCCTGAGAACGGTTATCCCGCCAATTATGCGCTCACCTTATAGTAGCCCCATCTCCAATGTATTTCACTAGTTTATTGATAGTTGTCTGGCCAACAGGAGAAGTTTGCCTGCACCTGGATTGGTGAGCATGACACTGTGTGCTTAGCATGTGTATTCTGCTTGTTTGGGAATTGTCAATAAATAGAGGATAAGGACATTACTGTGTGAGGCTCTTTCAGTGGCTAAATATCCTGCAAAACCCACAGGAAGATGCGCCCTGAGCCCTAGGAATTGGGTAAGGGTGGGTGTGTGTCCTTACAGTGTGGAAGGGATAGAGAAATTTGAGCGGGTAACAAATTTGGTGGAGAATGTGGGCAGCCTAAGGGCGTCTGGATGGAAGTGATCCAGCCAAACACAGTAATTGCAGGGTACTTGTGGCATTGTGTCAAAGGGTCACTGCCTGCTTGGCAGAATGTTCGCCCTGAAGCTGCAGGAGGGAATGGAAACCAAGCAAAGGGACCGGGGGTGGGGGGGGTGTTAGCTGAGGAGCCCCCTCTCCTTGCTAAATGGGTAGTGGAATGGAGTCCAGGCCCATGGGGATTAGACTCGTTCCAGGGGAGGGATGCCCTGGATTCTGCGTGTAAGGGGTTTGAAACATTCTGTAAGTGCATGAAACTGAAACCAAAGAAAAAGGCTGTCAAAGCAGCAGCAGCCTGGGCATTGTGGAAAGCAGTCACCAATCTCCCCAGCCCGGTAGCTCTCCAGGAATGGCAACTGGAGGATTACAAATTCGATGTGGCTATAGTCAAGGACACTCTGGCTCAGTATAAAGCATCTGAATGTGCCAGGGCAGCCTCTGTATTACCGAATGGAACCGCTCTGTGAGCAAAACCAGGAGAGTCTGAGCCTCTAAAGCAGACAGTGGAAAGCCTGAATAGGGAGCTCTCTGCGTTGCAAATGAAGTTGGGAGATGCACAGGCAGCCGTCAGAGCAGTGTTACAGGACAATAAGGATCGGGCCCAGACAGGCAGTGATCACACAGCGTGTAGGCAGCGAATAGAGAAGCTGGAAAGCAGGTTGGGAGCCCAGAGAGGCATTGTAGCAGCAGTACAGGGGAGTGTGTTTGGGCACTAGGGACATAGACACCTGGGAGGACACTTGGAATAGGGCTAGTTGGAAGGATCCTGGATGCCCAGACCCCCCAGATGCTCTTCCTGAGGGGCCCTATGCCCCTGCACACAGGGAACTGCAGGATTGGAAATTATAGACACAGGAGCTCAATCCTGTAGCTCCAGAGATCACGAGGCTGGTAACAAGCGAGGAACCCGACCCGGATGATGCACAACAACAAAGGCAAACCAGACAAACCGTTACTGAGGGTTCTGATTTTACCCCAGACCAGGTCCAGGCATCTGCTTAGCTATTGGGACCCTTAAAGAAGGAGCCGGGTCTGGATTGGATGGTGAAGGTGTCGTCCCGGACGGGGTGGAGGCCGGCAGATTATGAGGTTCTGGCCCAGGCCTGTACTAGTGCCTCTGATTGGGCAGCGATACGCAGTGCTGAGGGGCGACTAGGTGGAAATGGTGTTGCTGGTACTGGATGGGATGGGGTGAAGGAAGTCATGAGGGTGGTGATGTTGGCCAAACAGCTGGGGAAACTGTTCCATGTAACAGAACAGGGCCCTGGGGACTCCCCAGAACCGTATATGATGAAGAAGAAGATTTTGGCCATGGCCTCTGGGGTTGTGCCAGTGGTTCGAGGAACTGCCCCTGATTTCGGTACATTGGCTTTTAAGACTGCCCTGCTCGATGGCTTGAATTCAACGATGAAAGTGAGTTTAGGACCCATAGATCCAGGTAGGGGATACCCAGAGTTAAAGCAGAATATTTTTCGAGCAGCAACAGTGTTTCGAGACACACACGGACAGGCAGGAAAAGGAAATAAGGAGAGGAGCCTGGAGCCTGTACAGACAGTAACTTTTACCAACAACAGGCCCCCGGATCTCCGAGGGGAACCAGGGGAAAAGGGGCCTGGTGTACAGTGGCATGGGAAAGGAAGAGGACAGAGAGGTGCAATGAACGGCAGAGGAGCAAGAGGAAGAAATGGGGATCAGGTGCAGAATAGCGGCCATTGGGCTGAGGGTGCAAGAGATGCATTGAGAGAAGAGGTGTGGAAGAAACTCATGATGGCTGGGGAGCCAAAAGAGAGATGAGACGGAATCAGGAGTCATGGATCAAATACTGTGTTCAGAAACAGGATCCCACTGTGAATGGGAACAAGGAGGGTGGAATATTGGGAATGCCTTACTTTAGTCAAGGGAGGCTGACAGTGGATTTAGCCAATGGGCTTTTATGGGCAAATGGTGAAGAGCCAGCAGATCCAGACACCCCCTACATTAATGCCATACATCGATGTGCGGCTGTAAAGGCCCCAGGAGGGCAAGCAGAAGAAGAGGACCCATGGGTGGAAAAATTTCCCAGGGTTTGAGTTAAAAATAAATTGGAGTGTGAAAAAATTGATACTCAGGTTTTAATTCGAGGACCGGACCCTCCTCCACAGCAGCAATACAAATATCCCCAGGAGGCAGAGGAAGGATTAAAATCCACCATTGGCACTTTGCTAGAGCAGGGTGTTATTGTGAAAATGGCCAGCACTAATAATGCCCCAGTTTGGCCTGTACTGAAAGGGGATGGAAAAACCCGGCGAATGACAGTGGATTTTAGAGCATTAAATGCAGTTACCCCTGCCACTGCTCCAGTCGTGGCTAAGTACTAAGAAGTGGTTGCTGCAGTAGCAGCTGGAGCCCAGTGGTTCTCAGTAACACATTTAGCAAATGCCTTCTTTGCCATTCCTTTGCACCCTGAGTCTTGGTACACATTGGGGTTCACTTGCAGGGGACAGCAGCTCTGTTTCACTAGAGTCCCGCAGGGTTTTCATAACGCCCCTGCAATTTGTCACTCGCATGTAGTTAAAATGTGGGAAACGTTGACCCCTGCAGACCAAAAGGGAGTAATTTCCTATGTTGTTGACATACTAGTGCATGGGGACAATAAAAAAGAAGTTGCTAGGATAACAGAGCGTGTGTTACAGATCATCCAAGACACTGGATTCAAGGTTAGCCGAGCCAAAGCCCAATCGGTGCAGCAAGAGGTAAAGTATTTAGGGGTCATATTGGGAAAAGAGCCCTTTTGGGAACCCTGAATTTCTCGAGAGATTGGATTGAAATGTTTGCTGACAAGGCGCCCATTGTATTTTCTCCTAAAGAAAGGGCAGCAATGGGAGTGGGGAGCTGATCAGTATTTTCACCTCCTGTCCTGTAAAAAAATTCAGAAAATACTGGGCATAGGGTTGCCGGATGGTAGAAACAAATAGACTGACCCCCCCCAAAAAATGGGAAAAAATTCTGTTGAAGGGGGGAAAAAAGGGGGAAAGACCAAAGTTGTTGAGGAAAAAAAATTAAAATAAAACAGCATTAAAACAGCATGTCCCCTTTAAGAGTGAGTGCAGGGATAGGAACAGGGGAGCGGTTGAGCACTATAACCCAGAGGAAGCATTGCTTCCCCTAAGTCTTTTGACCGACAGCCATTTTGTGCCGGCAGCCTTGGGGAACCAGGTAAGCATGGAGGCTGGGGTCGGGGGGCTGGGTGTGTTGGGAGCCAAAGGGAGTTCGGGGGAGGGAGGGCGGGCACTGAGTGTTTGTAGGGTTGCCAAGTGCCTGGCATTTTCGCCTCCTGGCCAGGGAAAAAATCAGAAAATACAGGACATCTCCGGTGTCGAGTATTCTCTGCGGGTTTTCTACCGGACAGGAGGCGAAAATACCGGACACCTGGCAACCCTAACCAGACACCTGAAATGTCTGGTATGTTCTGATTTTTTCCCTGCCAGGAAGTGAAAATACCAGACACCTGGCAACACTACGACATACTCAGCAACTGGGCCCAGCCCCCGGATCTCCCCCCGGGCCCGGTCCTGGTCCCCCTGCTTCCTTGGTTCCACAGGGAAGCTCCCTTCTGGCGTGACCAAAAAACCGGGATGGCCACCAGCGAAAGAGCTGAGCACGGGGAAGCAATGCTTTCCCTGGGCCTTAGTGCTCAACCGCTCCTCTTCCTGTCCCTATTCTGACTCTGCACGCACTTAAAGGGGCAATTAAAGAGGCCGTGCTGTTTTAATGCTGTTTTATTATTTATTTATTTATTTTGCTTAATCGGTCTCAGAGTCCTTTTTTTTTTTTTTTTGCTCAGCAACTTTTTGGTCTCCCTCCCTTTCCTCCCTCCCAAGAGAATTATTTCCCCGTTTTTTTGGGGGGAGAGGGATCAGTATTATTGTTGAAACCATCTGGCAACACTATTCATTGGAGAGTCCAAGGTCCTAGTGCAGACCAATCATTCCCCACTGAAATACATCATCTCGGGAAAGGCACAAAAAGAGCAGGGATCTAATCCTAGGCTGACCCCGTTCTTCCAGGCCGAGGCTTTTTAATCAATAAAACTCACTTTCTCGTCAGTGTCCCTGTGGGCTGTGCTGAGGCAGGGGGGCAGATCTGGGCTCTCCCCTGGGCCTGCTGGGGAGAGCCCAGACGCAGGGGTAGCACAGACACATAGATGGTAC